>NW_019174307.1:18382170-18677170 GCF_002260705.1 Seriola dumerili
CCCTTTCGCTTAATGCTCTATAAATACTTACTAAAGACTTAATTTAAAAAATGCCCCGGCTTGTTGTGAATAGCGGAAGAAGCGGAAGTTTTTGACAACTGTTAATCACATCTCCTGAAATACTGTAGCTATAAACAAAAAACTATTAACTCACACAGCCAAATCCCAGCATTTCAACAAAAAATGCAAACACTTGACTCAAAATATTATCTCATAAATAAATGAAATTTTTCACACAAAAGCAAAGGAAATAAGATTCCTAGTAATTCTCTTGTTAGTTGCCTATTTGTGTCTTGGGAGATGTTTCTGTATTTTTAAGCCATAACCACTTGCAGTTTGCAATTGTAAATACTTAATGTTTTCATCATTTATGTAACACTAACACAGTAAACACTAAAAGTGTGATTTGAGAAAAGACTTGTTTGCTGCTTTTGGAAAAAAAGTTTAACAAATATGCTACTGCAAATTTTGGCAAGTTAAAGATGCATTAAAGAACATTTTTTTCTTACTAACACTAAATCAAGTGACTCCAGGATATGTGAATGAATACTAGCACTACTAACAAAACCAAAGTACAAAAACACAAGCTCTTAGCACAGTAGCTACAAGCTAACTGTATGCTACCTGCCTAGCAAGAAATGACAAATGGACAATTAAGTGACAAAGGAGACTAAGATTTTCCCCAATAATCAATAACACCCAAACAGATCTTAAGGTAGAGTAAATATTGGGACCCACATTCATTAGTTAGACACAAACATGACTCCAAATAAATGATAATGTTGGTCCATGTTAGCTGGATAAGGCAAATGTTGACCAATAGCCATATTAGCTGTAACATATTAGCCAAAACATAGCAACAGTTAGCCTTCTTTGCCTAATCTAAATGGGTTTCTGCTACTAGAAAGGACAGTAAAAATTTAAATACCCCATTATTTTAGACAAATATTACCATTATTCAGTATTTTTTTTTTTTAGCATTCTGCTGTTTATTGTTTTAAATTTATTAAATTGACAAGGAGTTAAACATTTTCTAGCAATAGTAGATATCCATTTAGCTTAGAACATGGATAGAAAGCTCTATCACACTGGTTGCTGTGTTGCACAGCCGCATGTATGTTTATCTGCTGAACTTTAAAATGGCTCCAAACCCGACAGCTTTGGCCTCACACAGGGTTCTACACTATGTTTTACATCGCAAGGCTCATTGAGTCATTAGGGCTACACACTGAACTGCTGCTCTAGTCACTGAACCATTTCATTCAACTCTTTTTATCTCTGAATGTATCATGAGAACCAGAGCAGAGGAACTGTAGTATCGGATTTGTTTTTGGGGTTGTTTTTTGCAAAATAAAAATATATCCTCCACTGACTTTGCCTGCTGCAACAAATCTCCGAGGGAATCTACAGTAATGCTACAGGGAGAGTGGAGAGTCTGAGTGTCTGTGTGCGTGAACAGGGGGCAGAACATGTATGCCTTAGAGAGTATGTTAGTGTGAGAAAGGTGTGTGCAGAGTTTTGCTGTGTTGTGTCGAGTACACCTCCAATGAAGTATTAATGAATTGCAGGGTCATGTTGATGGTTTGTCAGAGCTGAACTGACAATGCAATATTTTCGGAGTAGCTGAAGCGTGCACTGGATGATGTTTCTGGCTTTTGTCAGTTTACTACGATGGGAAATACATGTTTATCATCATTATGAGAGCTAAACCAGTCAAGATCTCTTGATTTTGGTCTTGCTAATCGTAAATCTGTCCGTGCGGTGATCAGATTCATGGCTAAATGCGGAGAAAAACACTGATGAAAGGAATGATGGATATAGGTAAATCAGGCCAACCTTTTGTTATACAACTAAACAAATACATCAGATCCAAATAACAAAACACAACCAACAACAGAATTCGTTCAGGAGATTTCACAATCTGATGATCGAATCAGTCAATAAACGTGTTTTATTCACATGCTGAAGTCTGAACTCTTGTTCCTGTTCTTCTCCCTTCAAAACAGTTTCTATTAGATCAGGAGTCGTGCCAAATAAACAACCAATCTGTGTGAAAGGCTGTGACCCAGAGAGACCATAAAGCCAAGCGTTAGTGTACAAAAGCAAAATTTCTGACCAAAATTCATCCATTTCAACTGTGACTGGTGGATTTGCTTGTCAAGGCCAAATACATTTAAGCTGAGTTCATCTTTACTGACATTTCAGGACGTCACAAATGATGAAGGATGTTACATTAGCTGTATCTCAACATCCAGTTTCATACAACCCTGCCATGCTCTGCTCAACAAAACGAAATTTGTTCCATTGAATGAACTATATTAACTTCAGGGCACATTTAGTCACTGCGTCAACAAGCTTCCAGCACCAGAATGTACAAATTCATTTTGCTGTACCTCTTTTTGCTACAGGTAATAAATCTGAAGTGGAAGTGAGAAAGTAAGCACAGGAAGCAGGTCCCAAATAAGGTCCTATCTGCCCATTTATCATGAAGGCAATATATATTCGTTGCTAGTCCATTTAGCAACAAAGTACTGCATGTTGTAGTTGGGTCAGATGATGGTCTAATCTTGTTTCCACCACTAACAAACAACTCCAGAATTTGTTAGTGACAGGACTGAGACCGCTTCCTCTGAAGGGTCTCCATGTGGTTGTTATGAGCTGCACCCGAGTACAATTACTCTGTTCTGACCTGCCCAAATGAATCGTATTAATTTGGACTAAAGAACGCAGGCTATAAAACGTCCTATAAGAAACCAGGACAATCTGGACTTGCGTCTGGAGTCCTCTCAAACACAGCATAAAGTTCAATTCATATCATCGGGAACACCCAGATATTTCATTTTAAGGTCAGTAATTAAGTCCTTGGTTTTCCTCGTGTTGATATTCAAGGGGCCAACTTCATCTCTGCAGGTGTGATCTTTGTCATTTCATATGAGGCCCTCGGGGGCAGGGTCGTCTGAAATTTTCTGAGGATGAAAGGACATTTTGCCACACCTGCAGTCAGCTGTGTAAAAGGTAATAAAGAACATGATACAATGGCTCCATAGGGAGCTTCTGCTTTCATAAAAGTAATGTCAAACTTTATTATTCAGTCTGACTTACTGAGGTCTGGACGATTCCCTGGTGACTATTTGAACTGATATTAGTCACTGCCCGGTCAGTCTCTTATATGCACCTCTCATATGACAGATATGATGATGTTTGATTGACAGCATGTTTATTGTGTAGTTCGGTCTGACTACATGCTGATCACAGTGACGCAAAGTTGTGTAGCTCAGGACTATATCGACAAAAACAGGCGTAACCCTGTCTACAGCAAATAAGATCATATCACACACACACACACACACACACACACACACACACACACACACACTGACAGACAAGGGAAGGGACACACACACACACACACACACATAAACACACACACACACACACAATAACCTCCCCTATCAGGCCTTTCTCTCCCTTCCTAATTGACCATGAAAGCACCCCATAAATCGAGTTACTGCATTGTGCCTGTCTAGTCATATAAAAGTGCTTTAATGGTTTTGCTAGGAGCTCTGTTGGGAACATTAGGCAGAACTCTCCACATTCATTAGCCCATTAACCTGTTTCAATATTGACACTGTCTCATTTGTCCCTTCCTCTGTCTGTCAGGGCTGAGACACTCTTGGACCAGGTCTGAAATCTGGTCCGGTTCAATTGGTGCTGTTCCACCCTTTGCAAACAGGTTTGACATTATTCCTTTGGGAAATGTCTTGAAGAAAAAACATTGGCGGAAAACTTTTTAAAGGAGCTACTTGTACGTTTTGCTATTGCTACATAGCCAGCGATAGCATTAGCAGCTGTTTACTTACCAGTCCAGAGGAAACGTTATGAGTTCAGCATCAAACAGTATGCATACAGCAAAGTGTGGGAAAGAGTAATTTGACACAACTACTGTGGAAATCTAATGGGAGAACTGGGTTTGAGAGGTTAAACCCACAGAAGTATAAGTAGTTCAGGATTTCTTATCCTACTTATGAAGGCAAATATTAAGGTTAGTATGTTAACTTAATAAAAGCTGCATTACTGAATGACTCACAAATGTGCCTCATGAAATCGCTTTAAATATAAAAAGTCAAAGCTCAGACAAGAAAGCTGAGACATGTAGGGCTCCTTCCTTATGATGCACATAAACATGTACATTACAGCACATACTGTATGCACATTAAATAAACACATTTCAAATCATGAACACAGAGGAAATATAGTGTCCTACAGATATTATTTCCACCAGTCTTGCTGAACAACACCGCACTGAACCCAATGAACCCACTGAAGTAGAACATTATGTTAATGCTGAGATATGAGACTGCATTCCTGCCAACTAGCCAGAGAGGAGGTTGCATGCATGCGAATGTGCGCGCACACACACGCACGCACTCTTCACACTGGCGCACACACTCACACTCACACGTTATATCTCCCATCCAAATCCACAGGGCATTTCTGGCTTTATTTAGGTGTATGAAAGACATACCGCGGCGTGTGCACGCCAGCTGGTCCAATCATGATAAGTATGCAAATTTACATTTGATTACTTTTATACTTGTCCTTTGTTGAGTGAGGTGAGTTTTACTTCAGTATCAGCTGCTGTCAGCAGGTAGCACTGCTTTGAATCCTGCTTTGGAAAATGCTGATATTACTGCTGCATTTGCTACAGCGTGTGACAATATGACAACCCATCTATAACTCAGTGTGTGTGTGTGTGTGTGTGTGTGTGTGATGAAGTAGAAGCCTGTTTAAGGTCAGTCAAGCTGTGTTGAGTGTGGCCTTTACCATCCTGTCTCCCTGTGGAGGGTCCTGGAGGGGTGGCCTGCATTGCGTGACCGAGTTCATGGATATTTTTTCACGTCATGTCAGTGTCACGGAAAAGAAGAGAAAGCATCAGACTGTCACCCGAGGCCTGCAGACGCTCTCAGAGGGCAGGACCGGTTTTACGTGTAACAAAGCCTAACGCTGTAACCCTAATTCTATGGTTGTACCTTCCTGCTGCTCCCTGAGTTGCTGACTCTGAGGATGCTAGGTTCCGGTATACATAAAGTATTTATGCCACTGGTGCCCACTGGGATGTTAGAGGGCTCCACCTGTGCTCTAAGAACCAGCAAACTTTCTACAAGGATGGTGTGGAAAAACACAACAGTTACCTCAGGTATGTTTAATAAAACCAAATGACAAATATCATAAAGTCTAATTTCAGCTATGAGGAAAAGCGTCTGTATCACTACAACCATGATACAGCAGACTGAATGTTGAATAACAGCCATCACAAACAAAAAGCACGGAGGATACTAATCAAAGTCACGCTGAAAACATTATGGAAGGTGGAATTACTTGAATTAATTGCTCATGTATTTGGCAGTAACAGCAAATTAAAATGAGACATAAAAGCTTTTCAATAAATCACTCAATAAGTAAATAAAGCAGAAACATATTATTAATCCTTCCTTTTCCAGCTGCAGCTCTGAATTCCTATTTTCATCTCCACACTGGCGGAGAGCTCATTAGCTCACCCAGCAGTTATTTGGTGAACTGTCGCACGTCGCCCATTTCTCATCCAGTTAAATGAGGTTATTGTTGGTGACGATCATTTAGTTTAAATGGCTGCTACCCTGAACAACAAGCCTGATTTTATCACCCACTCATCCGTCTGAACACAAACAGACACCGCAAGCTGTTAAATGATGTTCTGCATGATGATAGTGTATAGATATGATGTCAGCACCGTGGTGCTGTGTGTGTGTGTGTGTGTGTGTGTGTGAACAGACTGTGTAATACAGCGCACATGCTGACTTTTACCCCCTGATGTATTCTTGGTATATTGCTGACAGCTTGCAGTCTGAAGAACACATTCATTTAATGATTGCAGGGTGTGTGTGTGTGTGTGTGTGTGTGTGTGTGTGTGTGTCAGCAGTTGGATAATTTTTTCTTCTTTTTTTATATTTTATTCGGAGTTTTCCAGTATGCAAAATACACGTAAAAGGAAGAAAAGGAAAAAAAGAAACAAAGACCCTGAGCCCCCTCACCCACCCACCCAATAAAGGTCAGAATATATTATTATTAATTATATATAAGTATTACATACATTCATACATTCACACACACACACACACACACAATCATACGGCACTATTCTCGATACATTGGGTGCTTTTCAACCATGCACACACTGATGCTACATGGGGTTCAGTATCTCGAAATGTGGACTGGAGGAGACAGGAATGAAACCACCGACCTTCTGGACGACCCACTCTACTTCCCGACCCACAGCCACCCATGCGTATTAGTATTCGGGAGTATTTGGGAAACCAGAGAAGGGGTCGACAATGAATGAACAGAGAGACACATGGAGTCCGTTAGTAATTGAGGAGGACTCGGCTTTTCTCAGGACACACTCAACAAAGGATCAACAAATCTTCGCTAACTTCAAGAGACAGTTGGACGAAGATTACCTTCTCTCTCTCAAGTACAAACAGCCAGTGTACTCTCGTGTTGCCGTTTTCAGAACAGCAGAGTTACAGTCAGGAACAGCTTGCCTCCCACATATTAAACCGCACCATTAAAATATCTCCTCCCAGAACTTAGGCTCTTTGGGGCATGACCAGAGGAGGCGATGTTAAAGTCCCATCCTCCAACTCACACGTCACATTTAGCGGAAACGGAGGCATAGATCTTGTTCAGCTTGACCTTTGAATAGTGCACACGGTGCACAGTTTTATATCGCATCAGCTGAAGTCTCGCACTAACAGAACGACCCTTAATTCTACTTAGCTCTTTTTTCCCCCCAAAGCTCACGAGGTATTTCCGAGACAATTTCCTTACCCTACGCATCCTTGAGATATTCAGAGGAGATATTCCCCTTAAACTGTGACATTAAATGTTTGGCGGTGGGAGTTAGAGACGTGCTTTCATTAACGGCACGCTGCCTGGTGAGATGTCAGAGCGGGCTATAAAGTTCCCCGCCTGTAGGTAGTGGAAAAAGTGACTATGAGGGAGACTGTATTTATCTCGTAACTGGCTAAAAGAGGCAAGATGATTATCAACATGCTGCTCGTGGGAGTCAGTAGACCAGTGCGTAATTTGACCGACTTTTGTGATCATACATTTCATCGAGAACAGATGGAGTAGACTGAATTTAATAAACACCGCAGATAAATACATTTAAATAACAGCAATGCATCTGTTCACCTTTAGCCACCCTACGATTAGCATTTTGGATGCTGCTGTTGGGATGATTTGAGCAATTAATGGATTGGAAGTTGTGGCGTGAGTGTATGTGTGTATGCGTGTGTGTGGCTGCTTTGTGCACTGTAAAAATGAACAGGAAATATATTTGAAAAATAAAGCAGCAGTACAAATAACATAAGAGCAAAAGGCATTGTTTACTTGAGCTTAAAGGTAATTGAACACTCGACGAACATCGTGTTTTTCTTGACTTACAGTGAGTGACATATTCAAACCGCTGCAGTGATGTAGGAGTGTACTCCAGGTGAGTTCAGCGTGTTGGGTTAGCCATCGACACGACGCTGCTCAGCCTGTTAGCTTCCCGTTTGCCAAACAATCGGAGTGCAGTGGAAGATTTCTTCCTTTTGGTTCTAAATAAAATCACCGGTGGTTAATGGACATGTGTTGCTACTGGTACATGTTTAATACAATACTAACACATGCATGAGTCCGAGGACTTATCAGACTCCAATGCATTGCGCAATTATAGAGTTACATTCTTCACATACTGTGCGCTTGCAACCCTGTCTTCTTCTGCTGGAGCCCTCTGTGTTCGGGCCGAGGCTGTGCCAACGCAGTAAGAGGCTGTATTTAAATTTTTCATCTTCCATTTTTTTGGACACTGGGCTATTGTCGGCCTGAATGCAGCATACACTCTGTGTCCGTGTGAACACATCAGTGTGTGCATGTAAAATCCCATGGTCATAAATTTTGGACTGCACACAGACCCTGGTTGCAGACCGTCATGGGCAAGTGAATGTGGAAAACATAGTTTTGGGCTTCAGTCCAAGTTCAGAGAGACTATGTTAAAAGCTAGAAATTGTTTTCCAGTGGGTGAATATTTGGTTGTTAAGCTACAATAGTTCTAAAAATAAAGTTGAATACAGATATATAAAGGCATGGATGCACTCCACATGTTTGCTGTCACTCTGTACTGTCAGTTAACAAACATAAAAAGGCAAAAAGTGCTATAAAAAGACGCCAGCGGTGTTAATCTTGACTGTGTGTGATCATGAAGAAGAAAAGATACAGCCAACACTGAGTGGCCCAGAAACACACACAGATGAACGGAGAGTAAAATACTTCAATTACAGAAGAGTTGGATAAAAAGAGACAAAGATATCTCCTGTTCATTTATGTAAAATTTATTTTCACTTCAGTCCTCTAAGAGTCAACATGCGTCTGTGTGCATCTGTCTGTGTGTGTGTGTGTTTGTGTGTGTGTGTGTGTGTGTGTGTGTGTGTGTATGTTTGTGTGCTCGCGTGTGTTTGTGTGTAATCTAATCAGGATATGGAGATTACCATTAAATCGTCCGGCAGGGATTACACTCCCTTTCACTGAGCTGATTCAAAGGCCACACTTATAAACGAGGGTTAACAGCTTGTTATAAGACGCTGGATTGTGTGTGTGTGTGTGTGTGTGTGTGTGTGAGATTGTGTGCCCCACGCACCAGGCTAATCTTCGTTGCTCAGAGCGATGAGAGGGCCAAAGAAAAGCAGCCGGCACGGTGAACAACACTGAGACAAAGACGTGAAGGGAGACGGGAGGAGAAAAAGAGATGGCAGAACAAAAGACACACACACACACACACACACACACACACACACAGAAAATGATAGTTAGATGCACTCAGCCAGCAATAACAGTGTAGAAGTAGAGGATCCTCACCTTTCCCTTATGCGAGGTCATAACAACCCAGTGTGTGTGTCACGGCTCTGAGTGTTACATGCTCCGTACATGTCAGAACATATAACATCATAACACTATATGTATCATTATGTAAAGAGCAGTTTCACACTTACACCATGTGGCCCTGATACAGAGTGTTACTCTACAGATCAGGAAGACGCTCATTTCAGGCCTTTGGCTCTAATGGAGTCGAGTGTTTTAAAGAGAGAAATAGAAATAGAAAGGCAGATAAAAGTATCAGCAACAGTTCAGGGGGATTCACATCGGTGGCAGACAGATATAAAGCCACAGAAACACAAGTTAAGATTTTAACATGCCTATTGCACCTGTCCATGCAGCAGTTCCTCTGCAGACTGTGCGCTGTCCACAGTCATCGATCTGTGCAAACTGCTGTTCTCTCATTGTTGTGGGACACTGCAGTTTGTGCTGTGAACTACTGTGAAGCTGTGACCTACTGAGAAGCATAACATGAAGAAATATAAAGATAGTCGGCCCCAAGCAAATTGGAAAAAAAAGAATATTGTCCAGTGTGGCCGTCAGCTGATTGGTCACCACAGCTGATCATCAACAGGGATCACAGCGATGGAAGACTGTTTTCACTGCCTCTCTCAGCACATCGGACAGCACAGAAAGGCATGTGCAAGCGATTTTAATAAGATGAAATACTGTTGGGTCCTGTGCTGTGCTCAGTTGATCCTAAACAGATCCTCAAAGCCATTGTTATTCTTTTTTATTTAGGGGGGGGGTCTTTGAGTCATTATGGTTCTGTGCATAACCTCTTCCCCAGCCACAGAAACCTCTACTTGCTGAGAGAGTTTACCAGAGGCAGAGTCAGCAACAGTGTTGACCGGCCGATGATGATGTTAGATGAACTGAAGCAGAGAGAGAAGTTTTAAATCAACACTTGAGCCATGTGGTCTGGGGTCGTGGTTTAGGGCTCAGTTGGAAATGCGAGTGTGAGCGAACCATTCGGCTGCTTTCAGGACATTTTATCACTCCAAGGAAAACAGAGACTTTTCCTCAGGCAGAACAAAACACCGAAGCCAAAAACCCTTCACATCTTCCTATTTCTGTTTGTGCAAATGTTTCCATTTTGTGCAAAAATGTCACTTAATTTCACTCGGCAACGCACATCTGTGCACACATCTGTGTCCTGACTCAGACCAGGGCTTCATTACACAACATCACCTGGCAGACACATGTTGCTGCTCGATGCTCAACAACAGAGGAAAACAGACTCTCCACTTAGTTTCCAAATAGTTGTATGTTAATTAAAACGCAGAAGAAACACTATAATTACGTTGCTGCTATAATATCAATTCTCTTTCTGAGGTCACACTGGCAGGTTGAATGAAACTGTTCAGGAAATGCTCCGTTTTTTTAAAAATTCATCTGGCCAATGAGAACTTTTGAAGCTACAAACACATTTTTACTGAAGCTGCACCGTGTCTGTATTTGACTATGAATGTGCAAAAACATCGGAAAAATGTTAAGAATTCAAATTTTCCTTGTTCCCTGTTTACAATGTGACATTTTACCCCTCAGTTTTAACCTCTGTGTCTCTGTTGGCTGTACGGGGCGTGTGGTGTAAGGCATCAGTGACTAAAGGCTCACACTGGAGTTAAAGGGTGTTTTCTCACTTTTGATAACAGGCTAGCCGTTTCCTCCCATGTTTCAAGTCTTAGTGACAAGCCTGGCTAAACATATACAGATGAACGCATGAGAAAATTTCTTTTAGTAGATGAACTCATAAACATTCATGTATTTCATGTGTTTATGGATACTGACTCTACTGTCAAAAATCACTGCAAGAGGCTAAAAAATTACAGTCTCTTTACAGTCTTTTCCCTTTGAGGTAGGGAACACACACACACACACACACACACACACTGCTTGAGGTGCAACACTGATCATAAATAAATGCACAAGTGAAGTCATCACTTATACACACACACCGAGTCCCATCCGCCTTTGTTTCACACACACACACACAGTCACGCATGCTCACACTACACAATGACCTCATCCCTCACATCATCCCTCCTCCACCCATCAGACACACACACACACACACACACACACACACACACACACACACACCCTCCTATATAGAAAGGGTCAATCCATTAAGACGCAACAGCAGCTGATCCCTTCCTTTATGTTCCACTCGTTTAAATTCACTCACTTCATTATCTGTAATGAGAATTTATCAAAGAGAGCCAAATCATATCAGGGTGATTAATTGAGTTATTATGTCCTGCACAGTAACATGTAATCATCAATACAATGTAAAATATGTATGTGTGTGTGTGTGTGTGTGTGTGTGTGTGTGTGTGTGTTTCTGTGTGAATTTCATTGTATTGTTTAGGATCCACTCGAGCTTTATCAGAGCGTTAACTGTTCTTCTAAAATACAAGAGGAAAATATGAGCGGAAACACTGAAACATCACAGACTGAATGCATCACCAAGCTCCAAAAACATCTTCATCACACTGAATAATTTAAATATGTCACGTGCTACGACTGCACGAAGGTCAGACATCCTGAACAGAACCATTTTAATCTGATTTCTTGTCCTAAAATGCACAAATGAACCAAATTCATTTGATGACATGTTTCACAAAACACAGTACAGAACCATGTCAGGATAACATTTGTTTTCTGCCCAGGCCTCACAAGTCTGCAGAAGGAAACTGAATTGAGGAAGACTCAAAGTGTTATATGCTAAATGACAATACTGACTATCTTTACATCTTTTTTGGCCTTTGGCCTTTTTTGGCCTTTGGTTTGAGAGAGAGAGAGAGAGAGAGAGAGAGAGAGAGAGAGAGAGAGCTATGCTGCAAAACATTTCACACACAAATAGATGACTAATAAAAAGAAAACCAACATTAAATGTCTTAGTAAAATGTTGTTGCAGCATGAGCTTCTAGAAAAAGCTTCCCTGCTCCTTACTGTCCAGGTCAGGGTTAGGATGAGAACCATTTTTCCAATAGATATAAACTTTTTTTAGTTTTGTTGATGGTGCATTAACTATATATATATAATTGATATAGTACATACATAAAAATTGTATACTAAACAGTAAATTACCATCTGGGAAGGTTCATTGTCATAAAGTGAAAAATACACCTTCAGTACATTTCAAGGCTCCGTGTCCTGGCACAAACATTTTAGCACCAAAAACACTGAAGAAACTTTAAGCGAAGCAACTTATCTTGACAAAAAAATAACAAACAGCAACATGAAAAATTTGCTGTTTGTGTAAAGGTAAAAGTTAGAGTTACTGGAGGTTTAGGCTCTACTCAGATAGTGATTCACCCTATTGGGTGGAGAGCCATCGAAAGGATAGATGTACAGATTGTGTGTGTGTGTGTGTGTGTGTGTGGTGTGTGTGTGTGTGTGTGTGTGTGTGTGTGTGTAATGACTCCAGGGAAGCTTCTACTGTCATCACACCTTTTTTTTTTTTTTTTTTTTTTTTTTACACCAGGGTCTCTCCCTCTCTCCTCTCTGTCTCCCTCTCTCTCTCTCTCTCTCCCTCCTCCTCTCTCGCTCTCTCTCTCTCTCTCTCTCTCCTTTACCTCCAGAGGTCTTTGTATTTTCACGAAGCCACTGATCTCATTGGTCTTGCTGGAAAGCAAAGCGGGCGCACACATGACTCATACATGCCTCCCTCTGCGTGTGTGTGCGTGGGTGTCTGTGCGTGTGTGTGTGTGTGTGTGTGTGTGTGAGTGTGTGTGTGTGTGTGTGTGTGTGTGCATCTCTGTGTGTGCGTGTTTCCAGAGCTGCCCGATGAAGCCCTCTCTGCATTAGAAAGTTGTCTTGGGGGTAAAAGAGAAACACCCTCTATTTCTCCACTTTGCTGTGTCCTGCAGTTCATCCTTAAATAATTCAGATGTCTCCCCTCTTCCACCCACACACACACACACACACACACACACACACACACACATCGTGTCTGCAATTGGCATCAAAGTGGAGTTTGCTTTTCATCCAGCTGGAAACTGAGGCCATGTCCATACTAATGTGCATAAATCTGAAAATGCATCTCTTTGTCTTTGCTCCGGGCTCAGAGCCACTGTGTAGAGTGGACACACTGGTCTCATGTGGCAGCGTGGACTGGGAAAACTACATACATCACAAAAAAACTGTGACTTAAAGAAGGACTGCAACTACTATTATTTTTTAAATGATCAACTTTTCTTCTGATTATTTTCCATTTATGTAACAGATGAGTTACTAATGCAACTAAAATAGAGCTTTTACCCTTCCTCTATCAGTCTCTCTAGGCTTTTAGAGAACGACAGAATCATACCAACACACTAAACAACATTTTCAAATGAATCTCCATCATTGTGGACACGCCTCCGTCTCATTCCCTGTCTTCTTCTGAGATGCATGCTGTCCCTGTTCATGTCTATGCACATGTACATATGGACCGGGAGCACATTTATCCCCACACACACGCACAGACACACACACACACACACACACACACACACACACACACACACACACTGCAGCACTCGTCTATTCCCTCAGGTATTCCTGGCAACATTGTGGATTAAAATAGCTGACGACCCACATATCCCAGTATAGCAGGCATGGCACTGCTGGGCCAGACACCACAACCATTTGTCCACATACAGCGGCACAGCTGGCCTGATTTAGAAAAACTTACATAAAATGCAACTATGACAAATGTTGAAACATGTTGACCTGTTAAGCCACAACTCAAACATTAATGATGAATATGTTTACACTCAGTATTGTTTCAGTAAATACTGGGTGTTTGGACTTCATGGAAGAGAAAAGTCAGGCTGGAAATGACAGGAACTAGAAGAGAGTGGTTCTTTTTAAACAACATTACAAGTTAAATGAATGATCCAATCAGTCGGATCCAAAACACAGAGTCAGATCACTTAAAGCTGCAGTAGGAAAGACATTAGAGGTAATGACATAATGTGGATTCAGTTAGTGACTCAGACATTTAACTCTGCCGACCCTGCAGCTGTTTTTGTTTGATATCTCGTGATCAGATCAGGTGGATCCAGCCAATGAGAGCTGGAGGAAACATGAAAGCAGAAATGACACCGGCACAGACCAATGAGGGCGAGATGACAAAGCACCAGCTACATAACACAAAGAAACTTGTGTACACAAAGTCTGCTTTTAAACTAAGCATGAGTGGAGCCAGGATTTGAAGACAAGACTGGTGATATGGAGATGTGAAACCATGAGGATGATTGTGGACCGTGGACCCCCCCCCCCTCCCCCAACACATACTTTAGGTCTGGGTTTGGTTTTCACGCTCCCCTTAGTTCCAATTAAGGAAAATCTAGATGCTCGAGCATTACACTGGTATTTCAGACATCGCTGTGCTTCCAACTTTGGAGACAGTTTGGAGAAGACTCTCATTTCCAAATCAAGCTTTTGTCTACATCTGTTGACTCTCAGTTCTCTGTCATTGTCTCTCTACCTCTCTCTCTCTCTCTCTCTGAGACAAAGAAATGCGTCGGCAGACTCGTGAAGAAAAACAGGACAAATTCCCAAGGTCATCCTCCTCCGCTGCATCTGACCCATTTACCGTGTCCCACTCTGACACACACACACACACACACACACACACACACACACACACACACACACACACACACACACACACCAATCATGCATGCATAAAGGCGTACTGGAACACTGGCACACTCTGTCATCACTGCAACTCTGTCTCTTGTTCTGTCTCAGTACAGACATCAGACACACCTAATCACACACATACACACACGCACACACACACACACGCACACACAGTATATTATGCTCAAATGCCCTGAAACAATGTGACATCCCTAATGAAACTCTTCAGTGGGAGCTGGTTTCATGCAGACACACTTTGACTGTGGCTCCGAGCAGAGTTCAGCAATAATTCAATATTATCTCACATCTGTGTTTCAGGGACTCAACGATTGTGATCACATGATAATATCTTGTTATTGGTTTACAAAATGTTCATCTAAATTGATGATTCTATTCAAGCTCATAAACTAATTAAACTTGGTTTTGTCTGATGTAAAGTATGACAGTAGACCACAGTTATTGTATTCAATTTTAGGATTTTTATGTAACAGCAACCTCGAGGCCTTAAAAGTGAAGCCAACAAAGAAGTGCAGAAAACTGCAGTTCCTCGAATGGCCACTGGAGTCTGGCTCCGAAAGCGAGTCAATCCCCGTAGACTCCCATTGTGAAAATGCCCAACTTTACAGCAGAAATAAACATGTTAACAGACTTACTTCAGTCAAGCCTCACAACAAACAAGCAACTTCACACACTAGTCGACTGGATCTTTGTTAACCAGCTGCAAGTGTGCGCATGTGTGTATCCTGCATGGTGTCCTGCCAACTGTAGGCCTTGGCAAGCTAGCACACACACTCGCACACACACTCCCTCTCCCACTGTCAACATCCTCTGCACACTATGAATGATGTCATTCCCAAAACACACACAAACAGTACATGTGAGTGCCCTGCTGGCTGCTGGTTCAGTACAGGAGCTACCCGCTACAGAGACAGGAAGAGGGCGTGTTTCCCACCAGACGTGTTGAAGGAAAAGTAAAATATGAATCAGTGTGTTTTCATTAAAAGACAACATTATGAAAAAGAGCTGCAGTAACTCTTCAAGGCGTTTCAATGCTGTTGGTATTTATTTTCATGAATTATTTTGCCTCCTCTGGCCAAACACACATGATTTTGTCAGCCTCCCTTTTTACTTTCCTTGTTTCTTTCTGGATTTTTGACAGTTTTCCACTCTGGCAGTAATAAACGAGAAGAAGAAAGAAAGAAAAGAAGAGGAAGCAGGCCCTACAATGTCATTGTTTACTTGGAAAATATGTTCCATCAGCTTTTATTGCAGTCTCCCTTTGCTGACACAACAACTTCTCCACCTCAGACCAGAGGAAGAACTCTTTGCTATATTTAGGCATTTAATTTTCAAATTCCTATCATTTCCATTCAGTTTTTTTTTTTTTTTTAAATGCGCAAATTCAAAATGTGCATAAACAAAAGGATGTCAGGGAGAGAATGGGGGTAAAGAGGAAGGGAGGAGGAGGCGGAGGAGGAGGAGGAGGGAGAGAAGAAAAGAGAGACAGACAGAGAGCTGGGTGAGTAGAGAATGGGAGGGTTGGATGTACGCCAGGTCACAGGGCTTTATTATCCCTGAGCCAATCGGTCTGCAAACACTGGCTCAGCAGGATGTAGAGACACAAACACACACAGCACAACACACCTGTGTGTGTGTGTGTGTGTTTGTGTGTGTGTCAACACCGCTCAGCCTGTGATCACCAAGAGGAGCTCTGTTAATATGAAAGAATAAAATCGAACACTCTCGGCTGTTCTGTTCCAAAGTAACTTCCCAAATGTGAGTGTGTTTGGCCAGAAAATCCAGTCTCCTGCAGAAAATAGAGGAGTCAAGAAAAATTCATCAATCCATGATGTGGAGAGAGTGTACGGCCTCGTGGAGCCTGCACAACTAATTCAAAAAATACTTCACCGTCCTGTAACCCTGAAAAGCAACATGACATGTCTTGTTTCAGTCCAGGACTCAAAGATATTCAGCTTACAATGACATACAACAGAGGAGCAGCAAATATTCACATTTTACAAGCAGGAACCGGAGACTGGGTGATGGAAGTTTTTGCTTGACAAATTAACTATTCATTGACTAAACAGTTGCAGATTAAATTTCAGCAGATCGACTAATTGATTAGTAATTACTCTGACAACTTGTTGCAGCTCTTAAATTCCTCACAGTCCAACTCTATATGAAACTCTATATTCCAGCGTTGCTATTGAAATGAACAGCTTCTGCTCCACGATGCTGGTTTGACTGAGCTTGTGTTAGCCTTTGTTAGCTTAACGCTGTGTGCTGATGACTGTCACGATTTCCATCTCAGAGCTTTAACCACCACAAATCTGGCAATGAGCAAAAAGATGATCTGATTTGACTTCCACATGCAGGTGACTGATATTTGGATGTGCTACTCTGCTAACGAAGAAGATACAGCATGTAAATCAGACAGCTCTGGGGTTGTTGGCGCAGTTTGAACCTGTTTCCAGTCTTTCCTAAGCGAGACCAGAGACGCACAGAGGTGAAACTCAGTGTTCTCATCTGACAGTGGATAAAAAAAAAAAACATCAAGTCCATTTCCTTAAATGCAAGCAATGTATGCAGCACATGATGTGCAACGTGATGATTCCTACACAATAGTTGATGCTCACAGCGCACTCGAAGCTTGAAGGGATGAATGGGTAAATCTCCTTGTAAACTGTAGTAATCGGGCTCCGTGGTGAATAGTGCTGGAGAGTTGCCCTCCATAGAAAACCACTCATCTTGAAAGATCAGGGCTATGGCTTTCACAGTATAAGCTCTCTCCATCACGAGTGCAGTTCATTTGTTCTGCTTTCCTGCCGTGGCAGTCTGACTGCTCACTTTCTTATCTAATCTCTGCCACCATAGACTGAATGCCTTATTCACTTACTGAATTATGGCTTCTCGGGTGTGCGTGTGTGTGTGTCCTTAACTCGAGCGATTTCAAATTATGATGAAAAGACAATAACTGTGTGTGTTTGGGAGCACGATAAAAAAGAAAATGACTGAATGCAGTGATTAGAGAAGCTCATATGGAGGGGAATATTGGCACCAGCTCCCACACTATAAGAAGTGACGAAACGTGTTTGCAACTAAAAGGTTTTTGTTTTTACATATCTCACTTCTTTTCCGTCTGTCTCTGATCTGTGGTTGACACTTTATCTGCACGTACGAGTGACGAATACAAGCATCTCCTCAACCAGCCTCATAATTACGTGCTCAGAAATCGCACTTTAGTCGTCCATCCATCCATTGTCTATCAAGCTTGTCTTGTTCAGGGTCACAGTGGGCGGTAGTCAGTCTCTGCATGCAGTGGGCAAGTGGTGGGTCACCCTGGACGGGTCGTCAGTCAATCACAGGGCTGACGTACGAAGACAGATTAGAGTTCTGCTCATCGACCCCAGCCTGGGGGGAGCTTCAGTTCAGAGAGAAATTACAAGCAGCTGAGTGGTAAAAAAAAAAAAAAAACCCAGTCAGCTTCCTAGATGTAATTCCATCTGATATGAGGAATTTCTGACAGCTATAATGTCTTTCACTTTTCAAAAAGATCAACAAAATGTCAACAAAATAGGGATGAAATGGAAGCAAAACCATCATTGCTGGTTAAATAAATAAAATCTAATATTAAGATGAATACAGCTGATTCAGCTCAGGAGCAATACATCCGTTTTCAGGTTTTCTGCTTTAGGCTCCGTTAAAATGGTTTGACTATAGAGTAACCATCTTGGACTAATCCACAAGTGCTGCTCCGTCATTATAAAAGGGAGATTTTCCTGGTCTGGAGACAATGCAGTAATTAGTCAATATCAGACATGTGGAAATTCTGACCTTTTGTTGATACAAGATGAAAAGTCATCGCTCATTAGGATTCAAAGTTTAGGGAACACGGAGGTCTGCATCAAAGTCCATAGTCATCCAGACAATAGTTCCAGTCTGGGCCAAAGTGCTGGACCGACATCAGTCATCAACGATGTGACGTTTCGGATTTTAAAAAGCCAGAATTAACGTCCTGCAGCTCTATAGATGCTTCTAATAAACTGGTTGATTTATTATTATACTGAAACAGGAAAAGTTCCAGTTGCTGCTGCATTCAGGATATACGATAAATTCAGTTTTAAGTTGCCTTTTACAAAAAGGTATATTTTATGATTACTTATTACATAACCAGCAACTACATTCCTCCTTCTCTTCATCTCTCTCTCTCTTTCTCTCTCTCTCAGTCTCCCTCACTGTCGCTCTCTCACTTTTCTGATGTGTATTTCCTCCTTTTCTCTCCATTCCTTTGTTTTCCTCCCTCGTCTTCCTCTTTTTTTTCATCTGCTGCGACGATGAGGAAGCAGCTGTGCTTCACAGACAATTACATAACGGGGAGTGTGTGGGTGTGTGTGTTTGTGTGTGTGTGTGTGTGTGTGTGTGTGTGTGTGTGTGTGTGTGTGTGTCTGTCTGTGGTGATAAAGGACGGATGGCGGAAGAAACAAAAGGAAGGTTGCGTAAAAAAGGTTTGGCTTCCCTCTCCTGACTAACTTTCACGTGCGTTTATTCGTCTCAGCTCATTCATTGTGTCCACTGGTGTTTTCTTTCGCTCTCATCCTTTCCTTCACTCGTCCCCCTCACCTCCGCCCCCCATCCCCTCCATCCTACATACAGAGTTACTGGGCTGTGAAATGTGAAAAACTGCCGCATGCATAGCAATTCATTATCTTGTCAAACTTCCCTGGGCCAGCATCATGCCATGGGGAGAGAGAGAGAGAGAAACAGAGGGAGAAAGAGAGAGAGATATAAAGAGAGAGAGAGAGAGAGAGAGAGAGAGAGACAGAGAGAGAGAGATAGAAAACCAGTTGGTTCCAATGGTTCATGCAGTGGGTTAACAGGTTACCAAAGAAAGTTCCTGCAGAGTGACCGTTACGTTGCTTCACATGTTGCGAGTGGGAGCGCGTTGTCATTTAAAAAAATCTAATACAGTGGGAAAAAAGAAAACAACATTGATCATTGGTTGTTGTCATAGAAATACAAAACCAGTACCTCCAACCTGACCAAACAGGATCTTAAATGAGGATTGTAGTGTGGTGTAAATGAGAGTAAACACAACCTTTAAAACATCTGGTGCAACGCCTGAGAGAATTGTTGTACCTGGATTTAAACTATGGAGACAGTTACTTCCTCCCAGCCTGTGTGCTTGGATTGAGTTATTGTGTTATTGATGGTTACAGTAGAAATGGTTAACAGACACTTAAAATGGTGCAGCTTGTTGGGTGGATACAAAACCTCAGCGTAAGGAGAAAGACAGTACCATGTATGTTCACGTTGTGTTTGACTTGGAGCTTGATGGTGATTATCTGTGTAAAACGGCAGTGAATACTTGGACTTGTGAGCATTTCTTCTGCAGAAACACTGAGGATCGGACAGAAATAGATGCAGTGGTTGATTCTGCATTATTTTCAATCATAACCCGCAGCAGATATAACACTGTCAGGATGCATTCTTGAGAGAAACGGAGGGCTGCAGGGTGCAGGCTTGTCGGGCCTAGTGGAGAAACTGTATATCAGTAACACAGAGCTGGTTGGCCTCACATAGTGCTGTAACAACACCACAGCAAATAAATCAATCAGCCTGAAAAGAACTACAGACACACGGAGCATGTAAATTAAGAGGCGAGATGAGAAAGAGACTGAGAGAGAGAGTCGGCCAGTTTAACCTCAGCTTCAGTTTTCACCTCAATCATCCTTCTGTTTTCATAATCTCTGTTTTTCCCTCTCGCTCACCAGACTTTGGCTTCGGCTCTGCTTTGAAATAAATGGATTACATCTAATTTGGAAGTCTGGGTTTGCCATTTTATCCTAGGAAACCACTCTATACGCGCACACACACACACACACACACACACACACACACACACAAATCCCTAAAGCCTATCACATCATTCCAATCCTGCAAAGATGCAGCAATTATACGCACAACATGGGCTCATACTGTCAGAGGCAACAAGACTGATAGACAGGTGTGTGTGTGTGTGTGTGTGTGTGAGTGAGAAAGGGAGAGTAAGAGAGGGGTGGGGATGGGGGGGTCCACATGTTTAGCCATGATGCAAAGCAGCTGATAAAAGCAGCCTGTACAAGGAGTACAAGGAAACAAAGACCAGAAGTATGATGTAGGGACAGACAGGAAAGATAAATGACACACACAAATTTGGTTGTTTGTGTGTGTGTGTGTGTGTGTGTGTGTGTGTGCGTGTGTGTGTGCGTGTGTGTGTGTGTGTGTGTGTGTTCCTCTGTCCGTCTGACAGCAAACGTGTGTGTGTGGTCGAAAGTGGCGTGATGAGTCCTGCCAGACCATAGCTTTCCATTAGTGCATGCCAGCCAACTGTGTGTGTGTGTGTGTGTGTGTGTGTGTGTGTGTGTGTGTGTGTGTGTGTGTGTGTGTGTGATGGAGTGAATGAGGGGATAGAGGGAGACAGAAGGAACAAGAGTGGAAAAAATGTGGGTGTGCCTGGTCTCAGTGTGTGTTTGTCTCTCCTCTCCCTGAGACTGTGTCCCCACTAGTGCAGATAAATTAGAGAAAACACCTCTCAGTTTTGGCCGTCCATCCACTATAACCCAGTGTTTTCCACTCTGAAAAACTGAGCTTATATCAATCAATGTTCTCTTAGGTGAATTTGAAAACTCAGAGCAGTTTGTATGAATAAAATTAAAACCACATTCACAAACATGATGCAATACGTCCACAAAACAGGAACATTTAAAGAAACTTCAGACATTTTTCATGCTAGTTTGAGTCAAAAGAGAAGTTTCATCTCACACATTCAGCACAGAGACAGTTTAGTCGAGAATGTTGTTAGCCTAGCTTAGCACAAACAGTGGAAGCAGAGGGAAATATGCACACCTGGGGTTTGTTACACCGAACTGTTGTTGGTCGAGAAAACGGTCTAATTAGCTAACCTGTTTATTCAAATTTGAGCTATTAGGTGGTAAAAGATCTCCACATTAAGCAGACAGACACACACCTTGACAAATCATGCCTTTGTAAAATGGTCATGGCCAAGCTATTAGCTAGAAGTCACCCAACAGGTCTGAAACAATCTTGACATTCATTAATAGTCGTGTTTCCCTTCACGTGATGAATATAATAATTCAATTGCTTTTCTTTTGTCTCCACCAACTCCAACCAATGTCTGTTTCTATCTTCTGGATGTTCCACTGTCTTCACCAGCTAGTCGCTAACTTTGTCTGTCTGCTGTTTGGTGCTGGGCAGGAAGTGAACGCTGGGTTTATCAAAGGTCACTTGATGAAAAGAGCTGCCTGCTGCTGCTGCTGCTGCTGCAGGAGACACTGAGATTGGACCCTACAGAAAGTGCCCTGTTAAACCAAAACTACAAGTCAAAAGAGGCTAAAAAGCTGAGTGGAGCTTCACAGTTGGTGATAATACAACAACTTTACAGTTGGTGGAAGGCAAGTTTTACGGAGCTCGGCTAGCAGTTGCCCCTGCTTCAACTGTTTGTGCTGAGTTTGGCTAAACGTGTCTTGGACTAGTCTATGTGCTGGACATACAGCGATGGAACTGATATCTATTTCCGCATCTAATTCCTGGAAAGAACACAAACAAGCATATTTCAAAAAATGTCAGAGTGCTCCTTCAAAAAGTCTTCAACTGCCTCCAATTAGCATTAATTGCCACTAGTTGTTGCCAGTGTAACAACTAATGGGGAGCCAAATGAACAAAAACTGTATTTGACACTATCCATAAGTCATTATAGCCACTCACACAAAACAGGTGCCATCATTCAATTATGTTTTGTGTCACAACAGTAATGCTGCCGGATTTCAGATGACAACTGACAGTGTCCTCGCGTTCTAGCTAAACAGTATTTTTAATAGGCTGCAAAGTGAAAAACACTTTTCTGTGAATGGATAAACTGAGTGGAATCACTTTTTCCCCGGCTCTACATTCCTGTCTCTAGGCACCAATTTAAACAGCTTTTTTCCAGCCATTCTGTGGAAAATGAGACATGACATCAAAACCTGAAACTCTATGAAACCTCTCAATCAATTAACAATATGATTACAGACCAAAAAAAATGGGTTACAGGGGATGAAACTATGTGCTGTTTGGACTAAAAATAGGACGAGGCGGCGAGGATTTGTGTCAGTAAGACAGAGAGGAGAGATGCAGTGTGGGCTTCATTCAGGACAACAGGAACAAACACGCACATGGTCTAACCCCTCTGCACACACACAATGGACCGACCCAGCTCCATCTGAGCAGATCCCATGCATGCAGGGGACTCGGTGGGATACTCCTAATAGCAAATAAAGGTGATAACAAAAGACAACATACACACACACACACACACACTCTCACACACACACAGACGAGGCTGAAGATGGCTTCCAATTAACAGCTTCCATTTGTCAAGTTCAAGGGGGCAAACTAATGGGAAAATATTTTTAATCACCTGATTTTCTGTTATTGAATTGTGTTTTCAATCTTCATTCGATATTGAAACCCACACTCTGTTTGTAAAACCAGAAAAAAGGCAATTTCACTGTCCCCCTCCCCCACAGACCACAAAATCTCTGTACACAGAAAAATCACTGTGATTGCCGTTTTATCTATTTTTATACCAATAAAATGAGCGTTTTTACGTATGAGATAAAGGTTATAAGAACAGTCTGGGGGCTCTCCTGCAGAGGCTACTGTATGTTCTATAGTGGGTGATGATGCATAATTCAGCAGGATTATCTGCAAACAAACAGTGGCAGATGCGGATATATTATTTAAGAATAAGTCACTAGCTATTAGGCATGTGTCCATCTTCCAAGGCCTGTGTGTGTGTGTGTGTGTGTGTGTGTGTGTGTGTGTGTGTGTGTGTTTGTGATAATCCAAACATATCAGGCTGGCAGACTGGCCTATCGATCACATCAGTCACACGAAAAACAGCCTCCCGCTCCAGGATTCAAATGCTTATATTCTACACACCATCCACTCTCACCTTCAGTCAGCTCTCACTCTGAGTCTGAACCGCCAGTGAAACAGGATGAGAGCATAAAGTGTACTTCATTGCCACGTAATAGGAGAGAGACCATTCAAAGCTTGATGGAAAGTTGCAGGAAATGCACAGTCTCTAAATCCTGCAAGCACATTAACATTAAGCTCAAATAAGGTTAAAACAGCTGAATTTCATCCCCATCAGACCAACATGGAGCCCCTAAATGTTTCTCCATCTCTGACACTCATCTCCAGAAATTTTCAGATGGACCACCTGCGTTTTACAGCTCCATCCAACAGCACTGCCCATTACATATGAGGCAAATACGCATGGGATAAGTAAGAGGTAGAACCCCTGATTTTGATGCCTAACAGACCAAAGTGAAACCTTTAATGTTGCCTCATCAGTGAAGGGGAAATCCATCGTATATCCCCGAAAAGAAGCAAAAGAGAAGCAAAAATTATTTCAGCTTCACCACCTGCGTTTTAGAGTTTTTTTTTTTTTCTTTTTTTCTTTCTTTAAGAGGTTGTTGGATTTTCTCAGGTCCTTAAGGAGATGGTCATCCTTTTTAGGTTTTGGTTAAAATCTGAGAATTATCATGGGGGATTTCGCAGGACAACAGTGTCATGCTCCTGCTTTTACATTAATGATTAAGGGGTTTGATTACGCCTTAAGTATGTTTAAGATACAGCTAAGGGAGGTTTGGTTTGTAGTAAGAGGCATGTCCGTAAATGTGAAGATGGTTGTTGTTTTACGAATCTTTTTAAAATGCTTTTTGTCCATTAGTGCCATTAGTGCGTAAAGCTCCCTGTCTCTACACCCCCCGCCCCCCCCTCCGCTCACCAACTCTGCATGTGTGTGTGTGTGTGTGTGTGTGTGTGTGTGTGTGTGTGTGTGTGTGTGTGTGTTTTCTCCTGTCAGCGGACCTCGCCGTGCTCCATGTGAGCGAAAAAAAAAAAAAAGACGCAACTACACGGAGCTGCTGCCGCCGCTCCGGAGCGCTCCACTGATGCAAAACACTAAAAACACACAGAGCAAACATCAACCAGCGCACACATGACATCTCATCCCAGTTTCTAACCCCCTTCAGTTTCCCGGAAAAGAAGAGAAAACGCATCAGCGCTGACCTGCTGCCAGTTCTCCTCCAGGGAAGGCATAGCGGAGAAATAACCAGTGTCATGAACGAGTTGGAGTTCCTGGAAAATACTGTAATTCGCCAACACATCCATGCTTGATGCAAAAAGGAAAACTCAGTAAAGAAGTCCGGAATCCAAACGATAAAAACGTACTTCTTCTTTCTTCTTCTCAGACTTGTCAAATTTAAAAAAAACAAATGCTGGAAAAACCCCAGCTGGTGCAGATGAGCGCACCTGAGCACTTTAATTTAAAAAAAAGAAAAAGCTAAGAGGAAATAAAGAGTTGATTATTTTATCTTTGTCAGTGCTATTCCCTCTCCTCTCTGCTCGCGCTGTCACGCCTCTCTCCTCAGTCCGGGCTCGGGGGTGCCAGATCTATTTCCGCATTGCCAGATTGCCAACCGGTCTCCGTACGAGCTGCCAGGTTGCCAGGTTTGCTCCTCCAGCAGCAGACTGGACCCCGCTGCAATCCAGGCGACCGGCGCGAGAGGGGAGGGAGACAGGGGAGGAGCCACCTGTCAATCAATTTCATGCGTGGCCTAATAAGGTAAATAGGGTTGATGATGTCACTGGCGTCCAATTAAGGAGGCGCTGTGACTGAGGGAGTGGGCGGAGCTTTCAGGGATGCAGGGACACTATTGGCCGCAGGAGGCTGTCAGTCCCGTCCGTAGATGGCAGTGAGGGGTGAGTTATTTTTAGAGGCCTATATAAAACCAGCAGCATTCCTCTTTCAATCATTACAGGCTGCACAGGCAGAGAGGAGAGAAACCACGAGTGCGGCTGCTGCTGCTGCTGTGAGGAAACGGCGACAAAAGCCATGAACAGTCGTATGAATCTGCAGAAAGAAGCAGCTGAGCCTCAGAGGCTGCTGCAGCAGTGATGCTGGCGATAAGACGCTGTGTTGTTTTTCTGATGTGTGACAGCTTCACCACAGAGACTCAACCATGTGCTTCTCATGTGGTGATGTCTGCACGGAGAGCAGGGATGCAGTGGAGGGAAGAGCTCAGCTCGATCCGCCCACCTGTTCAGTTCAGGAGAGTTTACCCCCCCCCCTTTATTTCTAGAGTACAAATGAATCCACAGTCATCAGCATTTTTTGTCGCCACATTAGAAATGTATATCTTCCAGACTTGAACTCACTCTTGCTCAATGTCACTGTATAAACTAAGGAAACTATGTATTAATGAGCAGTGGTGGAAGAGTTTAGATATTCTATTTTATTAAAAGTAACAAACCACGCTGTAAAAGTAAATTATAACTAAAACTAAGTCAGAAATCAACTTTGGTTCACAGAAGTAAACGTTCTCCGTCACTCTCCACCACTGCTAATGACAGTGCACCATTTCTTCATTTGGTTGTTGAAAATGTGATGAACTTTACCGCCAAGTTCTGTAGGAAAAGCTACGTGATGTGAAGCGGTGCAGACTTGTCAACGCTAGTGCCAGTTTAAAATTTGGAAACTTGCAAATAACTAAAATGTTTTCTCAAAGATTTAGTGCTTCGTGTTTTTGTTTGCCAATCTGTTATAAACTGGAACACAATAGATAATCAAAAACTTGATCATTTGTCAATTGCAGGGGCGTAATAGAACACAAAATCCACATTTGGTGCATTTTTGTACGATAGTATTTCTTGGCATTGACTGTAAAAAAATGTTGACATTAAACAGTGTCTCGTTGGCCATAATTCTTGGCGCTCAACGCAGTCATGTCGTAAATAAATAAAAAAATGTTAGTATTGCACCACCATTATTCAAAAGGCTCCCAGTCTAAGGTTTTTTCATTCAGTTCTACACTTTATATGTATAGTCTGTAAAGCCTTTATTTTATTTTCAGCTTTTACTCAGTTAAGCAGCTCTGTGGCCCCGGAGGTTCATCCATCAGTGGTGAGATTGACTGCCGACGCAGTGGATAATTTCTGGGTGACTGCAGCTCCTTTATTCATGACAGGTACAACCTGACTGCTGTTGCCTGCCGGCTCTCTAACAGACACATTTGGAGGATGATGTCAAAAGTGTCTGTCTTTTTTTTTGTGTGTGTTTGTTTTGTTTTTGTTTCAGACACTGTACACACCCCAAATTTAAAACACCTGAACTTGATCCATAACATGACATCACACAGTTTTATGATGAGTCACTACTCTTTGTCCATTGTCTCTCTAACTTACATCAGAGGCTCCCCCAGCTTTGATTTCTCTCATTTGTGTTTGCCATAATGACAACACCTGTTATATATGTATATAGATCCAGGTGCTAACCAAATTAGCATAGTTTTGCTAACATGATGCAACAACCCAAGACCAGAACAATTTTAGACAACAGTGATTATTTGGTTGACAGGTTGTTAGGAAAAGTCATGTATGGAGCTGGATGTCCTGTTTCATACACAGAGCAAATACACGTACCGTTACATCCCATTATAAAGCAATCAAATGAGCTTCATTCGACATCACTTTCACTGCAAATCAATTTAAAACTGGGATAATTGTTTGGAAGAATCAAGTCTAGAAATTTGGTGTATTGAGATTTTCCAAATTCAGTATATGATTAAAGATTGTGTTCAGATAAATGCAGAGTCTGAGGAGAGTTTAAGTTTTCATTAATGCCATAAATTACTAGTTTAGATCATTCTGTATTGATTGTTTATTGGTGACTGATATATGATGCGATTGGTCAGCGATTGATTCGATTCAATTCATTTAAGTGCTGTCATTCAGATCATAAGAGAGACCTGTGTCCAGGCGTAAACACGTACAGTTTGATGTGTTCATAGGATCACAGTTTTTATTAAACACTGACATGACTGGCTGAACCTGAGCGCAGAGGATGTTCAGACAGATAGGACGGCTCCGCTGGTTTGTTATAGAGATCATAAACCCTTTTTAAAGGATCAGATGGCTGAAATCATTTCCAACAGGCGCTCAAAACGTTTGATGGGCTCCTTAGTTGTGTTAACTGGATTGGCTGATTCTTCTCTGTTGCTCACGGTCACACACACGCACACACATGCATGCACGCACGCACACACACCTTTTTCCTTCGTCTCATTTACTTCTTTTTCTTGCTATATTCCCTTTTTTCTTTATTATTTCCCTCTTTCCCACTTTCATTCCTCCTCCCCTCCTTCCCCTTGCCATATTCTCATCTTTCTTTACTCTCTTCTTTCTTCCCCTTTGATTCTAACATCTTCCTTCAGCCCTCCCTCACTTCCTTCCTTCCTGTTCTGTAGTTTCATAGTTTTGTCATCTGTGGCTTCCTTCTTTCAGTGATCACACCTAATTTCCAGAAACCTGCCTCTGCCTCCGACACTCTGTGTCGTCTCTTTCCTCTGACACCATTAGTGTGACTGACACAAACTGCAGCACACATCCAGTTACTCTTGCAAATTACATTAATTGGTTTAATGAGGGTGCAATAATTGAAAGGTCAAAATTTGAAACTCAAATGTGACGTCCTAGACAACACTGGTCTAATTTGAACAAAAACCTGTAGAGCGATGCAGTCTGGCACTTTGTTCAACAAAGCTTGACTACTTATGGAGATCACACCACCGAAGGTCAAAATTTCATCTTTCAGAGATATTGAAACTGCTCCACCACCAGTGCAAGGTCAATAAAAGCTTGTTAACTTGTTTTTGGGGAATTGGTTATTATTTCTTTCCCTTTGCCCTTCACAACCTCACTTCTTTAGCTGCAAATAAGTATGAGTCTCAGCTGTAGGAGGCAAAGCTGGCTACAAAATATCAGATACACAACAAGCTGTTATATGGTAAATCAAGTCCCTGCACATCACACAACTAGATGGTTTAAGGACCCGATCAATGTTCCTCAAATAAGCTTAAAAACAACCATGTTTCTCAGATTTGGATGTGATACGAGTCTGTCCATCCACTGATGACTCCCACCTATCTGTCTCTTATGTAACAGCCACATGATGTGTAACCCATAGTGAGGATTTGCATGTTATTGAGTTAACACTTGCTTTGTGTTGTTGTGTGCCTGGGCCTCCCCTCGCTCTTTCTCTCTCGCTCTCAACTTCTTCGGCGTGTGTCTCGTCCCTCGGGGACGTACTGCTGGTCTCTGAGGACCGCAAGAGCCAGATGGCTTCTGGATCGGCTGTTTCAGGACATTTTCCCCATTGATTTTTACAGCTCAGTCTGCCACCGGAACAGAGGAAGGAAGGTAGGAAGGAGGAGGGAGCTGGAGTCAGGGAGGGGGGAGAGAAAGTGTGTGTATGTGTGAGTGTGGTGGAGGAGTATGGATCAATAATACTACTGGCTGCCTTTAAGACCCTTAACAGATTCACATGCAGCATCTTGGTGAGATTCAATATTAAACAAGACTAGGTCAAAACCTAGTATATTGCTGGACCGTGTAGTATTTGCATTCTGCCTCGTGTCAGCTGGTTTCAGCCCTTTATCTGTTTGCTTCTATCCCACTCTCTGTGCTCACATATACAGTGTTTTAATACAGCTGAATTCACAATAAAGCTGTTTCAATTCCTATTGTCAGACAATGGTACAAGTACGAAATAGTGACTGAAACACGGCCACATGTTAACCAGCAGTCACTTTCAGCCATTTCCAAGCTGCTGCTCTGCTGCAGGTAAAATCCTGATTTTATAACTGCAACGATGTGGGACAAAATCACCATAGACAAATTAAAGACAAAGCCTGTGCTGTGATTTCAGCTAAGGTTTGTCCAAAAAGTTGCAACATTTGTCATTAGGTGCTTCTTTGAAGAAAAAAGTAGATGAATGGGTCACACTACAAAGGTGCTACATTGGTAACACTGTTTCTTTGTGCTAAATCATTTTCGAAGAGCAACCACTGATGGGGAAACTCCAACACATGGCCAGTTTTGCCAATGGTGGAACTTGATCACTCAGTCAGTCAGACCAACCAACAACTATTATAATTAGTACTATTATTCTACTACTACTACAATTACTAAACTGTACTATACTAATAAACTATAAAAAAAATACTACTCCTCCACCTACTACTTTGATCATTAAAGCTGACTCAGTTTTTCTGCTCTTGCTAATCCTATTTCTTCTACTATTAGTAGTTGTATTGCTACTACTTCTATGAAAGAGGTACAACTACTACTAAAACTACTATAGTACTACCACAACCAAGAATGCTGCTATGAATACTCTTGCTTACTAATACTAGTGCTACAACAAATGTTACTACTAGTCTTAATCTACAATTCTGATTGCTAAGACCACAAGTATAACTGCTACTATGAGTAGCTGTAGAAAAGGAGCCCATAGGTCCTTTGTGCAGCATGTTATTATGACCCATAGGGACAGCTTGTTGTCCATCTAGTGGCTGAGTAATTATGACAGGAGCAAAGGGAAAAGCAGAGTGACAAAGTCCGGTTGGCGTGGACGGATGCATCAATGAAACACAGGAATGTGACAGAGGCGAGATGTTCGATTCAGTTCATGTTGTTTCATTTATCCATGACCACTTGACAAAGTTAACCATGTTGTTATCATTGTAACCATGACAGCAAAGATTGTCTTATGTAACCCGAACCACCATCTTTTCCTAAACCTAAACAAGCCGTTTTTACGCTTAAACCAAGCCATGACCGTTTACTATGGCGACAGAGGTAAGCTATACCGCTGTCGGTATACAACCATGACAACCAAAATCTGGTACGCCTGCTGCCATAGGGGCACTATTTCAGGAGATAATCCTATGGGTCGTATCAGACGACTTACATAGTTGTTGAGGTTGGAAACTACAGAACTACTACAACTACAACCATTATCACTACTCCTCCACATACTACTACTACTGTTACTCTTGTCCTACAGTACAACTACTGCCACCACCACCATTAACACTACTTCAACCGCTACAACTGTGACTTTGTCTCCTCTGTTGTTGCAAATGAAGAGAAAACGAGACAAATCATTAAAAAGTCAAAAGAGGATTAAGAGGAAAAAAGAAGCAGAGACGTAAAAGGAGACAGAGAGAGAAAGAATTTCATGGTAAAATGGATCCCCTGTGTAATTTCATGTTTTAGTTTCTGGCTAAAAGCAGTGAACACCATAAGAGGAGAAAATACAAAAGCGGCACGTCTCTCTCTGTGTGTGTGGGCTGCATGTCTCTCTTCCACACAACCTTTTAAAATCTGGGCATTTCTGTCCAGCTCCACACACACTCAGTGTTGTAATCTTATTATTGTGTTGTGTTGTTTTGGCACAGAGAAGAACTGGAGGGAGAGGAGGGGGAGGGGGAGAAATGGTTGGAGGAGGATTTTATCACTGCATTTCCATAATCTAATCAGGGCTGGAACGTCAGCATGGTGAAATAGAAGTTAGGAGGAAATTTCTAGTAATTACTAGTCAAGATTAAAGCAAGTTAATTTTGAAAAAGTTTCTTGGTAGCAGTGAAGTGAAATTGTACAAGCCAACATTTTTACAGAAATGTAAAATAACCGTGGGTGGGATGATGGGTTACTACTCCCATAAATTCGTGATTGTGTTTCAGTTTTTAGAGAAAACCATTTTTGTGTTCACATGTAATCATTATATCTTATCCTGGTTTTGAGAAATATGTGGGTTTGGTTACTGAGAAACAAGCAGAAGGACTGTGGCATGTAAACGTCTTATCCAGGTTTGTGGTCAGTGTCTGCTGCAGTATCTGTGCAGTTGCAACAAGAATCAGTTTTTGAATCTTGAAGACTTTTCAAAGCTCATCCAGCGGCATTCAGTTCTACTGGTTTGTGCAGAGCCTCAGGCTTTGCAAGTGTTTCATTTTCAAGCTTCACACTGTATTTTAATTATTTCTTTCTTGAGAAAACCAACAGTAGTAGGTATGAAGGGATCTATGAGAGGCTGACTGAGGAGATCTGAGGGATTCTGTGTGTTTGGCAATCAGTCAGTCAAAGATTGTGGTAGATCCAGGATAATAATGCAAGGCAGCTACATGCTCTAACTTCTGTCAGCTGAGTGGAAACCTTGACACTTCACACATAAAGACCATTCCCATTAATACCCATTGATTTTCTAGTCAGTCAGAAAGGAGCACATATTAAACAACTGAGGACAACATTGGACAATAGGTAGTGACAAGTTGCTAGGCAACCCCTGAAATCCCATTAGAACATGAATTTCTGTACCAAGAACAGAAAGACATCCATCATACAGTGTTAGCCTCACTAATTTATGATGTAATTTGCACAGAAAAGGCAAAATTAATGTTAAGTTAGAGATGTGGACAATAAGAGCCAGAAACTCTGCAAAGATCAGGAGGATTGTGAACTTAAGGTGAGCAGTGCTCCATGGTGAATGGTGATGAATGATGGTAAGTGGAAACTTAAAATACTAAATATGTCCATGAGAATTTATGAATATTTGACTTTGTATCTCATAATTTAAGTTAGTATGTTATATTTTTTGTTTTTGATTATGTGCTTTCCAGTTGTTAAAAAAATCTTAAAAGAGAATGACTGGGAGTGACTAGATCAGCTGATCAATAAATGATTACAATTCTTCAAAACCACACAGTGTATAATTTTATCTGCCAACTGTCAACCCTAACTGGGTAAGACTGCAGCAGTCTTAGACAGGTAAGTTGTGAGGCTCAAATCATATTCATACATTGATCCAACAGTTATGATGTGTGTCCCTGCCTCAACTTCCAATTTCAAAAATTACTATGATCATTTTTTAAAGAAATAAATCTGTCAATCTGTCACTCATTGATAAAACACAGAAGTTCACACTGCAGCCATTTCACCAAAACCTCTGAACAGCCGAGCACTGTTTCTGCAGGCTTAGGATATTGTATGCATACAAATGTACTCGGTAACAAGAAAAATGCTGATCATAGGTCAAGTCAGAGCAAGCCTAGAAAAAGTTAATCTTTTCAAGAAATAAAAACTAGTGCAATCGAGCTAAGTGAGACCCTGAGGCAGGCCTGAGGCCTGAGCTCTCTCCGGTCTCCAGAGAACTGCACCACAAACACAAACTCCTCCCTGCAGAGTGGAATGCACGTAATCCTGAATCAAGGTGGACAACACACCAAACAACACACAAACTCTCTCTGCCTCTCCAGCCCTAACAGAGGGAGGCAACACTAACACCATGTTCTGCTTTCAGGGGCCCCAGCTGGATCAGCGAAGCGGACATCAGGATGCAGCAGAACGTTTCTGTCTGCTACAGAGAACCAGAGGTGAAACCACAAACTGTGAACCATGAGCAAAATGATGAACCAAAGTCCTCAAAATAACACAGGGACAACTGGGCATACAGCATGGTAGCAGCAATGGAAAACAACTGAAATAAAGCTTATAGTAGACCTGTTCCAACAGTAAATTCATGCGCCCTCATAATGCATTCTGACAAGGTGTTTGAGGGTGTTTTCACCTTCAAACACTGATTAAATTATGGCATGTGACCTCACTGTGTAGGTCACTGAAACATTTTGTCATCACCAGCACACTTCACACATTCACACCACTGGGACTGTAATTATATATTAACAAATTTTAAATAACAAACTTAAAAATATTACAGTTTCTCATAACTTTAAATTTTATTTTCATTAATTTAGCTAACAAGCATGTTAACCCACTGCAGAAGAAGAGGGTACAGCGAGATGACATCAAAAGAGCGCCAGTCACATCTCAATGGATGGTAACATGATGGAAATAGTTTCAGTCTCTATGTTAGTCCGCACAGGTCTGATGTTTTCATCCCTTCAGCGGAAGCTTGAGAAAAAATAAGTCAAATGCTTCATTTATATCATGATTTATTCTGTTCGGAATTTGTTTCAATTGCACTTTGTCTCATTATGTTTTTATTGAATTCACCTACTTTTCCACATCAGCCCAGCAGAAATCTCTTTTGCAATATTTCTACTTTTTTTCCCCGAATTGTTTCCACTCATTCCACACACTTTAAAGGTGCCATTTGTTTTGCTATTGCTACATAGCCAGCACTAGCATTAACAGCTGTTTACTTACCGGTTTTGCAGAGAGCTTCAGCCATTGTTGCATTTACAAGACAAGACGTTATAATACGCCTCTGCAGCGCTACTTCTTCAGAGCAGACGGACCAACTGGGCTGAGGCTAGCCGATTAGCTAACTAGCTAGCTGGTGCTTACTTCAGTAAAAGAAAGGAAGTGATAGAAATGGAAGCAAAACTAGAGGGTTGCTTAGCAACACTGCAGACAGCTCTTGATGCTAAACTCGCAACGTTTATTTTAGACTGGTCAGTAAACAGCTGTTAATGCTAATGTAAGCAATAGCATGTAGCAATAGCAACACTTACAAATAGCTCCTTCAAGCCAAAGTAGAAACTCCGACATGTTAATGGTAGCAGTTTCATGGATGCCTCATTAGGCTGAAAAACTGTCACATGATTGTCACACACACACACATTTCAACAATATATGTCTGTCAGTCAGTCAGTGAGGGAGAGACACTGTCATAGTTCACACCACCTCTACAGTCCATTATTGTCATACTTTACATATCATGGCACTGACATCCAGGACATGTCAACATACTCACACACAGCACGTAGACAAAATGCATTCAGTCTCTCTCTCTCACACACACACACACACACACACACACACACACACACACACACACACACACCACCTGCCTCCCTACCATTAAATAGAACACATTTCCCAGCCTCCACTTGCTAAACATGTAGCTGTGATATTTCCTGTCTGCTCCCCTCCTCCTCTCATGTCTGTGATATTTTTAATAATGGGGAGGAAGAAGCAATATATCCTCGAGCTGAGGGAGCGATACAGGGTTAAGCATATTCTGCAGCTAATTGCGCTTTCTGGTTTTTAATAAAGAAAAACCACATGCCTGCAGGTCTGTGTGTGCGTGTGCGTGCGTGTGTGTGTGTTTGTTTTCATACCAGCAGCAGGCATGAGCAAATAGTTGAAAAGTGAAATACCTTTTGGCACTGTGTGTGCAGAACTTGTGTCTCATTCTGTGTGTTTTTAAACATACGTGTCCGTATGTGTTGTGTGTGTGTGTGTGTGTCTGTAATAGTGACAGCATGAACAGTGACATTTTCTAGCCATTGGGGACCATTTGTCTGTTTCCCATTCTGGCTTGCTTACTATAAAAGAGGGACGAACTACACTGCAACTGCATTTGTGGTTATAAAAATTTTCTTTAGTTTTTTAATTTTTTTTTATCAAACATCCAAATTAATTCAGTTTAAAATGATATATAACTGAGTAAAAAAAAAATCCTCACATTTAAGAAGCTGGAATATTATACTGAACCATTTATTTCCCGTGATTGACTTATTGATTAATCCACTAATTGTTTTCGCACCCAATTTAGTATTACTTCTGATATTAGAATTACAATTGTGCGTTAATTAAAATGAATTCGGAAAATTTTATCCCATCTCTGCAGTAAAATTACTCTTTGACCTGGTTGACTAATATATAGGTTACTTACTTCTTTGTGGCATTAAATCTCATAATTCAAGTATGCACCACTGTTTGTGTGTAGTTATTGTTAAAACCGACAGATACTTTTAACATCAAATCTTGGTTTTGAATTGCGGATCTGAACAAATTATGGTGGACAGGGTTTGGGGTAAAATTTCAAACTTTTTGGTTTGAAATCTCTTAAGATGACCCATCACCGTCTTTCTATTCGTGGTCCTTCCGATCTTGTTAATCATCTCTCGTGACCCCTTGGTCTTGCAACCCTGATCATGATGCCATGCTTAGATCTACAGGTCGGGAGCCATTGTTTAAAGTGGGATATTGTCTCATTTGTCTAAAGAAGGTTCATATAGCAAAATCTTTTTTTTGTCTACTCAGTCAACATGTGTTTGCAGCTGCTAGCCTTGCCCGCAGAAATAAAATTTGAATGAAATTTTGCAAGACAAGGTCAAAACTAGTCGTCTGACAAAATCACCACACACATAAGCTAAAGACAACGGCTGTGCTGTGATTTCCGTAATATTATTATAGAAAGTAAGAAGCTCATTGATGTCAGCTGCCATACAGTTTGCATAGAGAGGTGTGCCTGTGGAGGGAAAGCTTGACCTTGTGCTGGCATGGCAATACTGGCGACTGTCTTCTATGGAAAGTTTGTCCAATAAGTAACTAGATTTGTTGCTGGATGCTTTTATAGAAAAACATTGCTAAACAGGTCTGAAAAGTTAGTAAATCTAGCGACAAAGTTGGCAACACTGTTTGTTTTTGAAAGACCAATGACCAATGGGGGAAACTCCAACACTTGGCTGGTTGAACAATGGTGTAACCTTATCACTCAGTCACACGGCATTCAGCTGACCAATGGTGTAACTTGATCACTCAGTCGGCTACATTCTTGTTTATAGGGCTGGCCCTGCTGTTGGGAGTCCAGCCAGTAAGTCATCAAAATTTGTCATTTGATACAAACATCAGCAAATGTAGCCGATGGTCAATAATTCAAAGTGGTTTTTGTGTTGAATACTGACAGCTCAGATGAGGGATTAACTCTGATGTGTCTTTGTCACTTAATACTGTACATGAGACCACATATTCACAAATCACATATTTACTGTAAAAGCAGGATGTACTAGGAAAAATATTTTTATTTAAGGCCAAGAGCTTAGTTAACAATAGTATTTTGGGAAATTTTCTCATAATATATTCAAAAACTTCAGGAAATTCAAATAAAACTCAAAATTTCCCATGTAGGCTTCACTCATCCCCAGTCATAGCCACTATTTTACGCTTGCTGCTGTTGCTTGGGCACAAGTCGTTTAGGACTTCAGCTCCAAAAGTAAACATTTGTGGCTCTTCGTGTTAGTTTTTGTGTGCATTGTGGCTGCAGTTCCACCATAAGCAAATCCTGAGAAACAATAAGGGTGAAAGCCAAGTGTGGGAAAGGAAAAGCCATGAAACTGAATGGTGGGTGGATGTTGGATGGCTGAAGAGCCCGTGGAGACATTATGTTCTTTATGAAGCCATAAAACAAAAGGCTGCTGCCTTTCCCTTCATCCTGTCATCACAGTGACCTTCGTTTGATGACCGGCCCTCGTCACTGGCTGTTTAAAGGCCCGGGTAATGGATGTTTATACATACCAGACATATACCACCACGTATAACCACATCATCATCCTTACACTGCCACATCACACTGGGCAATAATCTGCCCCAGGCTCTAGGGTTTTATGATTGACAGATTCGAATAAATCTTCTCATTTGGATATGCTGTGACAGGAATTAATTACCAGTCAATTGTGTCTAACATATTAATTTAGAGGAGATTATACAATGCATTAGCCTGGCACTTATTAAGCCTGGTTATGTACGCCTGCGTTTGTGTATTGAAATCGCACAGGCGGAAAATTCAGTCCAATTTGCCATGCTTGGCTCCGGTTGACACACTGCTGTGTCTCTGAAACCCTCCTTCCTTTTTCACATCCTCTGTTCCTTCTCTCCTTCTGCTCTGTTCGCCCTTACGTCTACTACCTTTGACCATCTAGTTTGTTACATCCGAGTGATGTAAGCACGGTTAAACCCTGTGCAAGTCGCCATGGGCAGAATAAAACTAAAAAATAAATTAAAAATTAAAAAATGATAATTTCGTTTTCTTCCTCAAAAACAGCCAAAAATGATGTTGTGAGTTTTTCGGACATCAACCAAACTATCTGTCCACTAATTCTTAAAAGAACCTTTACCAAACTGATGAGTAACACAATTTTTACCATAAAAATATTGTAAAGAATGTAAGGCTGTGTTAATCGCAGGATTCTTGACAAAAGAAAATGTAGTTTTGGATTCCAGCTGAGGCTGTTTAGTCTGATGCCCAGTTGTTTTATTATTTTCTGATTATAATATCCGAATTAAGGTGGTCGCTGGTCTTCCAGGAGTCCACTAAGACACACAAGTGACATGTTCCAAAACAACAAGTATCACAAGCAATGGGACAGCTGTGGCTCAGCTGTTGGAACAGGTTAGCCACTAATCTCAACGTTTGTGTCCACAAGTTGACTGAACTGAGAAAAGTGAATTTAATATAATGAATTTAAAATGTTGTAAAAAGCAGTTAAAAAATAAAAAATGAGAAAAAAATGATAATGAATTAGTTTGAAACACTGAATTAGTACATGAATAAAAATAAATTAAAAGGCTGGCATGAAACAACCCTGTCTCCTAGAAATTGAGTTCATATATAACTAAACTGTTTGCCCAATTATGTTGTGGTGGCAGTGTAATCGCTGGCTGGATGATGTTCAGAGGCAACTTTCTATATTAAACCAGACCACAATTTTAACCATGTGCATGGCCATAAAAAAGTTTCATAAGGCTGTGCTCAGTAAAAGTCATTATTGTGCTGCAAGATCTGATATTTTGGCAGAAAACAAACCTGTTGTATGAACATTTTACTGATATGTTCAGTACTAATGTGTTTGCAACTTGCCAAATACGTAAATTAAAAAATGTTTCCTCATTATGTTAATAGAAAACAACAATTCCCTCGCAATTACGTTTCATATAAAACGCTTTTGATTTTTTTTGAATTTCTAGGAAAAAGATTTGCCTGAAAACATGTTTACAAAGTCGTATATTTACATCAAAACTTTCATTTGCAACTTGGCGTTCTTTTCATCAGGAATACTGTGCATGTGTTGTGAGTTGAGCTGTTCTGGTGTGAAGAGGCTCTTTGTAGAATAATGGCTTCAGATAATTAGTTTTAACTTCAATAAATAGAGAAAAAAGGCTGAATCCCCGAGTTTATTAGAGACACTACAAGGTTAAAGGGTGGTTTAGGGAAACAAAACTGACGTCTCTTAAAGGGATAGTTTGTGTTATTTGACGTAGGGTGTCTTACCTGCAATAGATTCAGGTTGGTGCTCTACCAGTTTAGAGAAGCAGCCTGGAGCTGAGCGACGTACTGCTGTGGGCGGGGCCATCTGCAAAAACATGTTTTAGCCGCTTAAAAAAACAAAAAAGTCCACCAAAAAAAAGCTAAAATCAGTTGAAGTGTGCGCTTTATTTTTAAATATTTTCACCGCTCTATCTTGCTGCCAAAAAGCCCTTTCCTTTGGAACTACATCTTCTCAACCATTGCTAATACACCGACTATGTATAAATACCTCGCACAGCCCCACATCAAATCACCCAAACTATCACTTTAGGTTCCCTGTAAATTGTGCAATTTGGGCCAATCATGAGAGAAACATGGTGAAATCTTTGCTTGGAAACGCAACAGTTCTCAAAACAGAGCTCACCGTGAGACACCAACAGCAGATTTACAGCCCTCATCTACAACACCAGCAAATTGGAGTATGACCTGAAATGATGGAAAATGCACTGATGTTGTAAGAACCATTTTTGAGTAAAGCTAATCTAGCTAATTTAGTTTTTGGTTCTGCTGCAGGTGCTGTGTCTGAACTTGCATGTTTGTCTATTTTCATAGCGGTGCTACAATCAGTCAATCTCACATCGTTCAGTCTGTCGCTGATTTTCTGAGACCTATCTCACGCATTGTGACTGGCATGCAGTAGACCTGTAAGAGGACTATTACTGCACGCTGTGTGGGGGCTTTTAGCATTTCTGGTGCAGCGTTTGAGACTTAATACTACTGTGTGGCCTGAAGCATGTTGTTCCACAGAATAAGGCTGTGTTGTCTGATGTCTGAGAAGTGTTGCTGAGGTTCTAAACTGTAAACTGTGGAGCTGCCGTTCTGCTGGTTTTCATGTCGACTTCAAAACAACTGACAAACAAATGAAAGTATAATTGGAGGCTCTGCTCACACTGAGAGACGACTGCTGCATCACTGAATAGATTAGCTGTTTGCAGGCTGTTGCTATGGTGGTGTACTCTACTGGGATGTGTCTGAGGGTGTGTTTAGTGTGTGTTTGTGAGTTGCCCATTATGGAATTGAATGCTTGTTGTTTTCCTGAGTATTTAAATGTGTGTGTGCGTGTGTGTGTGTTTTCTGTATTTTGGTGCATTTCTGTGTGTTTTTCCATGAATCATTTGTGTGAGTATTTAAATCTGTCTGTGTGTTTGTGTGAGGTTTTCAGTCTTTGCGTGTGTGTGTGTGTGTCCCTGGTGTGCTGCTGGTAAAGCGTGGCGTGTTGCTCTAACAGGCTTGTCCTCCATTAGTAGCTCAGCACTGGGCTTAAAAGTGGGAGGGAGGAGAGAGGAGGGAAGACAGACACACACACACACACACACACACACACACACACACACACACACACACACACACACACACACACGTTCATGAACATGCATACAATTTTTAAATTCTACTTGGATAGAGCTAAAATGACATTAAGGCAAGTGGACCTCACTACAGATGAGCTGCGCAGGTCGCTTTTCTGTGCATTTGTATTTTTTTTATGATTTCACAATTTGTGACATAAAACTGTAACAATCTGTAAAGCATTACACAGAGGGGTGTTTCTGTTATTTAATATAATAAAACTGAAGATTTATTATATTTCTGTTTTACATACACACACACACACACACACACACACACACACACACACACATATACAGTATACTGCAGTGCCTTGGGCCAGTTACTGTACTCCCTAAATCCTATGGTTACTGACAGTGAGGAAGCTGTCAGTCAGACACACAAGGACAGTTCCTCACACCATTAGAAACACACTGACATCCCCTGCTGAGTGAGTGTGTGTGTGTGTGTGTGTGTGTGTACATGTACGAGACTGGGGTATGACTTTAGTCTGAGTTTGATGGAGAGAGGGGAGGGGAGGGGTGATCACTCTCTAGACATTTCAAGGGGATAGAAGTGAGATGCAGGGAGAAGGAGCAGCAACAAAGACATTTAGAGTCTTGCTTTTCAAACAAACAAATACAAAAAAAACCTGATTTGTTTTAATAGATGCCGTGACTGATTTTTCTAAAAGAAATCCTATGTTTTGACTAACACTCACATTTTGTTGGCGTCGAGGGGGCTCTGAAAAGCAAATATGTCTGATTCCATTGACAGACGAAACAGTAAGCAGCTAGAAACCAGAGGTGTATTTCTACAGATGTTTTGATGGGGTTGATCATCAGAACTAAAGAGACTCAACCATACAGTATATGTTGCCAGAGGACCAAAACAATCAGGGCATTGGTAGTGACCTCCTCACATTACACAAAGCCATTTGATTTCATGTGCGTTATTTAAAAAGAGCATCAGCTTAAACTTTCTTACCGGGTTTAATGTTGCTCTGTGTCAGACAGGTATTGCGCAGCCAGAAGAGACTGATCCAGTCAACAGGATCCTCCAGTGGTCATGTGATCAGCTCTGAAACTGGTTCAACTACAGAAAGAGAAAAATTAGAAAATTAATTAAAGATTAATTTTTTTACCCACATTATGGAGATTCTCCTCCGTGTCATAGTTTTGTGTTTCATACTATGTGTGTATTAATGTTTGTCCTCTTGCACCACAGCAGGATTCGTCAGTCTACAGTTCAGGGTCAGTCCTTAACACCGCGCCAAAGTTAAAAGAGCAGTTCAGCCAGGACCAACAACAGGCTGACCAGCTGTCTGTTGTTTGATCATCTGCTAAGCATGCTAATAAAGCTGCTAACACACTTGTGATATTGCAGTATCATCTCATGTTGTTTTTCACCTGTTTTCTGGTCCAGAGATAAAAGGGTCTGTAGAGGATCTGGTGTGTATTTATACTTCCTGGTTCCACCATGATTGAGGAGAGGGGGGCGGGGACAAATACTTTGTTTGTTTATGTTTGTTTTGAAGTTGGTGATTACATTTATGATTTGCTCTGTAATTGTTTGGTGACTTTAGAACAGAATTGAACAAACTATATATATATATATATCTGTTTGGCAACATTTTCTGTTTAACTGTACACACAATGCGTTGTAAACACCCGCATTAGTGGACTGGTCCACTCCAGTTACTGGGGTGTATATAAGGGCTGCTTGTCACAGGGTTTGGTTGTTGTAGCTGTTCATAATGTAGTTCACGCAATTTGTGGCCACACAAGTCAAAGATTTAACTTTTTTGATTAAAATTACAGCCATCCTTCAGCAGAAGTGACATCAGATTATATAACAGAATTACATTCATACACGAAAGCACCTTAGAGAATAATTGATTTGTATTTACAATATGTTTGCAGTGTCAAAAATAGAAGAAGAAAAGAAAATAGAGGAGGAAAGACGAAAAAATTGGAGAGAGTGCATTGTGAGAAAAATAATTTGACCCTTTTGTCCTCTATGCACACACTCTCATATACACACACACACTTTCCAAAGGTTAATGTGATGCTAATGTGGCCTATATTAAGAGGATGATCATTATTTTCAGACCTTTGCTGCACACCTCACCTGTTTATGAAAACAGTTTGCAGAGACTGAACAAGCGACTAAAAGGAGCTATATCACAAGTAAAACCACACTATAGCAAGTAAAGGACGTCAGGATTTCAATATTTCTTTTCTACCAAAGACCAAAAGCAGCCACGGATCTCTCCTACAAACAGTCACTGTCTGTGCAGCTGAAGCCTGGTGCAGCTTTGGGCCATAGAGCTGTATCTGTTGTCCTAAAACTATTAAAAACACATGAAAGAGTGGGTGACATGCCTGAGCATGCTCAGTGACGTCCTCTTGACACGGAGCTACTGTCCAGAGACTGAATGTGGAGTTGCAGAGTCAGACCAAACTGCAGTGGCCATGTTAATCACAGTGTAGGAACCTGCAGTGATTTGGCTCAGGTGCATGTTTTAATAAGTTAGAAATGTAAAACTGTGTTTATATGTAACTATGAATGTTGACAGTTGACCAGTTGTGCTGGTGAACTTAATTGCCGTCACAAATTAGTTTCATATAAACATCATTTGTCAGAGCTAACATGCGTCTTGTTTGCAGGACACTGCTGGTGATTTCAGTGGGAGATGACTTCAGAGAACCTCAACCTTTACCTGAACTAAACGTCTTTTATCCACAATATCAGCCTAATTAAACTGATCAAATCAGTGCAATCAAGTAAAAACAACTAATTATGAGAATTATGATAATATATAGAGTTAATTAGTGTTTGTATGAATTATGAAATGGTGGTGAGGGCAAACAGATAAACATGTATTCTTTCATTTGAGTTAATTAAAACGTGGGAAGAAGGTCAGTCTGCAACAAAAGGTTTGTTTTTAAATTCTTATTATTTGTCCCTTTGTTTACTCTCAGGTTTTGTTTATCGCAAATGTTTTGTTTTATTGCAAGTGTCTACAATGTACGTGGCTAAATGTGTGTGCATTTTCATCCATTATTAAAACAGGTCTGATTTCTAGTATGTCTCATACATGTCAGTAACATCTCAGTAACCAAAAGCAAATGTTCTCACGGTAAGAATCCACTGGTTTTTATTTTGAGTGTAAATTGCACATAAGGAGCAATTACAATAACACGAATTTGTTGACTTTCATGAAAGGTCGTCGCCATGGTTAGACATTTTTTTAAAAAGCCAACAATAATTAGTACCTAGACAGAGGATGTGAACCTCTGTCTTCCCTGCAGATGTTTATTTTCCCACTCGCTACATCAAAAGTAATGCATACAGTGCACTGACTGATCGTTGGCTCTGGGCTGCCTATAGAGCATAACGAAGCCAGAGATCGCATCTCTTTCCCCTCTCCCATCACTATGAATATATATATATATATATATATATATATATATATATATAATATTTTTTTTTTTTTTTTTTTTTTTTAACCGACCTTAATACTTCATTGCTTATGTGAAAGAAAGCCTTTTCACTGAGTCATATCCTGGGAGGTATTGATTTATCCTGGCTCTAATTGCTATGCAACTGCCAACTGCTGCAGTGTTTGAGTTTTTGCACTGGAAGATAAAAAGATGGTGGCCCTTGATTTGGAGTTTCTGCCCCTAGGCTGTGAATCTGTTGACATTTTCCTCTCATTTAACCAGCCTTTAAAACACTGATATAACCCATAACTTTACCCATAACCATTTTTTTTCATGTTAATTCCCTGTCTCTCCGTTTTGTCCATTTCAGGATGGCTCAGATCTTTGGGCCTTTCAACATTCTCTAATCATTATTTTTATTTGTTATCTTTTATTGTTCTTTTGATAATTTCTCTTCATAGTGAATAATTCTGCTTGTAAGTAAGAATCAAACATCAATCATGACATGAACAGTGCACACATAAAAGCACAGCCGTTTACATGAGCAGTTTTCAGCAGTGAAATTTTAGTTTAATTCATATCAATTTCACGCTAGAAACTTGTCGACTTTGGAGCAACCAACCCCAAAGAGAAGAAAAGTCTCAGAGAGACAAAACCAGAAAGCAACTGTCTAAAATTGGTTTCCTCTTGATACAATTCTAAAGGTCCCATATTGTACAAAGTGAGACTCCCATGTCTTCCAGGTCTAGGTTCTATATTAATACTGTTAAAGTATCAAAGCGCTAAGTCCACGGAGAAATGCTCATAGCCTGTAGTCAGAAACTGAGCCTTACAACAAGCCGTCAGGACTTCTGTAACTTTGTGACATCACAACAAAGCAGTCAACACTGTCAGCCATGCCCCAAAACCAGCCCACCACCAGGTCCCACCATTAAACCTTGATAGGTTTGTTTTCTCTGAGTGTTTACCTGAAATCTGCAATATTTTCAATTCAATCACTCAGTCAGCCAATCGGAAGAGAGGCTCAGAGCCCTCTCCTTTGATTGGCTCACCGACCTTTTGTATCCAGAGCTCGAGAGAAGCAGAAAAGAGAGAGAGACGAGATGTAAAACTACATTGAGATGGTTTTTGGTAAATATATCTTCTTGTGGATATCAAAACCTCAAATAAAACACAAGAAAAATGTAAAATAAGGGACCTTTAATTTTTGTTTTTGCTTGTCTCTACTGTATATTTTACGTACTGTATTGTGTATTTGTCTTTGTTTTTGAAAGTGACATTCAATTAAAGCTCATGAAGACACTATTCATAGTCAGCGCCCTCTTCTGGCAGATCTTTATGCAAATCCAGATCATTTCTCATCAACTCATTTTAGCTCCGTTTCTCAATGCATCCTCATTTGCTTAATATTATAATCTCTGTTTTGTGGGCATCTAATTGAATTGCTTTGATGTGTTTATGTATTTTTCAGATGGGGGAGAGGGAAGAGACCAGCAGTTATTACTCGAGTGTTTTATTGTAGGAGAGGACCCTAATTGTTAACTAAGAGCCAGTTAGGGTTGGACGCTAATTGTGAAGAATAGAAGAGCTAGCAGGGGAATAGGAAACTAGGTTAAATCACAGCATAAATTGACTGAGGATAAATAAGAGTCAAAAATGCACAGAGGGTGGCTGTGTTGAAGTCAGAAACCTGGGATAACCAGTTGTACAGCATCACTGGAAAGGGAAGGAAAAGGTTTTAATAGAAAAACTCCATAGAAATTAAAAACTGAATGGATGACAAGTCACTGTGAATCTGTTATACAGTTATAAACATAAGTGAAGAAGAGGGGGACGGAGAAACATACAGGAAGGATGAGGAGTAAATAATTAAGAATGACATGAAAACAGTGTCATTGTTGTTTTTTGTATTGTTTGTCAAAAGTCAAGGTGGGTCTTACCCTATGAGTCGGTCTGAGGGTAGAGGGAGTGGGGGAATGAAAGGAAGAGATGAGACAGAAGAGAGGAGAGTTGATGTGCAGCTGATAGTGAGGGACTCTTGTTAACACCGACTTGACAATAACCTTGCAAGGCAGCTGGATTTGAGACTCCATCTTACAAGGCTACAAGCTATTCACTTATGGCCGAACCACAGTGGTTCAACCAATGAAAGTCCTATGAGGGAGGAAGCGTCTGTTTTGGTTTTCTTCAAGAAGACAGGAGGAATCGTCTACAGATATGGTAACTAGTTTTTAAAGCTACTCAGACTGCGGCTTGTTGTTGTGTTGAGTTTCCTCTTTGGTGCTCTCCTACTACATCATATGGTAGACACATGGTTCATCCAATTTTTTGAAGATGCCTGTCCTTTTCTTAAGAAGCCTTCATGTTGACAATGAAGGATGACCCTTATCCCTGAAGTATTTTGGTTTCATTTCCCTCTGCATTTGTGCATTAACCTAACTGAACTGAAACCAACGGTGAGCTCAGTCCACATTGGGTGACGTCTCTCAACCACCAAGAGAGATGCTGCAGTAGAGTAGAGGAGTAGTGGTTCAGGTAAGCCCTGCATCCATTTTCCTGACCTTCGCAAACCAAGGCACTGTTTTGAGCTGGTAGTGGTAACTGAACTGAATTCACTAAACCTATCAAATCATTTAACAAGCGTTACCTATGCCACGACAGCAGCACACGACCCTCTGCAAGAAGTGTGGAGACACTGAGCATTGCAGCAGCACTACCTTTGGATGCACCTCCAATGGGCTACAGCCTGAACGTGACCTCTGATGAACAAAAAGTTAATTCTGTGTTCGAGTTCCCAGAAATGTAATCAAATCAAATCCACCCTAAAAATCATACCATGGTCTTTCAGGGAAGCATTTACCATGGCTGAATGTCAGCAATCAGACAGGGCTACCATCTTTGTAATTGGACACACACAGTAATCACTGGTGCTTCTCTGCTACCCACTGCACATGGTACCAGCAGCAGTAAACCTGTGCTACACCTTACCTCTGCTCCCCATCCTAATGCTCATATCACCTATTGTCTGATGTTGAATCCTTGATAGAATATTTAATGTGGGAGGACAAGCAGGTTCAGCCCACTGACCTTCAGCCCTCCTAAGGAGAGGCTGCATCCTTCGCAGAAGGAGCAGCCTGAAATGGGACACAGCTGCAGACTCTCCGTATACGAACAGTCCTCATTATGATCTTTTTTTCCCCCTCCAGCTTTGTTTCCCTCCTCAGGTTTTCTTTAGCAAGAAAAAAAAAAAGAAAAAAAAGGGGGCTTCCCAGTGTTTCTGTCCCTGGAGCTTCCAGCTGTGATGCTAATTCGGTGTTGACAAGCTAGCTGAAGAATGCAGGCTCTCTAGTTATTTCTGCAACAACTCGAAGGCTTTGCAACTTCGGGCTGTTTGTCTCATTCATCTTTGTTTTCCATGAATACATTCATAGAGCCCCTCATTTTGGGGGGGAAATACTCCTTTTATACCACCCCTAAAAAAAAACCTTCACCCCACCTGACTTCCCCAAAATGAGAATTCAGGACTGTTGGCACCTTGGACCTTGTGAACTGGCGGTGCTGAGGCGTTTTTCCAGGTTGGGGGAAGTATAATTAGGATTGACATTAGCAGCTGCCACCTCACACAGCCTCCGAACTATGAAGGGTGGGGTTCAAAGACTGCCTCCATAAACAGATCTTTGAGAAGGAGGTTAGTGGGAGAGAATATTTGAGAGAGAGATTAGGTGAAGGAGAGAAAAGGGCAAAGTAGCGGAACAAAAAAATCCCAGTGGTAGCACAGGGGAGTGGCTGTGTTGCTTTCGTGCCTCACTTATCCTTCCTCTTCATTTCTGTTGCATCTTTGTTTACACATTCAAGAATTAGACAATACAACAGAGTAAATTCATTGTAACAAACCTTTCAAATCAAGTTGAATCAGGAAATAATTTCAACTTTCATAAAAATCAGCATGCAAACTGCATAATCTGTGATGTTCTTATCTTCCTGCTACTGCAAGCGGTTTTCTCAAGGCCTTGAAATACAATGTAGGTATAGTTTGTTACTTCTTGCAGGCTACTCTGCCAGTGATCTAGTTACATGCTAGCAGCAGCTAAAAAGAAGGCAAAACACAGGATAGGTTTTAAACCGTTTCCATTAGCGTTTTTCCTCGAACTTTCCTCGCTTGTTTGACGGACTCTAAACTGAGATGACACCACACACAAAACAAGATTTTCCAAGGTGTCCCTGTGGTTTAGGGTTAAAACACCAACCATAAACTGCAGCACTCCTGTTTGAATCTGGACAAAAAAACAAACAAACAAAAAAAAAAAAGTAATATTACATATTTTAATTGTCAAATCAAGATGTCTCGTGAATCGTTTTACTGACATTTCTTGAACAACAGCAGTCTAAGGGGAAAATGCAGGGGATTTTAGTTGTAGTACTAAGGTTTGCCACAGGGAAACACAGCAAGGCTAACTACCCATGTTGTATCCAGCTCTTAATATATCCATGGTAGCTCAATGTCAAACAATTCAATTCAACTTCTGAGCTAAATTTATGTCCCTTTCTCTCGTACTTAATAGACGACTGCCGAACGTGGTGGAGAACTCCATTTTTAGTGGGTGCATCAGAGAGGGAACCAACAACGCCACCTGGGTAAAGTGTAGTTAAGAAAAAAAAGGTACTGCCAGTGATCTTAAAAGACCTGATGTGTTTTTATTGAATCATAAAGAAACTAGAAAATGTCGCTGAAAGAGAGACATAAGTGGTTGTAACTGACTGCGTGGATGCCAGATGAAACTAGAGTGTTCTGTTACAAAACCTACTTTATAATACCATTAAAATTTTACAACAAGTAGTTATATAATGTACTTCCAGTATTCAGTAGAAACAAACCAAAACTAAATCTCAGTGGATTGAGACCAGTGAATGGCGGGCTGCACTATAGAGTGTCTAGGGGTGCTAATATATACTCACTAGAGCAGTCACAGCAACCTAAACACACTCGTGCACCTCAGTGACTTTAACTACGACACTCAGCTCAACTAAATAAGTAGAAGGGAAAGGAACTGCAAAGTTAACGCAATTAACTAACAGTATTTTAAAATGTTTACAAGAAGCAGAATGTAAACAATATCAGAATATGGCAACTACTTAAAACGAGACCAAAACAGGTCAAAAGCAGCAGCAGCAGGTGGGAACCTACAGAGGAACACGATATAATGAGAATCATCCTCAATTTGTAAATACGACAAGACAGTTCAACAGCTTTCCAAGACCGACTTACCACCATGGTATGGAAAAGGTTACAACCAGGAAGCCTCACTGGAATACCCTGGCAAAGAAACTAAAACAGTGGCCACAGTCAGTAACTCCATTATAATGCAGCCTCTTCCCCAAAGCAAACAAAGTGGCAGGCTACATACCGCCGCAGCATAAATGAGGAGACCTACAGTCATGGCACATGGCAGGAGCAGTCAAGTGGGAGCCACAAAGCTAACAGGTGTCTTAAATATCCCTGGCCATGATTGATAGGAAAGGAGGAGCTAGGGAGAGAGTCAGGGCTACATTCAAGAGCAGTGAAGGGGAAGTGTTCCCTACAGTGTTCCCTACCACATCTTCATGCACAGAGAGGAAACTGATATTGATCTCCTAATCTTACTCTGTCTTTGTGAGCCAGCAAAGAAGCACATTTCAAAAAAAAATGTCAGCGCTCTTTTGAAGTGGGCTGACAATGCAGCACTATGCACAGTGCTGAGGATACTTGTATGAGCCTGCACGATGCCACGGCAGCTGTGAGAAGAAAGTGGGATTAACAAAGCTGATTTAAAAGGATTAGAGGGTCCTACAGAAAACAGAGGACCACCAGGACATCTTCTGATGCGCACGGGCACGCGCACACATAATCCTTTTCAAGTGCTTTGTTGCAAATTGTTTGTCCCCATATTCATTGCGATTCAATCCATAAAAGCGCAGTGCAGTTGACAGATATGAAAGCAGAGGAGGAAGAGGTCAAGAGACATGGGGAGAGTGTTACTGGGAGAGATTACTGTAGGGAACAAAAATAAAAACATCAATGTGACCTGAAATGCTGCAAGATTATCGCAGGCTGCTAACATGGCTCATGAGACTGAAGATGCTCTGCTGTGGAACTGTTGCAACACCTTTCTCCGCTGTGGACACCAGTGTCCGAGCGCTTTAGGTCTGGGGATGGTTTTCTTTGTTGTATCCATCCTTGAGATTTTACATAACTTTTTTTCCTGTGTCAACACAGCAGTGTTTCTGTGCACAAAACCAGGTCTATAAAGAAATGGTTTTCCCAGTGTGGTGTGACTGGTCTTGACTGTTGACTGCACAGAGCCGTGACCTCACCATCAGTGTTGGACCTCACTAATACTCTTCGACATGAAGCGGAGCATTTTCCTGCAGCCAGGTGCAAAATCTGGTGGAGCCCAAAAGAGTGGAGGCGGTTATAGCAGCAGATTAATTTAGTGTTCATGGCTTTGGAGTGACATATTCTCTATGGGTGCACAGGTACAGTAATGTTCTTTTAGCCATGCACTGTAGTGTAACTCTAGTTTAGGTTCCTGGGCTGTTATTCCTGCCCCCCCCCAAAAAAAGTTCCTCCAGCTGGGGTTTACAGTGCTGGAGGAACTGACTTGGTGAAGTCTGCAGTGCCGATCTTTGCTGGTGAAACCGAAGCCTGGGAACTGAAGGAACAAACTGTGTTTCACTTGTGGAGAATTCTCTTTGTGCAATGCCAGCCTAAAAGCATTGTGAATGCATCACTCCACTAAATGTAATAAGATTTAAAAAACTATCTTTTCATCTGACTTTAGGGGCCAGATTCTCCAAAATATTGGAGTGTGGAAAAAAACCCAGAGAAGGTTTTCATTTTAGGTGATTCTATAACGAGCTATTGATCAGCTGCTGGGAACAAAGCAAAGGATTCTGTTATATCTGATCCTATACATCATCTCTGTACTGTTTCTCCAGTTTTATCTGTTGCTTATTCAACAGTGACACAATAGCAGCTGCAGGACCTTCACAATGACTGCAGCCACTTAGAAAAGAAAGATACTCACAGCAGCTTTAAACCTAATTGTGCTGAGTGGCAGTAAAGGTGTTCACGGTGCACAAACACATTTGTGGATGTTATAGAAATTCAATTACTGAACAAAAACAGTGTTGAGACACCTACAGTTTCCATTCTTTGTTGTGTTTAGACCGTTTTTTTGCCATTATTCTCATTGAAAACTGTCAAATGCATATTTTCATTCAGCACATTGTTGAGTCTTTTTCTCTACCACCATTACCCGCCTGGATTCTGGTTTCCCATTTGTCCTTGGCTGTCATGATAACAGTGCTGTAACACAGTCAGCCATCATGTTGTTCAGCTTCCAGTTTTGTGGCGTAACATCCTCTCCAGCAGTGGAAAGCCACCGTCTTGTTTTGCTTCTACTCTGCTTGTACTAAAGTTAGCACGCTAACCAGCTAGGCCCGGCTCGGTCGGACCATCTCGTCACTTTTCAAAACCTAATCCAAATACAGGAAACAGCTAATTGCATGTGTTGTTTTAATAGTCTGAGCAATAGAATACAGCATCTCTTCTATGTTTCCACATTCTGACTTAAAAGCCCATGAACACACCGAAGACCGAGGATCCAAGGAACAACAGTAGTGGGTACCGTTAATCATAACTTAATCACCTGACTGTTGTTTTTACTATGCAACAATTTTGGCTTCAAAAGTAACAAAATAAAACACTTGAGTTTAAAAATACTTATGTGAGAGTGAAATTACAGATCTTTAAAAATACTGCAAAAAGTACAAGCACACAAAAAACTTTGTTACAATAATCAGAGTAAATGTAACTTGTTACTTATAACCATGAAATATATAATATATAATCACTTTTAGGAGACAGGGTGGCACCAAATAAACCAAACTCATCAACTACATCACTTTTACAGAATGCATCCGAACTTATTTGTGAGGTGGAACTTTAACATTTGTTCAAACTGATAACGGATGCTTTTCAGTGTCCACACTGCAGGATTTGATGTAACTTTCATTTTGTTTTCTGACTTGGTTCTTAGTTGATGCCGTCTACATTGATTGACAGGAAATGTGCCATTTAAAACAAACAGATAACCTGGCACCTGCAGCTTAAAGCCACTGAAGCCATATACCTTAAATCACCCAAAACAATCATTATTAAACTGCATATTCACTTACACACTCACTGACTCTCCTCATTGGCTAACTGCTGCTTGAAAACTGTGAGGGGGGGGGGGACTCAGGGGAAAAATCTTCTCATTGCCATGGCTACAGGGACCGGGGATGACGGCAACAGCATTAATTATTTTAGCATCAGGAGCGACTGAGGCTGACGCCCGGTGGGACGGCAGTAGAGGGCCAATGGTAATTAACCACTGTCTGCTCTCACGTGTCACTTCCTGTGCCCGGGGTGTGTGAGCAGGAGGTCGTGATGTTCTCCAGTAATTACTGCATGTTCAATTGCTCATCTTTGCTCTCATTGGTTTGATTGTTTGACTAAAGTGATCAGCAGTGGAACAGGTTGAATGGCTTCAGATGTCAGTTTTCACAATTTGATTGGTTGTTTTTTTCTATTTTTTTTTTTTTGTTTTCTATTCTGTTCCCTTTGTGTTTGTTCTGATGATGTTCTGTGTGTTAGCATCTCAATCCTTTTGCACCTGCACCGCTTGGCCTTGAGTGTGATTTCACATCACTCACGGATAATTTTATGGTGCTATTGTGCCAAACCGAAATGAGTGAGCTGGCTGTGCATCATGCCTCCATGGTCATTATAGCATTTCTGTGTGTGTGTTTGGCAAAGAAATACACACACGCAAACACAGAAATCACTTTCAGATTTCCTATAGCCAAAACCAGGTACAAACATGCTTTGTACAGTTTTTTTTATCTCAGTTGAGACTGACTTCGTGCCATCACAGCCTTTTCCTCCCAGCACATTGTTGATATTTTCAAACCATGGAGGAAAAGTTCATGCAGCTTTAGGAGTAAGGTATCAAAGGCAAGCAATCTGTAAACATGTGTTAAAGGAATAGTTCAAAATATGCGCATTCAGCCTCTTTCCAAGAGTTCAAATTGATACTACACTTATGTGGTAAATGTAAAGCTTCAAGCAGCGGCTGGTAGCTTAGCTTAGCACAAAGACAGTGGGAGCCTGAATCTGTCCATATAGGTAGCAAAATCTGCATACCAGCACCTCTGAAGGTCACATGCATGTTACGTCTCATTTGTTTAATACACACAAAAACTGAGGTGAAAAAAACAAAACAAAAAAAGCCCCTTATAAAAGTGCTCAGACCTTTAATTCAGTGCTTGAAGTCTCTTTGGCGGCAATAACACCTTCATGTCTTCTTGGCTAAGTCTCTACAAGCTTTGCACTCCTGGGTTTCAGCAGTTCATCTAATTCTTCCAGCCAGATCCTCTCAAGCTCCGTCAGATGTTCTGTGGGGTTTATGTCTGGGCTCCGGGAGACTTGTCCTGAAGCGACTCCAGGGTTGTCTTGGCAGTTTTCTTCTGGTCATTGTTTCAGGTTGTGTGCACTGGTTTGCACAGGTTTTTTTTTGCCACGCTTCACCGTAGGGATGGTATTTGCCTGCTGATGAGCAGAGCCTGGTGTTTGGAGTGCTGCCCAAAGGCTTCGTTTTGTGTCTCATCAAACCAGAGAATCTTTTTCCTCATCCTCTCTGAGTCATTTAAATGTTGTTTGGCAGACTCCTTTTATTCAACGTGGCCTCAGTCTAGCCACTCTACCATAAAAGCCTGATTGACGGAGAGCTGCTGAGATGTCCGTCCTTCCAGCAGGTTCTCTTATCTCTGCAGAGAGTTCTGACGCTCGGTTAGAGTGACTGTTTTGTTCTTGGTCACCCCGTTGACCAAAGCCCTTGTTGCCCATTTACTCAACTCAAGGAAGAGTGCTGGAGGTTTTTGTCCTGACATGTAATGTGAATTGTGGGACATTATGTACTCTATTGACTGGATCCAATCAATTCAGTTTGTCACTGGTGGACTCCAGTCACGTTCTAGACACATCTCAAGGACAATCAAGCAAACAGGACGTACCCGAAGCACAGCAAAGGCTCTTTTGAATTCTTTTGTAAATGAGAGATTGAAGTTTTTTATTTCTAACACATTCGCAATATAACTTTGCACTGTATATACCTTCCATCACTGGTGCTTTTAACTTTCCTCCTGCGTTCGTAGAGATTTCTCTTTGGATATCTTTGTCTTTCAGGCAACAACACAATTATTGTTCAAGGAAATATTTATTCACCTGTTTTTTTATGAAGACGATGTGTTCTAGTCAAATCTAAATACCATTATTTTTCTCTCCTGCCTCTTTAATTCTTCATGAATAAGATTATTTCCAATTGATCTTATTAAATTGATGAAAACACAAACGTTGGCTCAATTTTTGTAAAAAAAAAAAAAAAAAAAGAAAAAAAAAAGGTAAGTTTTCACAGTTGCATGAATCCACAGAAACAGATGAAAAATATGAGAAAGGAAAATAACTAAATTTCTTATTGGAGTCTAAAAATCAGCAAAGGACAAACAATTTGGTTTGAATATGAACTCCTGGTTCCAGTCTTTGCGGAATTTTCTGCATGGTTGAGTTGTGAAACTTCACCAGTGGGAGGAAATTTAGGGATTTGGTGCAGCTATTAAGCTGTAAAACAGTCTGACACGGTCAGGGAGTACATCTTTAAGATCTGATGATGGCTTATGACTCATTCTATGTGTGTGTGTGTGTGTGTGTGTGTATATGTGTGTATGAAACGGGTACTTGTGTGTGTGCGTGTGTGCCTATACCCATCCATTTAAATGAAGCCACTGTATATTTTTAGATCTGATGCGATATCGTGTGATGACACAACGTTTAAATCTTTTTGTGCTCAGGAGGAGATTTTTCCTGTAAGACGATGAGATCATTCCTCCAGCACAGAACTCTTGCTCTACTCTAACATGTTTTATTCAGAGATGACATCATGCTACTGGAAGCCTTTGTATCCCTCCTCAATGAAGGTCATGTGAAGCAGAAACCAGGCTGAGAGAGCAGAGAGTGTGCGCTGGTGAAAAACAGCTAAATTTTAGTTTCAAATCCTCTAAGCTGCAGTTTTCTAGTTTGTGCTTCTGGTGATTTTCTCCAAACTTCTGTGAACCAGAAACCTTATCGCACATACTGTATCCACCCACACACACGCATACACACACACACACTCACACACACACACACACACACACACACCTACACACACTCACACCAGTTATGAGCTTCCCACATGGATAGACACAAGACGAACACACATGCCCAGTTGCCCCTCTGAAACACTCCGCTGTGCAGTCTGAAAGTTCCCAAACTGCTTTCCGCCTCCTCACCTCCTGTCTCTACTCCATCTCCATCTCCCCATCCATCTTTCAATCCACCCATCCCTCATCTGTCCTCCTCTTTCTCTATAGTCTGTGAGTGAGGTGCTGGCACAAGAGTTTCTCTTGGCAATGAAAAACTTGTGGAAAGCTTTGCTTTTAGTAAATGTGGAGGGTGCAGAGATGGAAGGAGTGAGGAAGGCAGAGAAGGGAGAGGAGAGAGGGTTTAATCAAACCATGACTGGGTCGCCTGGGCGGGGCTGTCTTATGCTGACCTGAGGTAACAAATGACCCCAGGACGCCATCACTGATGATGTGTCCTGGAGTCCTGGTTTGGCATCTTGATGTGCGTAATCATCTTTTTGAAATTACAAATAGTAAGGATAGAAAAAACGACTTAGAGGAGGAAACTGTGACGCACGGGTTTTTGTTTTGCTGCTTTATGAGCTCTGGTGGCTGGTCTGTGTTCCTGCTGTAAAACCACTGATATCATTTTTATTTTTATTGCATATAACCTCATTCTGGTTCAAAACATTCGTCTTTAAATCCAGCAGCTTCTAGACAACACACATTTGATCACAGATCCTCATCTGTAAAACTGAGAAATAAAAAATAATACTGAAGCTTTGTGGGTGCGACATCAGTAATAAAAGTTATTGGCACCTTAACTGATTGTTGGCACGGAGCAGTGGTGGCACTAGCAGACCAAAAAGGTGGGGCTAATTAAAAATAATGAGCTTTGTGAGTAATCTTTGTACTAGCATACAACCTAATATTATCAGAGCCAAATATAATGTTATAAACACCAGTAAAGTGTCAATTTACTATTGATTTCAGCTTAAAACTCATTCAGCTGTATTATTCAATCAAAGGTTAAGAAAATGCCTTCAAAATAAGACTCATAATCATGGTATAATCATTTCAATTTATTATCTATCCGATTGAAATGTGTCCTGGATGAGCTGAACAGAGCTGACAGTGGTTCACGTCCTCTGAAGTGTCCACCAACACACTGAGGTGTTCAGATCAGGACATGCTGAACAGACTCCATGTGCAGTTTCCTTATCTCTCCTCTCAGCTGCTCCTCTATCTGCCCTGCACCATCTGTCATTCATCTGAATAAATGCCACAGGTATTTAGTTTTTTTTTTTTTTTTTTTTTTTACATCGCTGCCTGAATATCTGCCACAGGTCTTTTGGATTTTGTCTTCATGTCTGAACGCTCTGAGGACGAGACTATCAAAACATGAAACGACCATCTGCCGCTCTTCCTCAGACGCACATGGACACACGTGTACATCACACAGAACATCACATGTACAGCAGTGGCAGCATTGGTTCATTTTCTTTCAATTAATTTCACAGTTACTAACAACAATGGTAAAAACGAAGCCTCTTGGATGAATGGAGAAATATCTTCAATACTAAAACTGCATATCCAGACTTTTCTTTGCAGGGAGCGTCTCATGTAGTTTCCTGCTTCAGTTGGTGCCGCATTATAAGCTGAGTCCAAGTTCAAGCGTCGCCTCGTTCAAAGTCTCCACTTAAAGGTCATTTACGTCAGAACAAGTCAACAAGGTCTGTCTCATTTCAAAGGCTATGAAACGTATGAATCCTTCACAGCCCTCTGAATCGCACAATCCATTGAATGTCAGTGGTTTTCGTCAACTTGTTATATCGGGTAATATCACAGCTCGGTTGTACCAGCTTCTTTTGTATTAGACACTTGGACTGACTAGCCTGGATATTTTAGATAGCTGGTACTTTTAAATGCAAGTTATATAACTATATCCACCATTAACATTCATTAAGTATTATATTTTTTTTCTACTTTAATTTACCACTTGATTGGCTGTTTTAGGCACATTTCTCTCAGGTGGTAAATTTAAAATGTTCAGACTTTATAGCTGGCAAATACCTCGAGTTAAAGGAGCTATATTGTAAGTTTTGTTGTTAACATGAGCATGAACAGTGTTTTTCTCTACCACATTTGACCTTGTAGATTCTGGTTGTCCCATGTGTCCTTGACTATCGTGATAACAGTACTGTGACACATTCAGCCAATCATAGTGTTGTGAAGTTGTTGGTTTTAACATCCCCAAACCAGACCACTGTTTGAATAGTTATTTGTAAGTTTTGCTATTGCTACATAGCTAATGTTAGCTGTTTACTTACCAGTGTGGGAGAAATATTGAGAGTTCAGCTCCAGCGTTGGAAAGCAAGGGTAATGTTAGCTCTTGTTTCTACTATGCCTTTGCCTCTCCTAAAGTTAGCGCTAATTAGCTAGCTCTCCGATAGCGACTCACTGTAGCCTCATATCTGCTCTGAAGACATAGCGCCACTCAGAGGACGCATTATAACATCTTTTCTTGTAAACGCAACAATGGCCGAAGCTCTTGTCAAGCGACGGTCACCACCGTCTGCTCCCGGGAAGAAACCACGTTCAGCATCAAAGAAAAGTTACAAATAGCCCCTTAAAGGCCTTAATGCACCATCAGTGTTGGTCTGTGATGACTTTTGAAGGAGTCAGAGCAACTGCGACACAGCTACTGTTGTCTTGCTGCTTTGAAGTAGTTATGTGTAAACAATTAACAACACATCTGGTGGTATGACTACAGTAAATGTAATTATATTTGAGCTATAAGCTGGCAGACCCAACATTCATCAGCCCAGTGGTGACATCTGCAGTGTCTGGTAGCCAAGGATTCATCTACTATATATCTCTGTGTGTGTGTGTGTGTGTGTGTGTGTGTGTGTGTGTGTGTGTGTGTGTGCGTGTGTGTGTGTGTGTGTGTGTGTGTGCCTGCTGTGATGAACCACAGGCTACAAAATCTGTCTTGTTGGAAGGATGGCTGGAGGTTAAAGAAGAATCTGAAACAGAAGACAGAAAGCTCTTTAATTCCATATGAGCCAAGTGTGGTATTATTTTTTAAATTTTTTTCTTCACAGTTTTCCCCTAGGACTTCACCATTGAAATCTGTGCGTGTTTGTGTGTGTGTGTGTGTGCAGCCACCTGCTGAGCAGCGCATAGAAACTAGTCTGGGATTTTGGCGTCAATACTTCAGGGTCTGTCTGATAAGCTTGGCCTAAGGGGAGAAACCAAACCAAAATAACAACCCAGAGACAGAGAGAGCTTTTCTGTCAGGAAGAAAAAGCATGTCGGGGGACAAAGATGACAAGACAGCACAACACTACAAGTACAGTTGGGCCCAGACTCAGATCATTTTATTTTTGCCATGCAGAAAAAAAAATAGCCAACTTAAAATAAAATATGGAAAATAAAATTTCACAGGCTCAGTGCTGCGTTGCGTTTCGGTTGCTTCACCTCCATCATCATCACTTTTCATCACAGACCCGCTCTGAAAGCGCTTCAGCAGCTGAGGTCAAGGTTAAATTGTTTTGGCAACGTGTTTTTGGTGTGTTTTTCAAGTAAATCGAACACACAGTTGCAGCTCATTTAGGAACAAGTGAGAGATAGAGAGAGACTCTTCACTCGGGGTAAGGATTGGCGTGACCATGGTTAACAGCTCTGGATTTAGGCTTCTTTACTTCCAATGATGCTCACTAGGAGTGCGGTGAACAACAAGACAGAGCTTAGCTCTATAGATGTGCGACACACACCGCCAACTCTCCATCGATGATTCTGCATCATGTAATGAGTCTGACTCACCGGATGCAGGCTGTAGGTATAAGCCTGCCATTGGGCGCCAATTCCAGGTGGCATTCTACATCCCTTTCTGCCTCCTCTGCCTGTTACTGTTTTCAAAATCTCCTTCGCTACGGGCAACAACCTCCGGTCTAGCAGCCTACGTGCTGAAACTAGCAAGTTTAGATGAAGATTTGGGTTGTGAAATCACACAGTCGACATACATCTTTCATACGTTTTTGTGTTGTTTTCTTTACGTGGAAAGAAAAAAAAGTTCCCCGCCGACACTATTTTGCAGGGACACCATCACTGTGCTCAGCGCCGCCCAAGACAGTTGTGATTGGTTTAAAGAAAATGCAAACAAGCCAGAGCGTTTTTCCACCAACAGCAGTCTTATAATGAGCGCAGCCAGACCATTCTCCAGCACTGACACAGCGCTGTGATCTGGCTATGTCAGACTTCTTCATGAGAATCTGATAACACTTTAATTTTGCATGAACAGTCTTAAACATACTTTGGTAAAATATTAAAAACCTGTGCTTTAACTACAGGATTATATACTGAACTGAAGGAAACAGTAAATGTGCTGTCGAACCAAAACAATAAACTGTGGAGCTGGTGATGATTCTCACTATGACTGAGAACCTCTTTAACATTACACAGTGTCATCTGATTTAGTGTTAATATAAAAGAAGTTGAATCATGCAGCTGGATAACACTGATTCCTTGTATCCGTCTACAGTATTAACCACACACATGAAATCTGTAATGCATAAAAGGCTGGTTTTAGTAGTAGTGTGTATGAGTGGCAGTGTTGTGCACACACAGTGGGACGGTACCGAACCAGAGGTCAGCTGATGTGACGCTGATCACCGAGTGAAAAGAAAGACAGACAGAAAAAAGAAGCTATAAACTGAAGAAGTGAACAGACTAAAACGATTCTGTGAAGTGATTCGTAATTCCCACCTCTACTTTAATTTACTGCAGTCCTGTGGAAGACCTGAAGATGGGGGGGCAACAGGATGTGTGTGTGTGTGTGTGTGTGTGTGTGTGTGTGTGTGTGTGTGTGTGTGTGTTGGAAGGAGGGGTGATACTGAATAATTCAACTGTTCTGCCCAAATTCTGTGGTGAAGCCAGGCAGAAAGAGGACAACATGCAGTGTGTGTGTGTGTGTGTGTGTTGTGTGTGTGTGTGTGTGTGTGTGTGTGTGTGTGTGTGTGTGCATGTGGAGGGGCAGCAGAGAAGGTCAGACATGTTGGGAGGATTTAAATGGGATTTCTTTTCCTTCATCTTTAAAAAGGTGCAGCAGAGACGCAACATTGAAATTGGGTCAAGGAAATGGGTGAAGGTGAGTGTACCCCCCACCGAAACACCCCCCACCCAAAAACACACACACACACTGGGCGTCTGGAGGAAGCCCACAGAGCAGAGTGAGGGAGAGATCACCCTGAAGATGTTTTTTTTAATTCTTTAAAAAAAAAAAAAAAAACATTGTCAGTGTGTTTTTCTTGTTCCAAACACTGGCGCTCATTTCTGGCCAAATCCTGAAACAACAGACTGAACTGGTGACCACAGAATTTATTTCTTGTTTCGACAAAAATGAGTCCTGAATACCGAATACAACACTGAACAACTTGAGGTGGATGTTTTTGCAGCTTAGCTCAGCCTAAAAGCTACTACCCCAGTTCATTTCCCGTGTGTTTATGTGTGTGTGTGTCTCGTCTGCAATGTACAATACTGTAATGTAACAAAGCATTTTCCCTGTTACCTAGCCGACAGTATCCATGGATGCAGTTACCCGTCTGTGGGGCTTTCTCTTTGTGTTTCTGCTTTGTGATGTCAAAAAGAGACAAGCCCATGTTGAGATCACCTGGAAGCGAATTCTGTTTGCCCGTGTTCTGCTCTAAATGTTCCTTTTGGTTAATGAAGAGGCAGATCAGGGCTGAGAGGACACAGAGGACCAGAGGCAGTGAGCAGACATGCAGAAAAAAGGTCTGATCCAGACCACCACATCAAACTCAAGCCTCTCTAACTGTACGTTTATTCTGTCAGACGAGAGAATAAAGATTTGATTGATCAGTGCAGCACAGCAGCAGCTATACTGTTGGAGTGGCTAACAGGTAGCATTTATTAGCTGCAGTTAAAAATGAGAGCAACTCACCTGTGAGCTCGGCTGAATTAAAAGATACTGTCGGTTATCACAGAGAGCAAGAGGGGACAGAACAGAGGTTTGACCATGAGTAACCACAGTGTCTGTCCCACTCCTCAACCTGATGACTACAATAAAATGAAGGCCAGATTTTGCCATTTTCCTTTTGTTCATGTTTTTCATCATTGATGGAGATATTTACAAAAACAACCTAAAAAGAAAAAATGCCTCATAATTTTCACACATTGTTTGTGTCAGAGTGGACAGAGCCTCACTGCAGTCACCTGGAAAGAGTAACTGAAAACATATCAAATTATACAGTCATATAATATATATACTATATATATATATATATATATAGTATATATATACACATATACATAAAACATATATTAGCTGAATAAAGCTGGAGATGTGGGTGGTGATTCAGTCTGAAACTAGGCTAAATGAATGTGCAAGGTATATTAAACTGCAGGTAACCATAGCAACAGTGCTTTACTTGACGTAGTGTTATTAGGTAATAGAAAATAGTTCAGATATAATCATATTTAAATGTGAAGCAAGTCAGAATTACACATTGAAATATTTAAATGCTGCATACAACTAAGAGTATAGACTCTGAAGCTGTTGAGGCACAGTGGTGCTTTGACATGCTAACCTCAGCATGCTAACATGCTAAAATGCTGAGGTGAGGGGTGTCACGATATAAAGCCTACTGGTATTCATGTTTAAAAAATGAGATGTTGATATTGTGTTAATAATACATATTTGATAATATTGTGATGGCAGATGTTGGACCTTGTGGATCTTTTGGTTATCAGCTCATCTGATTCCTTTTTCACTTTCCATTAAAGGAGCTATTTGTAAGTTTTGCTAGTGCTACATAGCCAATGTTAGCATCAAACATCCAAAACAAAACTTACTTTCCAACAAAACGTCACCCAGGTTTTACCCAAAATGTCACCATCACCAAAACTATGAGTTGTTATTCTTGTACTATGCTCCTTTAAGTAGCTGGACCCCTGTATATTTGTGTAGCTGTGTGTATCTGTGCATGTCCATTAGTACGTATATTCCTGTGTGTGTGTGTGTGTGTGTGTGTGTGACAGTGACAAATGGAAGCAGTCTTCAGTCTATCAGTAAAGTGACTGCTGCTTTGTGCGGTTGATAATAGCTAACAATAATTGCTATGAGACTTAAAATTACTTGTAATTACATTGTGCATTTCATAGCCGGGTCCTGAGCTCGCTTCACAGCGAGACCTGTTTTTAAGTCATGTTAACGTTGTCACTTCTGTGGCACTGACAAACGACCCAGTCTGCAGAATACTCAGCATGGGCAGCATCAGCACGAGGTCTAATTCAATTTAGTCCAAATTTGTTCTAGCGAGCTGCTCATTAAGTTGGAGGTTTGTTTGTCTTCAGAAAACATTAGCTGAAAGTAGATCTATACGCTGTAATTGAACTCCTGTGTAAACCAGGCAACACAAACTCATCATTCAGTGTAATGACTTTCATCCATTTCACTGATAGTAATGGATAAGACAAACAGGAGGGGACACTGGCATATGAAGATAATTAATACCCCCCCAGAAAATAGCACAGTGGTCAAAAACCCTGCTGAACTGTACGTGTCATTTCTGCTCAGAGCCTCGGTCCGTTCACAAACTTCTGTCTCCTCACCAAACAAATTAAATTAGGCAGATAGCGAGCTATTAAAAAGGTCATCTGGGGGTTTGTCTTCTTTTCCGTTGATGGATTACATGTCCAAAACAAGTTTTCGGTCCCTAAAAGTTCAGCAGTAATGTAAAGTTTGCATGATTGCAAAAAAACCCCAAAATGACAGCAGAAAGCAAAGACACTGTGCTGTGGTTACGCTGTAATATGCACCCAGCGTGAAGTGTGAAGGGAGCAAAGTCTGTTTCACTGAAAACAGTTCTTGTCATATTATCATTATTAAAAAAAAATAATAATTACACACATTCACACACACAGAATTACACAATTCTAGATGTATGGTAGAGGGAGTCATGACACAACCATTTTCAACAATTTGGTTGTTATGGTTACAATAACAGACGTATGGACTTTACCGACAGCGGTGTACCATGGTTACAATAACTAACAGTCATGGCTTGGTTAGGTTTAGGAAAAGATCATGGTTGGGGTTAAAATAAGTACTTCCTCAACATTAGACGATCTTGGTTGTCAAGGTTACGATAATAACAACGTGGATAACTTTGTCAAACAGTGATGGATAAAAGAAACAACACAAACTGCTACTTCCACATGGGAATCGAACGGCACTCTGTGATATTCCCGTTTCGGTGACCCAACCTCCCCCCAGCATAGACTTTGTCGCTCGATATGCTACGTCACCGCACTTTTCCCTTTGCTCCCGTCATAATCACTACAGCCACTAGATGTAACATAACTACGGGTCGTGACCTGCTGCACAGACGACCTATGAGCTCATTTATTACAGGAGCCTGAAATAGGATAGCGCTTTCTGGGCTTCCAGTCTTTGTGCTAAGCTAAGCTCAATATAGCCTCATTTGTGAATTCAGAACTCATTCCTCTGTAATTTGCACACTCAGTGAGTTGAGAAAGTTTTTCTAAATATGTCTTTATGTTTGGTGGAGGGATGCTTCTCTCAGTTCCTGCCTCTCCACCCACTCTCCCCCCGCTGCCACCGTCTGCCAGTGTGAACAATAAGCACATGGCGAGATATGACTTCACGTTAGGAATGACGATGCGCTCAACTGCACATTCAGTTCACCGGCCTACCTTACATCATTTTGGCTGAGCATCAGGGTCTACGGAATTAGACTGGATGTTAAGAACCAGCCGCTGTCTGTTGCTGAAATCGATCATTTCATGCTATGACAGATTAGTTTAAACAGGCATAAAGTTCTTACTAAGAGGTATCTGTTTTTCCTCTTTCACTTTTTAATATTTTATATTAATGTGAGGCCGTGACAGTCTAATAAACTCTCTCTTTCTCTCTCCTCTTGATGCTTTCCATGGCTCGAACGCATTCATCATGAAAGGTTTCTCGCCTTTAAAGCACCAACACGACCATGAATGAGCTTGTTTTTTATTAAATGGAATTGAATGGATGAACCTATTTTAAATGCACTTTATTGCTTTATTTTTATATTTACTTTATTTATTTTAGCTTGACCACACGCATTCAGCTGACACATTACAAACCATTGATGACACTGAAAACATGTAGGTTGTTGTCACTTACACGTTAATGTGTGTGTACAGACACACACACCCGTGTCTAATTGCCCTTCTAACTTAGGGCAGGACTTGCAAAACAAACTAAAGCCACCAGCAAGGTCCATTAATGTGTTCCTGTTAGACCACTTCCTCTTTCTCTCTCTCTCAGGCAGCTGTGTGTCTGCTGGTATTGATCTCTGCCGCTGTCTGTGTCCATTAGTGGCCCAGGAGGCAGACTCTCTGTCGGTCTGAAGTGTGTGTGGGTCTTTACGGAGGTTTATCAGATACTCACCAAACACTGCAGAAGCCCCCACAGCAGCCTCTTATGCAAAATGTCACAATTATGATAGACTTTTTAAAGTAACCTGAGATTTGGTCGATATTTATCAGTGTCATAACTGAGTTAGAATAAATTACTACTCAAACCCTGAAAATCTGAGAGACCTGTTAAGATGCCATCATTCGAGGGTTGGGTAATCAGATATTTGAGAGAAAAAAAAGGAACCAATTTGTAGTGAAGGCAAAAAAATACCCTTTATTTTCAGCAAATTTACACTGCCATAAACAATCACTTGTCATAAGTGATGACGTATTCTAATTCTTTTTGGTTAGAAAGAGCAATAAGGGAAAATATTAATATCAATAATATTCAAGCACTGGAAGCCAATTAATCAAAACACTCGATCAGCAGAAAATCAACACCAATTTTCAACATCTATTAAAAACAGGCAGTCAGAAACAATCAGGCAAACACTCGCTGCTTCCAGATTCTTCCTCTGTTTTATATCATTGTGAATTGGATATGTTTGAGTGTGCGACGGTTGGTCTGACAAAATATGACATCTGAAGATGTCCCCACCGTTCCTGGACATCAAGACTTCACTGCATTAGTTCTGGATTAGTCCTTCCTTGTTGCTACTTTGATCTGATTGTATAACTGACTGTATATATATATATATATATATTGTGGGCACTTCCTTCCCGCCAGCGTCTCTGACTGAATTACACTTTGCTGTATCGCTACTGAAAATTTATGACATTTTGGGAAATATGCTTCTACGCTTTTTTGCCAAACGTTAGATGAGAAGAAAGATACCACTCTGTTATCTGTGTGCTAAATATAAAGCGACATCCTGCAGCCGCACATTGAAGAAACGGGGAAACTGCAGGCCTGGCTCTCTCCAAATGTAACAAAACCCACCTCCTAGCACCTCTAACACCTCATTAAATTACACTTTGTATCTCATTTGTTTTAATCTGTACAAAACCGGAGGTAGAAAAACAATAAATCACCTTTTTATGGGAGTTATGTGATTTCTTTGTCTGGACTAGCTGCTGGACAAACAGGAAGTGTCTAATTTTAAACATCTCATCTACCTCTCGGGAAGAAATTGAATACCTGTATTTCCTTCCTGTGACTTTTCCTTTAACAATACTTATAAACAACTCTACCATCCATTATAACATCATACACACATGAATGGAAATGAGCGTGATATGGATGTATGATGATATTGCACGCCATCTTACAAGCAGCACTTGAACTGAAACAGAATTGTCCATTTCTCAACAGGTATGAAATACAAAGACAGACAGTTACAGGGACTGGAATTCTTTTTTTTTTTTCTCTGACTTCTCTTCTCACTAAAATCTCTCATCTGACAGCATGACGGATTACTATAACCGTGAAAAAGAAAGAGCTTTTTGCACAGTGCGTACCATAGAGCAAGAGGTCCTGGGAACTGCAAGATGAACTTGAATAGTCAGAAATGACACCACAGACAGCCTATAAAAGCTCATGAGAGTTCAGGCTGATGAGGCAGTCAGTGAAACCCGTCAGTCTGCCAAGGCTGAAAAAAGATCCTGCTTTATATACTTTTATGGACTGAGAGTGTGATCACTACCACGAACAGCTGTAGTTGGAGATTCCCAAAACATTAATTTTTCAGTCAACATCACGTTTTCTTCACCTGTAACAGAAAACTGAAGACGACCAAAGAGAAACCTGCAACAAAGGTAACTTCTACTCATTTGGTTTGGCTCAGAGAAAATTAACAGAGGGCTGTACTTCTTGGGGACACCCATGCATAGCCCCTCGTTTATTTAGTAGAATTTACTTCTCCGAGTGTTGCACCCGGAGAACATGTTCAGTGTTCCTGTAAGTAAATGTATCTGACAAGTGGCTCACAGCCAGAAACAAGCAGCCCCCCTTTAAGTGGACACGATGTTTTCCCTTGACCTAATATCACTTCTATCGACTCACTTGCCTATTTACTTGAATGCACCAGCAGCGTGTGTGTGTGTGTGTGTGTGTGTGTGTGTGAGAGAGAGAGAGAGAGCAAGAGAGAGTTGGATGCAGCACTTAAAACACAGCAAATATTCAGAGCGGCTACAAGAGGCTCATTAAATTTTGATGCTCTCCTCTCTCTGCAGCTCTTGTCCAAGCTAATGGAGGCTAATTAGTGCTCACACATACGCATCATCATTAATGGGGAGTAACAGGTTCTGTCCTATTGATTCAGATGACTCTCGGTGCTTCCTGGACTGGGGGAAAAACAAACGGCGCTGAATGCCTGAGCTGCGTCCACAAAGGAAATTCTATGCTCAGACACATGGAACGAGGAAGTCTGGATGTTTTCCGCAGGTGAATACGTTCCTTAAAAGCCTCATTCCACCACAGGAGCCTTAGTAAGTAACTGTTTTAGAGGAACACGGTTCTAGATTTCATTCCTGTGATCCAAACAGTACCTGAGGTAATGCTCTCTGATGACCCAGGAAATGACTGGAAGGCGGGAGCAGCGTTGAATTGGTCCCAACTGCAACAACATGTGTACAACATTCATTTAGTTGGTTGTCGCTAGTATTAATTATCAGGGATTTTTTTTTTTTTAAAGGTCCCATGTTTTATAAAGTGAGATTTCCATGTCTTTTTTGATTATAAATCAATAAATAAGTCCTTAATAAATATGTCATAAGTATCAAAGCGCTCAGTCCACAGAGAAATGCACACAAACCCTACTCAGAAACAAGCCGTCAGGACTTCGGTAACTTTGTGATGTCACAACAAAGCAATCACTGCTCTCAGCCATGCCCCGAGCCCAGTCCACCCACCATCCAAGCTTGCAGGATTTGGTTTCCCTACTGTGTTTATCTGAAATCTGTTATATTTTTATTCAATCACTCAGAAAAACAGAATCAGAAGAGAGAAGTCTGAGAGAGAAGATGTAAAACTACATTGAGATGGTTTTTTTGTTTCTTAAAACCACAAATATATCTTCTTATGGATATCAACACTTCAAATAAAAGTGTAAAATATGGGACTTTTAATGTTTTTGATGTTTGACTGCTCACTTCAGTTGTAAAGAGTGGTTATCTGAGTTACTGTAGCCATTGTGTCACATCAGTCCAGAGTGTGAGTGAACTCTAGAGACTGTTGCGCATGAAAATCAGAGGAGATCAGGAGTTTCAGAAATACTCAGTCCAGCCCATTGGGCACCATCAATCATGCCTCAATCAAAGTCTCTGAGCTCATTCTGATGTTTGACATCATTGGATGAGTGATGGAGCTACTCACTCGTAGCTCCATCACTGCATGAATATCAACTGGTTAGGTGATGCATCCACACTAGAATAGATCTCAGGTAGAATTTGCATCCGGAACCACTTCGCCTGCTTGATCTCCTCTGCAGCTGCTTCATCTGTTTTCCTCCGTCTCTGGGTGAGAAGGTCTTGTCATATGATTTGATGAAAGCGTCCAGACAGCAGTTTCCCCATCTTTCAAGTCTGCTCAGGGCAGCCAGACCTGAAACGTCCCGGTCAGGAAAACAGAAATCATTTCAGATCTTGTTTGACAACTTCTCAACAACACTGGACATATCTTTTCTTTCTTTCCTTCCCGTGTTCCTCCCATCTCTCACTCAGATTTTTTAAGTTTTTTTGCAGCCTTTTTTTGCTGCAGAGTTTTTAGGAACAGCTAAGCCTCTTGCTCCCATCCTGCTATTTCATTCTCATTACCTGAATTACTGTAATTTTCCGTTCCAGCTTGCCACAACACTATGATTGCATGTAGGGCTGAGAGAGAAGCAGAAGAGCTCATCTCTGTGTTTCCACTGGTGGATCCATTTTCTGGTGTTTTGTTTTCATATTTCTTGCAATCTCTGCTTGCGTCAAAGACTGCAGCATGTATGTGAAATATGACATTTCTAATGGATTTTTAGACTGAGCACATTCTTTATAAATCCACGTATTTGTTTATCTTTACCATGACATTTCCCCAAAATATGCCCAAAGGTCTTATTATGTGCATCATAGTTCTCTTTTTTAAGCAGTTTGAAACATCACTGAAGTGAAAATCTAATCTTGAAGGCAGAACAAGGATCAGACAGTTTTATCACAAGATGTCATCACGGCTCAGAACTGAAGATCAATGAGTGGTGGCATCTTCTGCCTGAAATGACCTTTACTTTTATGTAACCAATAACTGAGGATAAATATTGCACATGGTCACAGCTGTTTGAATTGGTATATGTTATTTTATTCTATTTTCATTACTGGATTTTGGATGGACCCTCCCCCCCCCCGACTGTCCTAAGGCGTAGCCACTTTTGTATTCAGTTTATTTAGTAAGAATATATAAATTTTAATTAGCACAGTTCATCAAAATGTCAAACATTTGAAATGCCACAAATGGAAATTTGATTTGTTTCCTGTTACAAAGATGTCAGGAACACAAGAGGAAGGGCCCGAATGCAGAGTCTCAGGATGGCTGATGCAAAAGGAAATTTAATGAAAACACAGGCTTACAGGTAGGGCCTACTCCAGCTGGCAGATACAGAACAGATAATCCAAACACAAACGTCTCTGGGAAACATGAGGGAACTGAACAGGAAACACAAGCAGACGGGCTGACAAAGAGCGAGGGGAACGCAGAGACTAAATACACAAGGAGAGGAGGTGCAGGTGCAACACTTGAGGGTGGAGCAGCAACACACTGGAGCAGCAAAGTAAAACAACAAACACATAAGAAAAAGCTATTTCAAAATAAAACAGGAAATACCATGGAGTCCAGGCAAGGGCAGTTTCTATCAACTTAGTGGATGTATTTGTGACATTGAAAAAGCCTACTCTTCATCAAGTTCTGGAAGCAACACCGTGTCTCATAATGATAATTAGTTAATTAGGAAATGCTCATTCATTAGCTTATCCTTCCACTTGTCTAGGGTACAGTCTGGGCAGGTCGCCAGTCTATCACAGAGCTGACATACAGAGACAAACAATCATTCACATCTATGGGCAATTTCGAGTCGGCCAATTAACCTGACCTGCATGTCTTTGGACTGTGGGAGGAAGCCAGAGTCCCCGGAGGAAGCGTCATGCACTGTGCCGCCCTTGTTAGGAAATGTTTTGTCCATAATGAAGGAAAAAGGCTTCACCACTCAGAACATTTGTTTAAAAAAAAACAATGAAATGCTCCTGCAGGCGAAGCAGGTGAAGCAGTCCTCTCATGTTTGATCCTGACGCTCTAATATTTCCCACCATCCAAAGACACGAACCTCCCCTGGGTTTGTAATTGTGATGTGTTGTGACAGGCCGGCAGGACTGAGACAAACACTGAATTAAACTTTCTCACCACACAGGAGGAATTCACTGTCCTCTCCTCTCCTCCCACCCTTCTATCTAAATCATCCCTCCTTCACCTTCTTTCGTTCCTCATTCTTGTCTTCCCTTTTCTCTAACCCCACTAAATTTGACTTGATCATGTTTTGCGGCTGAGCAGGTTGAATGGGTTTAGCTGTCTCTTCTCTGGCCTCGCTAATCCAGCTTTTAGTCCAAAGCCTCAACCAAGACTCCACATTTCTAAACCCGGCAGAGAGAAGCTCTCCTCCTCCTCAGATTCCCTGTGCAGCTGTTTAAGTCGGTGACAACTTACAATTGTGACAAGTTGTACGTGAATCTCAGCAGCACGGTCTGAATGTGACTAATCACCATGGTAGACAGTCGTCATGTCCCATCCTGATGCATCTGTTGTCCTCTGATTGGACTTACAAGTGTGAAGTCAAACCCAAACAATGGGTGAGCTTTTATGTTTGACAGATTTACATCAATAATTTACCTGCAAAATATTTGGGTGATTTTTTTTTTAAGACTGTATTTGTGATTTTATGAGCTATAAATAGACCTAATTTATATAGTGTGTTTATACCAAAGTTGTTTACAATGTGCCTTCCATTCACCCACACACACACACACACACACACACACACACACACACACACACACTCAGTCAACCAGTGATGGGTATAGCAGGCATGCAAGAATGACCTGGCCTTCGGGAACAACTGGGGTCCAGTGTCCTGCTCAAGGACACTTTGACATGTGTAGAGGAGGAGCCAGGGATTGACCCATTTTTGTGATGTGTGAATAAACTACAGAGGAGTTGAATCCTTTACTTTGCCGGTAAGCTATAGTGCCACCATCTGGAGATCCATCGTATATTTGAGTACAATTATTTGTTTAATTAAACTGTCTGCCTGTTGTGGATATGTGCCCCCTGCACACAACAACTGGTGTTATTAAATATCAAAAACTGCTAATTAAATAGGACACAAAATACTGCAGATATATTCTTCCTACTCTTGGATACAATAATTGGTGACAATAATAAACAAACAATTGGGGAAAGGTCGCGGTTCGGTTAGGTGTAGGCACAAACGCTACTTGGTTACGTTCAGGAGAAGATTGTGGGTTAGTATAATAATAAGTAAGTGACGCAGAGGACCTTTGTCGTCATGGTTACAATAATAAACATACAATTAAGGTTGTGGATGAAAGAAACAACGTTGAGTATCGGTCTCACACTGCAAATGAACAACTCCTCCCGATGATGCTGACTTTGTAGCTCTTTATACTGCGACGCCTGACTTCCTCCTTTGCTCCCGTCATAATTACTACAGCCACTAGAGGTCACCTGTAACAAAATGTAACTATTGGTCGTAATTACCTGCTAGCACAGACGACCTATGGGTCCAGTCTCCTTTTATTACAGGTGTTTTATTATTGCAGGTATTTGTTAGTTTTCTTAGGATCATTTCATTGCTTGCGAAGCTAGCCATTATCCCAGCTGTCTGAGGCTAATATGTTGCTAATATGGCTAACTGCTACGTATGTTACTCTTGTATGTTTCCTTGATTGATTGGGGGGGGGTGGGGGGTGGAACAGCTGTTGTATTCAAGCAGTCATTTAGTTATAACAATTGCTTTCATTAAAACTCAACTACAGACATATAGTTTTCAATATGATGCCGTGACTCATCAAAGTATGTTTTTTTTTTTGGGGGGGGGGGTTTTCCCCAGACCTGTCCTCGGTGGACAGCTGCAGTGTTCGAGCTCTCCTGTTCATGTCCATTACCCAGTGACCTTCATGTTAATGGATTTACCATGTTCATAGCCAAACGAAAAAAGCGAGTCAGCTGTGCACAGGGACGGAGTGACTCCTGTTACATGCTATTTACACGACACATTCACTCAGTGAAAAGTTTGAACACATCCACGGCGTGTTTATGTTTAAGATCAGATGAGCATCTGCCCGTCGCTGTCTCACTCATCCTCATTTCATCCCTCCGTCTGTGGATCACCTTTCTCCTCGAACTTCTCTCCTCAGTGCTGGCACGATCCATCAAGGACTTATAAAATGTCAGTTATGACCTCACATGTTGTTATTTTCCCATCTACTATTATTCGTTGTGCTTTGACTTCTTGACCAAGTGTTTTTCTCAAACGAAAAGGACGGAGGTAGAGTGAGAGAAAGTCAAAGTCGTTGAGGAGAGAAGAGAGATGATTTATCTCTTCTTTTCAAAGTGGAAGAAACTAAGTGAAGTCTGTGTGTTTCTGTGTGAACTGTGGTCAGGTACGTTTTATTTCCTCTGCTCTCTAAATCACATCTTCTCTTTCTTTCGTATCATAATCTTACATCAAATACATGAATTTATCCGTCCAGCCATGATGAACAAACGACGACAGTGTCCGGTGCCAACACTTGGCTTAACCTGTTCATTTGGTTTGTTCTCACATTGATTTTCTTTACATGTCCTCAGAGCTAATGGGTCAACACTCCCAGATATCACTGTATTATTAATAACATTATCCTGTTCAGGCAACTGCTGGAAGTAAGCTATAAAACTGTGATGAAACTATCAAAGGATGAAAGGTTACTGGGACCATTACGTAGTCAAGTAAGTAGAATAGTACAAATGATAATATTGCGAATAAACCATAATTAATAACACAAACTTAAAAAAAAAATGAAAAAATGGTTTTGTCTAAGTCTTTTTGACGAAAATAAAACTAATATCATATTAACTGAAAATAATCAGTTGGTTGACATTTGATTAAAGCAAATTAAAATGTTTGTGCCAAAAGACTAAAGCTAACTCTAAATCAGCTGACTTAATTAATGGTTGGGTTTTATGTATGATAGGTGTTTCACAGCCATAACAATAAACCATACAGTCCATGGGCTGCAGAAGTAAAGCAATCAGTTAAAAGAGGTTAAAGGTGATAGAAGTACTGTTCATTCTCAGTGGGTCTGGTACTACGAGCGATACTTTCACATTACACAAGTCATTTGTTTCTGCGTTAATCTCACAAACATCACTGGTGGCACAATGGAGCCATGTAATCAGTGGGAACCTGATTTTTATTTTATTTCAATTTTTTTGCACACATGCATTTGAACGAGCCTGCCAGTGATACGAGAAACATTCCTGCCGATTTCTTCTTGTTTCATGCCGTTCTACTTATCAACAGTTAGCTAGCAGACGAGGAAGCACATAATGCAGGATTTAAGAAAAACAATCTCAAGGAAACATGAGATGTGCTTTGGTGTAAACTTACAAGAAAACTCTACAGGCTACATTTAAAGAGTCTCAGTCTCATCAGTTATTCTGTACAGACATTTTCTAGATGTCCAAGTATCACATCTCGTAGTTTGGGGGGGGTTCGTTTCTGTTTTTTCAGTAACAGCATATGAAATATTGTTTACAGTATGATGACATGTCCAAACTAAATGAAGCCATTGAGGGCACATGCCCATGTGACAGTCAGGTGGACTTGCTTTTACTTCTTATTCTCCTCCTCCAATTCATTTTCCTTCATGTTTGTCCCCTTCACTCCTCCCCATTCTGCACCTCCTTCTCAACCTCTCGCTCTCCCTCTCTCCATTCTTCTCCTTTCTGGACCTCCCCTCTCGTCCTCCTCCTCCTCTTCCTCACATCTGTCTCTCCCTTTCTCTTCCCTCAGCAGCCTCTAACGCGATTCAAGGTGACAAGTTCACATCGTCTTCTAGGGAGCCCTTCTCTCCTGACCTACTTTTACTGGCTGCTACACTGCTACACACACACACACACACAGACACACACAGACAGGGAGACTAATACAGAATCATAAACACAGACTGAAATATACAAAATAATTGTATCCATAACAATGCAAAGGTTACACACTCTGCTCTGAAACTTCACAATTTATCCACACAAAGACTCAATGACTTTTCTTCTCTCACATAAACACACACACAAACTTTCACACACACACACTGATGTAATAAGAGACAGGTATGGAGCTCTAGTGAAGACATAGTTTAATGCCCTGCTTTAATGGCTGCTTCAGGACGAGCACTTTGTTTGTTTTAATTCCAACGTGTGAATGTGTTTTGCATGTCCTATTAACGACGCTGCATCATGAAAATCAAGCTTATGCAGATATGGAACTACAAGGATGAAAAATACATTAATGAGTATGCAGGAATTATAAACGTAATGTTTTTATTCAACCTTTAACCCCCCCCCCCCCTTGTTCTTCCTGAGAGAAACTAGCACTATGCAGAACTTTCATGGGACTGTACTATGAAAAGTTACATTAATATGAACATGTCATGTATTAGACTCCTGTCTTTTCAGTCATTGTGATGATTATTAAAAGAAACACTGTAGAGTGCACAACTAACACTTTTTATAGTATGGTTTCTCAAAGCAGTCTGTCACTCCAATAATCACATCAGATCACATCACGTAATTGAAATTTATTTTGTCATTAATTAATTGAACAAACAATTTTGGGTCAGGGGGAAAAAAGAAAAAAAACACAGACATTGGACAAAAAAGGTGGCTAAAGCTAAAGCTAATGGCCAAAGCTAACCGTACCACTCTTTGTACAAAACCCAATTTGACATGAAAAGTAACACTAGGTAATGTATTACTCTATTCCTACTGCAAAAGTGCAACATCCAAATTGCAGGAGCTGCCATTTTTATTGATGAAGGTAAAATGTGTCACAACGTATCACAAATGAAGCATTGTGGTGTTACAGATGCACCGCCACCAACAACTCATATTCTCCAGACATAAGCAAACATGCTTATGACCCAACAAAAATCACATTATAATCATCATCTTTATATCTTTTATATTTTTTCAAAATCAAATGCAAAAATTAACTACAATATCTTCTTTTTTCTCCATATCATTCAGCCCTAATTCCTACCATACTCACGCCAACATGTGATTCTAATCATATTTGATATTTGTCCATTAAGTTGCTTTGTTTTTTTGTTTTTTTTAAACTTTATGAAAACACCTTTATGAACTTTAAGACAAGTATACTAAACCAAAAAAAACATATATTATGTAGAATTTATTCTCCACAGCAACAGATTCACTAGTGTGTGAAATCAAAAATTCTACATTCGATTTGTAGAAAAACATTAATCCGACCCAAGCCAAGCTGGGGGGTAAATGTATGCTTCCCCTCCCTCAGCATTTCTCTCCTCCAGCGGGGAAATGCCTGCACACATCGGGGGCTCGGTGCCCCAGGGATGGCCGGGGCAGAAAAAGCATTTGGTGTTTACTGGTTGGCAACAGCAGAGACACAGTGCTGCCAGTCTGCAGCAGGCAGGACCAACCAGGCTAAACCCTGCTGGCAGCGGGATGTGTAGTGAGACGCACTGACCTGGAATCTGGGATGTTAGACTAGCACTGCTAAATGATTCATTGGCAACAATGTCGATTAGAGCGACACCTTCATCTTTATTTGATATCAAGGCCAAGGAGAGTAGAGGGGCGGTGAGTGGAAGAACAGAGATGAGAGGGAGAGGGGGAAGAGAGGAGAGACAATAGAGGAAGAAGCAAAATTACAATGCCCCGGTCTGAATCTACCAAACACTAGTGGGAATCTGAGGGCAGAAAAGGAATGAATAAGTTAGGTTGCACAATGCACATGAACTAAACTGCTGCAGCTCATGTAGACATATCACAGGACTGTGGTTGAACAGATACACTGACTGACAGTGAAAGGTTGTGGTTTTACTTAAAAGCTAGTGTTGTGAACGTTAGCTTGTGTATGTGAAGCTGGAGCACCACACTGAGGTCAGTTTATTTTTTCTAAATTAAATATGACTGAAAATCCTGATAGGGTCACTTATAGGCTTTAACGTTCATTACACATCACAACTTCAATGTGTTGCATAGCTCAAACAATGTTGTTGAGATCAGATTTTTTTTCTCCCATTTTAATGTTTAATATGAACATTAACTGAAGCTCTGACTTGTATTTGCAGGATTTTATACGTCACACTGCTGTCATGTGATTGGCTGGTTGGATAATTGCATCAATAAGCAGGTCTACAGGTGTCTCTACTCCTGCAGGTGGGAGTTTGGCCAGATATCGGTGTTAGAGGAAAGGTCAAAGGATCACCAAAAACACACTCAGTGACATTGACTTACCACAGATGGATTTGTAACTAATCATCATCTTCATTACTGATCAATAATTGTCTGTATTTTTATGATTTATTTTAAGGCATTAATATAATCCGAGTGAACATGAGGACAATTTTTGCATTTGCTTCTTGTTTGCTGAACTGTTTGTGCTGAATAAACATGAAGTGCATAAACAGCCTTGAGTACTGCGCACTGCATGTGGCCCAGTCTGATTTTATACTTTGACAACGCACACACAGCGAGGTGCAGACGAGTGTGACTATCAGTGTAAGTCCATCAAAATTAAAATGCACCGCACAACCTTTTCTCCAGTACACCATGCTTTATTCACCAAACATCTTCTGCTTTGTTGGCTTCATCAGGGTGTCGATCCCCGACGTGATGTTTCAATTTTGATGGACTTACACAAACAGCTTTGGTAAAAACACAGATCTTCACACATAACTCCTGTGGATGAAACTTTGCCCTTTTTCACATTACCTTGAGTATGAATCTGTCCTTGTACAAACTTCTCTTTCCAGTGACTTTGAATGAAATTGCATGGCGGTTAAAATTTACTTGATTTTAAGTCCTGAACATAATTTTAAGGCAGGACCAAGCAGCATACTGGCAGACATGAGGAGACATATTTGGAGACATTAGTTGGGCTTTATACTTTTACGCCTTTTTTTTATAATGTTCATGTGTCTTTCCTTTTCGCATTTTGAACGTGCAACAGGATAGAAGTTAAAAGTCTATTGACGGCTTTCATGTGGAAGTTCGTGTGCGTGAGCCTCTACAATCTACAAATTTCTCTACACAGACCCACATGGCAAACACAAAAAGACTGATGGACGATGAATCACGTTATGCAACTAAACAATGAAGACTATGTGCAAAGTGGACTTGGTTAGACATGAGCACAAACCATATAATTTTGGAGAAAGCCCCTTTATTTTGTATTTCCAGTCCTTCTGACTGAGCTGCATGAAGGCCAGTAGAGCTGGCGAGTGTGGCACAGAGGCAGCACTGGTGTGGGTCGCAGCTGTGAACAAGCTGGCTGCGAGAAACCTGGCAACCAGCAACAACAGCATCCAAACACGCACAAACAATCCCAGTGTGTGGGCGCAAGTGTGCATCTTCATGTTCAGTTTCTATTGTCTGTCTGTTACGTATTGACCCAGCATGCTGTAGGCTGTGTGTGACTGCATGCCCGAGTTGTGAACACTAAATGTGTGTGTGTATGTGTGTGTGTGTGTGTGTGCGCGCGCAGCACTGGAGGACAGACAGACAGACACACACAGAGATGGGGAGATGGGGGGGTGAAGTAAGGGTCAGACGAAGAGGAAGAAGTGGAAACTGTCTCCCTTTCTCTCTGTCCGTCTCTCCGGGGGGATTTCAGTGCTTCACTGTCTGATTTCCTCCTTCTTGTCATTCTGTCTCTGAAGCTATGTCAATGCTAATGTGAAATGCTGAAATCACATCTTTTCCTCTGTCCATTCTGGCCTTTTCATCCATACTAATGGGAGCTAAAGATGCTCTACAGAGTGGAAGGATCTGAAAAAAACAAACAGCTTGAACAAGGACAATAAAATAAATTTACTGTGTAGCAAAAAAAAAAAAAAACAAAAGCCAAATTTCTGTTGTCTCCAACTCTTTCCAAAGGCTCATTTTCTATATCAATAAATAAAAAGCGTGTCACACACAGCAACAGCAATGCATTTCCCATTAGATTCATAAAAAAATTTATCAAACTGTGAAAGACACCAGAATGTCTGGAAGACAAAGCCAAGCAGCAAGCTGAAATAATTAAACAAATTCTTAACACATTATAAATCTTTAAAACATTTTACAATAATAATGAAAAGAAACTTTAATCTTAATAAACAAATACTTTTGCTCTCTGACTGCGTGTCGGCAGTGTAAAAGGCGTGTTCACATCACGCCCAAAGTAGGATTTAGGCAAAACAATTGCATAAAAGTGGATATGAACAGGTGCAGATTCTCTCTGGGTGTTATTAAAATGAGGTTTAGGTGCAAAAAAATGAGATTTATCTTGAAACTGTATGACTCCTGAACATACAGAGAAAAGATAGAAAGAGAGAAACTAGAGGCAATTTATCTCGAGTATTCATGTTTGTGGAGGGGCCACAGTCTTCATAGGTAAACCTAGCATGTTGTCATAACTGCTTAAAGATTGATTGGTTCCTCATGCTTTCCAGAGACCGATGGTTATTATGACCCATTGTAACGTTTTGTTGTTAGGCAATATCTAGTTGCTGTAGTAATTATGACAGGAGCAGAGGGAAAGTGCGGTATGTAGTATGAAGAGCGACAAAGTCCGCATCAGGAGGATGTGGTGGTGGATGGATGGATGGGTCGACAAAACACAGGAGAGCGATGTTCGATTCCCATGTGAAACCACCACTTTAAAACAACAAAGTGTTTTATGTGAAGCAACCGAGTAGTTTTAGAGCCTAAACCTAACCAAACCATGACCATTACTATAATAACCATGGGGACGATCCGTACACCGCTCTCGGTACAGTCTTGTGTTTATTGTGGTAACCATGACAACTGAGGTCCGGTATGCATGCCTTGGCAGGGGCGATATTTCAGGAGACACTCCTATGGTTTGTATCAGAGGGTAGAAAAAAATGACTCATATGGTTGATCAGGTTGGAGGACTTGTTGGCTTTCCATCACCATCATCTATGGGTCTGAGGTCTATTGTACTGTACCAGCAAACGTGAACATTTCAATTTCAGTCAGCACCTTGAGCAGATGCAGATGATTAGATGTTACCTCTTTGCCATTTGAAAAACAGCATGAATTTGAATTTGTCTGCATTTAACACCAATGGGACTGAACAACAGACTGCAGGAATTCAAGAGTTTGCAACAGTGAATGGAATGAGCAATAGACAGCGGCATCATCTGCATAAAAATGGAACAAAGCATTTGATATTTGATCACAGAGATAATTTACATTTATGGAGAGTGGCAATGGGCCCAGTATGGAGCCCTGGGGCACTCCTTTCGATACAGGGAAGAAGGAAGAGGAAAAACCCAACAAACACACATTGGGGTCTAGCTGATAACTTAAAGCATGTCCAGATTAGCCAATATTGTACAATTTATGTCACAGCCAAAGTGAAGTGGGAATGAACTGACTTCTAAAGCAAACAAACATGGATACTTCACATCAGCCAAAGTTGGCCCTTCAAGGTAATTAAATACAAGTGAAATGGATATTGTGTTATACTGATCATACACAGTATTTCAATCCCCTCAAAACCAACTGCAAATATACAACTACTGTATCTTGAGTTGTCTGATGACATGGACGCTTGCTACATTGTCCACTGATATGTTCTATCCTTCATGATGTGGCTGTGATACAAGCGTAGAAATAATGGGAACATCTCTGTGCACAGCCACCCAAATCAGCAGCGCCATTATTCTTCCATCGGGACAGAAACGGGCCCCACATGAATATGGTTATTCCCAATTACACACACACACACACACACACACAACACAGCCTGCTGAGAACACCCTGAACTTGAACAACACGACGAAGCTAATTACAGGAGATTTGATTTGAAGCGGTGGAGCCACAGACTGAACAAACAAGCAGGTCTGCTCGGCTCATATCTGCTGATAATACGGCAGCCACCACTGAGCCCCTCATAATACCTCGGCAGACACACACACACACACACACACTTACACACACACACACACACACACACACACATTTCGGACACATGTTCACACATATACACACTGGCAGATTCACAGACTGAATGTGAAAACACCCTAAACAAGGCAAAACCAATGGAAGTTTCAGGGGGGAAATGGGAAATAGCAGGATGAGACCAAGCAGTGCTAAAGAAAATTTAATTTGACATGATGTAGACTCTTATATGAAAAACAACAGGGTGCATTTCTTGAACCAAAACTACTATTTAACAAAAAGGGAAAACTGTGCGCTGATAAAGGAATGTAAAGGAAATTGAAAACAGGCGAAAAGTGATTTGAGGGATTTTTTTATATATTAAATGTGGCACTCCATGTGTCTGCGCTCTATCTGCTGTTGATCTGATCCAGCACACCAGGCAGCAGAAGGCACCGATTGCAGGAGACGTTCCCCCTACTGTGCCTCTCCTCTTACCGCAGCAACACAACACGTCACTAAAATACCAAGCAGGTGCAGGAAAAGAAAGAAAGGAAAAACATTTGGCATGCCTTGGGAAAATACCACTCTGCTTTATAATAGTCAGCATTTTTTTTTTGGTTGTTACCATGGTAACCACAGTTACCACAGTCTCAGGGATGGTGAAACCACACAGTGTGTTAAATACAGGATGACTGTTGGACATTAATTAAATCAGTTTACACCTCGAGCTCAGCCGAAAATGAGTCGATGCTTCTGAGCTGATTTAGGTCTTTCAAGGCCGAGGCCCAGGGCTCAAGCAGATAGTGAATTTCAAAGCTCTTACAGCGATGTTTTACATAGCTGAGCTCAAGTCCCTTCCAGTGTACTTTTGTTATGAGGGTGTTTCTCATAGTTCGAAGGAATGCTACAACATACAAATATATTTTAGACCACACTGTACTTCCAGCTTTGTGGCAACAGTTTGGGGAGCAGCCTTTTCTGTTTCAACATGACAGACGCCCCCCAGTGCACAAATCCAGGTCCTCGAAGACACTTGGTTCAGACATGATTTCTCTCTGTTGATCCTCCCGACGAGTTTCGAAATGACACAGACGGAGCCAAAGAAAAGAGAGAGCACAGGAGAGAGGCTTAAAAACAAAATGAAATTCAACAGAAAGCAGAACTTAACTTTATTTGGTGTGTATTTTATTGTGGTTACTCATTCGGTTAATACATATAGAGATCTCAGCAACAGTACTGTAGTAATAGTGGTCTCACAGATTTCATGCACTGCTGAATGCTGAAGCGTGGTGATGACGGACCAGTTACCTCAGCTACTGATGATTTATGTTAGTTAAAGATAATTATTAGTCATTACAGATGATGTGTGATGTGATGAGAGACTTTAAAATTAAGCCATAAAAGGCTGTAAAATTATAAAATCATGATGCAGCTTTTTTTCCAACAAAAACTGTTGAAGACAGAGCCTCACTGAGCTCGGTAGGCAACATGTAATTTAGGACTTGTGCCATGTTGCATCATGGGCTTTTATCCAGTGGTCATATCATGTGGGAAATGTTACTGTGTGTGGTAACTTAACTGGTGTCCACTCAGGTTCTCCGTCTCTGACGTCCCAGCGCCGTGTTACCGAGGAGGTGAATAACAGCAGATCATGTGGTGGAGATACAAACCCAAACAAGAGGCTGATAAAGACTGTTCACTGGAAAGGTTGACTGTCCCCTTGGGTGTCTCTCACACACACACACACACACACACACACACACACACACACACACACACACACACACACACACAGTTTTGTTGGTTTGTGAGAGAGATTTGTCAGATTTGCGGCGTTCACACCTCCAATCAACACAACAAATTTCTGTGACGAAAGTGATTCTGACTCCTGACGCCCACCTCCTCCTCCTCCTCCTCCTCCCCTTCCTCACCTCCTTTTCCTCACTTCCTCCTTCTCCCCTTCTTCACTTCATCGTGTCACTGCTCAGAATCGGAGAGACACTGAGAAAAAGTTCAAGACATTTCACCTTTACAGCTTACCTTACGAAGTTCACCTCACTGCCTCTCTCCTCATCTTCCTCTTTCTCACCTTTTTGTCCTTTCTTTTCTACTCTCTCGTCCACCATCCTTCTTTTTCTCCCCCTAAACCTAATAGTTTCTATCTATCTAATTCTCCATCTCTTCCCCCTCCTCTCTCACCTCTTCCTCCTCATTTCCTCCACTCATCATTCCTGTTCACTAGTTCTTACCCTTCCTCCTCCCTTCCTTTTGCTCACCTCCTCCTCTTCTTCTTCACCTCATCTAACACTCTATACCCTCTCTCTTCTTTTTTGTATTCTTCTGCACCACCCTCTTCTTTTCCTCTCTGGTTCCTGGCAGTCTTGGTTGGGCCACCTCCTCCTCTTCCTCACCTCTCTCTTAGTTCTTGTTGTTTCTTTTCTTCTGCTCCTTCTCCTCTTCCTTCCCCAAACATTTTTTATGCCACACCCCCCCCTCCAGCAGCCTAGTCCTCATCACCACTTTCTCACTCAGCCCCCTCCGCTCCCCCTCTCTCGCTCATCTTCCTCGTCAACTCCCAATCTTCCTCACCATGTTTTATTTTTGTCCTTCCTTTTCTCCACTCTCCTTTCTCTCTCCTTCTCCTCCACTATCCTCTTCTCTTACTCCCCCTTGACCCCTTTGTTTCTTCCACTTACTTTTCCTCCCTTTAATCCTTTATCTCTTCCTTCTCCTCAGCAACCTCATTACCTCCTCCCCTTCCCCACCTCACCCTACGCTCTATCCCCTCAGGCCTCCATCTTTTCTTCCAGTTTGTCCCCCATCTCCTCCCCCTCTTCCATGTCACCCTGCTTTACCTCTTCCTCCTCATCTCCTCCACTGCCGGGCTCCTCTTTTTCAGTTTCTCATCTTTCTCCTCACCTCTTTTTCTCCTTCTCTATTCTCTCCTCCCCTCAACTCTTTTCTTCCACCCCTCCTTCCTCTCTTCCTCCATCTCCTCCTCCCACTTCAGCCTTGTGGTCCTTGTCTCTTCTTCCTCTCTTTATCTCCTCCGCTGCCTGTCTCCTCATCTTTCTCCTCAATTCTTCCTCTTCCTCACTTCATCGTACTTTTCGTCCATCCTTGATTTCCCCTTCCTTTCTACTCCACTCCCCTCTCCTTATTCCTTGCGCCATCATTTTTTTCATGTCTCTCCTCTTCTCTGTTTTCTTCTTCCTCAACACCTCATGTTCTTCACCCCACTTGTTTTTCCTCCTTACCTCTATCTTCTTCTCCACCTGCCCTTTTTCCTTCCTCCCCCCTCCTCACCTCCACCATCCTCACTCTATGTCCTTACCGCCTCCCTACTTCCTCCTCCCTCTCCTAGCGTTCCTTCCTCCTTCTTGAAACAAAAAGCTGAAACTCTTGTACAAGCCACAGCTACATAAAAGTTACATAATGCATGAACTTACCTCATTCTCCCCCTCTTCCTCCTTCTCTTCCTCCTCCTCACCTAATCAAACACTGAGCGGAAACTGTCGAACAAGCAAGATTGTTAGTTTTAGAAGCTGTACACTGGTTCAGTTACATATTACATGAAAGCACCTCCTCCCAAAATGTTTGAATATGGAAACAACTGCTTTGTGTTGTCCTCGGTGTAATGAGCTCCCCATGTGCCACTGCCACATCTGGGCCATTAATAAAGAATGGGGAAGGAGAGGGGGGAGGGAAGGGGGTGGAAAAATAGAGGACACATGAAACACAAAGCAATACAGCCGACAGCAATGCCATGCTTTGAAGCATCTCGCAGTGGGTGTGTGTGTGTGTGTTGATAAGCTAAGGTAGAGCAACAACAGCGCACACACACACAAATGTGGACCACTATTTCTAATCATTTAAAAAATTAAATAAATAAATAAATAAAGGATTTTCCTGTATTTTTCTGTATTCGGTGATAATAACTGCAAAACCTCTTTTGTAATTTTCTTTTGCAAATTGTCAAGTGGGGACTTGTCACACTGGCTGATGTCTGCCTCTGCACTGCCACTGTGGCCATTCAGCCTGCTTTACTGTAGAGGGAGAAAAAGGAAAAACATTATTAAAATGACCTACCAACAATAGACACCTGTTTTACTGGCATGTTTCATTAAATGTTTATATAATAACTATGTCAACCTGTGCAAAACACAACTGACAAATCTCATTAAATTCTTGTAAAAATCCAGTTCCAGTTTAACTGTGATCAGTAAAATAACACAGGATAACCATAACCTCTAAAGTAAAAAAAAAGAAAAGAAAGACAGCACAGCAGAGTTGGTCTTTGATGCTTCCAGGTACCAAAAACTAGCAAGATTTGTACCAGACATTGCTCCACTGGCACCTTACGGTAGCAAACTAACCAATTACACTACTAATATTACGGAGCTCCTATCTGCGTGCTTTTCTGTCCTCACTTTGGGTGTTGAACTTCAAAAATTACTGGGAAGTATCCCAACATGCACAGTAGCCAATTAAAGCCCAGAACCCAATTTTTATTCTGCTGCCGCTGCCTCGGCCTGGAAGCTGAGGGGAATGGAGCGAGGGAGATAAACTTCTCCCCTCTAATTAAAACTGAAACATGGCTTCATGAAGGTGCGGGGCACTTTTTCTCCAAGGCTTTATCTAGGTCAGCATGGTTATAAAGTGACATTCAGCAATACAACCGATGGGTGTGTGAGGGGGTATTTCATCTCCATTGTAAATTAGAGTCAGAATCAGCCTCTTACTACACAAGTGCAGTAAAGTGTACCTGTGTAGACAAAACTATTGCATATAAATAAGTATCACAAGTACTGGCAAATTCAGATTCATACAGTCATGAGTTCTACAATTCATTGGATCAGTTCTTACCAGATATCCTCACACTGAAGCTTCTTGCTGGCGGGCAAATAGCAGCAGCTGGTGACGCTGTGCATGTTGGAAGTAGCACAGTGTCGTCCGCTTCACAAGCCAACAGCAGAGAGAGAGCTTGATAGACAATGGAAGTGGAAGATACAGCTTCATTTTTTTGTCTGTTGTCTTTGAAAAGGAGGAAGTCAGGTGACGCTGTATCCAGAGCATAAAAGTCCATGTCGGGAGGAGGAGGTTCGGGTGCGTGGAGGGTTGGGTGGAGAAAACACACAACTTTCACACAGGGGACCGCTGTTTGTTTCCTGCGCGAAACCGATGTTTTTCTTTTATCCATGACTGTTCCACAACCTTAACCACGTGTTTAGTATTGTAACCATGACAACAAAGGTCCTCTAACCTTAAGGAAGTACTCATTTGAACCTAAATCATGATCTTTTCCTAAACCTAACTGAGTACTAGTTTTTGTGCCTAAACCCAAGCAAACTGACTGTTGTACAGCCTGAACCGCATGTTAATTGTTGTTTCCATGACAACAAAGGTCTGTTACGTCTGCCACTGGTATGCTCCAATGGGTTGTACAAGGGTAGGTACAAGCAAACTACAGTATATAGTTGTTTAGGTTCAAGCCCTTGTTGGTACCACCAGCTGAAGGGGCGCCAAAGAGGAGGAGCACATGTTTGTAATTCATTTCAGATACACAGTCTCCCTTCTTTCACACTGATGGCCAGTGCATGCATGTCACTGCTAACACTACACTACACACTTTATTGGGACTTTCCTGGAAGCTCATAAACACTCATAACTCACTCCAAAAAACTCATAAAAGAAACTACTGTTTCGTGGTTGTATGCCTCTGCACTCAGACTAGTTTCAGGTTACATCCCTGTTTATCATCATACAAAACCAGAATTGTATAAAATATGAACCCTTTGTGTGAAATATTATCATAGCTGTGTGAATTCTTGGCTAATTATGGCTAAAAACGTGTTTTGTCCAGTCACAGTGACTTTGACCTTTGACCACCAAAATCTAAATCAGTTCGTCCTTGAGGCCCTGGCTGTTGCCGGCGCAGAGGCATAATAAAAACTGCTGGCTAACACTTAATTAGTGATCTACCTATGTAAGACTCATATTCAGGTTACTGAAAACATCATATGATCAAAACAGGGACTCTAACTATGAAATTGCCTATTAATGTGTTTAGGTGGACCCTTAATTTGGGTCATGTTGTTGTCAATCAGTTAAACAAAAGATACAATGGTAAAAGCAAAGAATGTCTGAGCTGGTCTGTCCAGATACTGAACCCCAAATTAATTTGTATGAGAGAAAATGTAAAGCGGACGAAAGCATGTGAGAAATGAATACGTTTTAAAAAAAAATGTACCAGTGCTTCGTATTTTAATATGCGACAGCTTAACCCCTGAATAAACCATGTTACTCTAAACTCTTCATTCTCTTCAGCACCACGGACAGCAACATTGTGAAGCTCCTGCCCTTGTTTTAAAACTGCAGAAATTTAAGAGCGTTGGTAGAAAGATTAATTGGTAATTTACTCAGTGCACTTTCACTTTAAATTATGAAACCATGGTGATGAAACTTCTCTAGGGAAGTCTGCACTTGTCAAATTACATAACATGCATCACTGTGCGACGTGGTCTCCCATCAGAAAACCTGCTGTGAGTGAATATTTTGTTTTGTGGTTCGCTTCCTGTGTCATCGCTGTTTTAACATAATGAACAAATATCTGTCAGGATCGCAGCTGGTTTTCACCCTGTCATCTAGTCTGTTTTCTCTCTCTGTGTATGTGTGTCTAAACGGCTGTGTATTCCATTTAAAAAGCCACAGTGCTGTATTATTTATCAGCCTGGGGAGAGGTGCTGTTCATGTCTCATCTCTCACTCCTCATGTGCTCCGATTGTCTCTGCTAATTCCTGCTTGTTTGGGCAGGTGAGATGCAAATGCAAGTGGCTCTGATTTGCACATTCACAGAAAACAATGGAGAAGAAAGAGGAAGTCGTTCATTATGTGTGAGCTGTGCTGCCGTGGTAAGTACAACTCATCTTTCTTTACTCTCTCTTTACTTTCTTTTCATATATATTTACGTCCTCTTTTTCTGTTTTTCTCTTCTGTTGTGAATCACTGCAACAACCCTGTTTTCCCAAAGGAATTTCATCTGATCTAAACACCCTGCTTCAATTCACTTTCGTTCACTCTTTATCTTCCACAAAATGAGTTGACTTGTGATTGTTTCAGACTGTTTGTGATAATGTTTAGCTTATCTTAAGTCATTTTCCTGGGATGCTCCCTTGGTCTCACTGTTTTCACAGGCCAGTGATTCCCAGTCAGAGTATTTGTACCCCACAGGATATTGACCCATTAAGACCTAAGGTGCCATCTAAAAGGGTTAGGCTTAGCTAGGCATTGTTTGAAAACAATCTCCTAAAACCTGAGTAGTAGTAGCTGGTTAGCAGCTTAAACAGGTGCGAGGCTGAATAAGCAATACACAACCAACTATGATAAGATGACTGCAAACTTGGCCAAACATATTGGGAAAAAGAGAACACACCTAAACATCAACAATTCCAGGATCACTATGTCCTACATGAAAAAAGCTATTGTAACATTGTCCATTTTTATATGCACTTTAGTACTACCGTTTTACAGGTGTCCTTGTTTAAATGTATCTGCCTACCTTCTACAGAACAACATGAAACCCAGTTTTGGGATGACTGTCTTATCAAGATGCTGAATGTGTGGCCTGGGGGAAAGGGAGTCATAATTTTTAATATTTAATACACTTTATGTTTGCAGGGAGCAGGGGATTTTTTGCTCTGTCTTCAAAGTTTGGAAACACAAGATTTATTTTTCTCAACATTCAGAACAAGTTTGTAGATGCAACTTGCAGAAACAAAAAGATATTAACAAGGTACTCAGGCTGTGTGAGTGTTTGTGTGTATGTGTGTGTGCGCGCACGCACGCAAGCTGTTGACAAGCTAACAAATCTACTTTGATTTTACAAGACACATTTGTCACACCCCTATGAACACAACTATACTCAGGCTCCCATATGCACACAAACACACCTCAGCCTTGGTCAAAGCCCCAGATGGCCGTAAATCGTCCTTTATGAGCAAGACTTGATGAAAGCGTTTCCCTGGACACTGGCTTTTTTTTTGCCTTCTGGCAGGCTATTGGTTTATTTCTCCACACACCACCGCCTTTATGTGCCATCTCTATCATTCTGTGCTGACAAGGACCAGACACAAGCAATAGACCATGTCCAATGTATATGAATTATTCTGATTTACCTAAAAGCAGGTGCACAGGTTGATGTAAAGTTTAAAAAAAAAAAAAGAAAAAAGAAAAAGACCAAAACCAACAGTGGACTGATCCGGCTAACAAGTACTGTGTGTGTATCAAAGCCTGATATATCCGATTCCTTTGTGCCATAGAACTCGACTGTTTTACTATTAAAAACTCATCAATGACTCATCACATTCAGACACGACATTCAAGACCACTTGGCTTCACTTTTTAACGTACTGGCTACCATGAAAGCAAAGTCGCCAGATGGCGGGTGTACAACCAAAGACCGGGGGTTTGCAGACAGAGTCTTGTCTGTGGTTAGGGTTAGGCAACAAAACACACTGTCCTCCTACTATAAATACACCCCAGAGCACCAAATGTTGTATCAATCCGCAAGTGAAAATGGTCCCAGACAACTGCATGATTTCCTCCTGTCTGAGTAATGTTTGCTAAAGACTACAGTGGAGAGAAGTTTCAGGAATCTGAAGCCTTTTTTTTTTTTTTTTTTAAACTATATTGTGTGAAATATTTACATTTGCATTAGCAACACATGAGGGGGCCACACACTGGGTAGTTTTTACTTTTAGTTTTATTTTAATTTGTGAAATTCTATGGATGAAAAAATTCATCAACGAATCAAAACAAAGGTAATATATGGGCTAATCAATAATGAAAGTAATCAATAATTATAGCCATAGTATAATTGTCTGCGAAAACTGGCTTTTCACTTCCTCTGACTGATCAGAGCTGAAGCTGGGAGGAGTTATACAGGGAATTAACTACCTCGTCCCGCCCTAACAGGTGCAACGGAGCAAACAGAGTGTGATGGGAATGTAAGTGAGTTCTAATCAGGCAGAACAAGTGTAAACACTTGAGTGGGTGTACCATGCAGCATGCGGGGCTTTTAATTAAGCAGGAAATGGGATCATTGAAATGTTAAAACAGCGGTGACATGAAACCTCGCTAAATGATTGTTATCTAAAAAGTACTTGTAACTTAATTTACTCCTGGACGTCTTTTCAACTGCAAATCACCCAAATAATATTTCCTGAAGGAAATGACATCGTCTCAACGCCGTGGTTACCAACTGGCAATGTAACCATGTAGTGTCGCTGCAATGGATCCTGCCATGTCCCCTTATCTGGTTGCCTTAAGTCACTGCCGTTTGTCATTGCCGTGACAAATTTTTGGTCGCAATGTAGTGAGCATGTGACTGGGAAAACGGAGCCCCCCGCTGCTCTCTCCGCTGAATTGACAACTCTGAGAAGAAAGACAGGAGGGAAGAGGCTGATGAAGACAGAGAGGTCTGCAGTCCCCTGAGACGTAGCTGTAGCTTCACACGAGCTTTCAGAGAGCAGACAGAGATAAAGAGGAGAGGGAGAGATCGAGATGGAGACTGATAAAAGGAGAGTTTGCGGGTATAAGAGAAGGGGTTGATTAAAAGAGGAGAAAAGGAAGCGGTGTGGAAGAGATTAATTTGAAAAAAAAAAAAAAAGAAGAAAGCAAAGTGCCCTCAAAACATTTTAGGGCACTCCTCTTTCTTCTTCTTTAATTTACCAGCAGCTCTCTCTGTCACTGACCTAGGGGTGTAAAATAATGGTGCTTTGTCTCTTTCATTCTCTTTCTCTTCCTTCTTTGCTCCTCTAATAGACCTCTGAACAGACCTGAAAACATAGTGTTTCAGATGACCAGGAGCAGGGACAGAAATAAAATTCTTAACGAAAGAAAAACCTAACCTCTCCTCCACCTTATGCTCCTGCACCTGGCTCTTATCATTGCATCATGTACAGTACGATTTCTGGCGAAATCTTACATCAGTGTATGTCAGTGATGGAAGATGAACACTGTGATCTTTTACAGATGAAGCCACTGTACTGTAAACATTTAACTGTACCCTTTCTGTATTGCAGCTGCACAATAGAAACATTGTTTTAAGCTATTAGAATGAGTCTGCAAAAGGTGGATTTAAAAGGTACATTATTCAACTCTTTTTGTGATGTTGTGGTTTTGAATCTTTGTGCTGAACTGAATAAGTAAAAAAAAAAAAAAAATACAAATAAACAATGTGATTCTTAATTATGACCTGTGGTAGGATTAGACTAATCTGGTTCCAGACCTCTAAATAACCATCTCCAGTTTGTAGGAGCTCTGTAGGCAGGATTAAAAAATGAGAATGTGAGTTTCCTGTGCCAGACCCAGGAAAAACAGCAACAGAAAAATTGCTGCAAAAACGGTGATGAGTGCAGACTGTTGCACAGGATGTTCTAAGTCAATTCACAGAACTAACCACTCCTACAGCTTCTGGGTTGACAGAAATCGGCTTTGCTTAAGGAAAAAAAAAAAAGCTAGCATTACCAGTACAGAGACCAGAAAGATGATACCCTGTTGATGGCTCATTCACTTCAGAGAACCAAACCAAACTGCATTCAGGTGGTTCTTCTCAGCTTGTAAAGTGGAGAATTTTCATGTTTGCCACCTGGACTTTGCATTTAAACCTATGGCAGAAGTCTTAAGTCTTATAGGCAGAAGCAAAATCAGCACATGAATAATGGGGTAGCACCAGGCACAGTCTGTCTGTGAACTCTGCTCCTGTGTGTGCCAGTGTTTGCACCTGTATGCGCACAGGGAGGCATCCACACCGGAGCAGAGCAATTTGTTTTTTGTGATGCGTGACCTGTCGCAACATGAGACAAGCATAAAAGCCTTGGGCTAAAGTTGCAATCCAGCCATTTATATCCCATTCTCACAGCGCCTCCAGTCTCTAATTTCAACAAAAATTATTCCGTGATGCTTATAAATCTTATATGCAGTAGCTTTGCGGTGAAGGCGGCGTTGTTTTCTGTGCTGGCTGGAGGCACAGAGGGGAGCCTGGGTTCCCTCTGTGCCCTTCTAGCTTCTGTTATTTACACCCTGCTGTGGCTTTTTCATTGGTTCGGTTCACGTGATGTGTTTACCAGTGACTGATGACCACCTGAACACACACACCTGGAAATTACAATGTGATACAGTATGTCTCCTGAATATACAAGTGGATGAGGGTTGCCCAAACACACAGACAACACACAGTGAATTTTAGCACACTGCCCTTTAACTTTGAGGACGTGTGTAAAGGATGTAAAGGATGCTTTTTCATGTCGCACTTTGGGAGGTGCAAGTCAACAAGTAGTCTGGATATGTGAACTCTGAACAAAGCACAGCCTGAATGTGACACAATTATGACACATACAGTTTCCCCAAAGGAATTCATAAAGTACTCTATCTAAATATTTTTCCACATAGCTACTAAGCTAGCTACAGAGTGCCGCAGGGATGAGGTATTTTTGTAGGCTAACCCAAATGTTAGCGTCACTCTGGTTCCCTCGACAAAAAGCCAATGGGATTTTTACCTTTTGGATTACTGCAGAAAATAAGTTCTGTGACAAACAAAAGTTTATTATACTTGATAGGTATGATACGTTTTGTGATAATCTTCACAAATGAAAACCACTTTATGGTTTTTTGAAGCCTAAATACAAATCGACAGAGGTAAATAGCTAACGTTAGGCTATAAACTAACTACACCACCATCGCATGACTTAACTCTTCCGCCCAGGTAAAAGTGCACAACTAATCTCAGTTTGCAGGCCAGATGGACACAGACCTGCAGCTGTAACACACTGAAGAACTCTGGTGTGATCCCTGTTCTTCAATGCCACTGCTATCAAAAACCTTTATTTCTCTGCATTGTGTCTCTGCCTCTCTCGCCTAAAAGACTTTTTCTCCATTTCAGTAATAAAAATGTATTATTATGGGCAGTTCAATGCCATGAATGCAAATGTGAGCACTTTCTATTCTGTTCTACCTATTCTTATCTCTCTTCCCAACATTCCCATTTCTCAGTCGCCTCTCTCTCTCTCCCTCCGTCTCTGCGAACTTGGCAATGGGTTGACAAATCTTATAGATGAGGGAAACTATTCCTCCGAGTCCCTCCCTCCCCCTCTCTTTGTTTTAGTAAAGGCTAATTGGGTCTCTCATTAACAGTATAGCCACCTTCATCCTTCCTAATGATGTGGAACTTTTTGATTTGGCCACAGGCTGCACAGAGAAGCTGGAAAGTTTGTCTGCGATGTCAGTATCAAATTAGGGAGGTATGGACGTGGCGCGGGGGTGGGGTGGGGATGTTCCCTCCTCATTTGTTGTGTTTGCTGTTTGTTGCCATTAAACTGTCCCCTAAGGAATTGACCAGAGATGCATTATGCAGGTTGCCCTTTAACGGACACAATTCTTCCACACTGGTCAAATGAAGGTTAAATTTGTTAAAATAGAACCGAGCACTGGCTTTTATTGTCAGTGACGGCAGCAAACTATGTGACTAACTTATCAAACCCAAGTTTGTTGGAAAATTGGTAAATTTTATATCTGCATATATATTTCTTACTCTGTCTCTCTCTCAGAAGGAACCTCTCTGTGATGAGAATGGTAGAATTTAAATGTAAAGGAATACAGTGTTGTTAAGAATACAATGGGCCTCAAGCAAAACTTTGAGGCCAATTAAAGTTACGTCCACACTACTACATTTTGGTTTTAAAACGCATCTCTTTTGCTAAGTTTACGCCTGTCGTCCACACTACTCCGGAGATCACTTCTGATACGGACGGAGATCGTTTTGTTTTAAAACAGCGTTTTAAAATGAAAGCGTATTCGTGTGGACATAGTCTAAGATACAGACTTTGCTTGGAAAATAACTGATAATTGATGGCATTAAGGGTGTGACAATGTAAATAGAGGGGATTGTCCAGCTGCATTATTTTTATCTTTGATGACAGAAGCAGGTTTGTTCTAATCCAACTCAGAAAAAAAAAGTGTAAAAGGGACAGTTTTACTGTACTTACTTACCAAAGGATTTTGGATTCATCCTTTAATCTCTTCCTCTGTTGTACTAAAACAGCAGATCCTGCACATACAGTATCTACCACAGAAGAAGTCTATGACAACAAAAACAAAAAGATATCTCACACAAAACATCCATACAGTGCGTGTGGTTATATTGATACTTAACAGCCCTTGAATTCTCCAGAAATGCCTCAGGTCCAGCTGCCCTACATCATCATCATCATCATCATCACCCCGATCAGCACCAGCTGCAGTGCAAAGGCCTTTTTCACAGACGACACTTTGACTTGGCTTTTTGCCATCGTTGGCGCTACTTTGGGTGTGTTTTGGTCTGTGCCACACTTAATCTTCACACAACCTTGACAAATTCTACATGGTTTGAAAGCTCCAAGTCTCCTGATTTTATCTGTGCAAAAGCATTTTAGGATCCTCATATCACTGCAACAGCTGTTGACACAGAATTGGATCAGACTAGCGGCTGTGGCTCCAAAGTGTTTACCACACAAAAGGTGCGATTTTTTATGCCAAAAGGCTTAAATTTCTACCATGTTTGTGCCTTTGAAACTTTGCTTCTGTATCTCTTATACTCATTCTGACCTTTTTGGTTGTAAAATTTTAAAGCGTTGCCTTTTGAAGGAGACCTGGGTTATGACTGTAATCAAAAGAGTTGAAGAACAGTGACCTTTTCATTGTGGGTAAATTATCTTCGGGCTTACGGGGTTGGGGCAGTGTTTCTTGGTCCTCGCTGTCAGTTTGTCAAGCTGCTTCATCATTCTCACTGTGTGTTATTCTGTGTTCGCCCTTACCACTGACCTGCTTCCCCATTCAATTGCATTTAAGGTCATTCTGTCTCAGTATTGTGCTTCTGGATTTGATTTGGGTCTGTTCCTTAATTGACATACAGAATTTGATCACTGAGGAGCTTCTTAGTGTTGCTGCTGTAATAACCTGCTCCTAACTCTGCGAGGGCTGACGGCCAAGCATTAGCTTTCTGAAACGCCTTTGTGCATTTGCATTAGTGGAGACATGGTATCTGCGGATCCCAAAGCTCATCCTATGTGTCCTTGTCTCTCTGAGAGTGAAGTCACTATTCACAATCCTCAATCCAAAACAACTCTCTTCACTCTTATGAGAACCTCCACTACAGTCTGTTGTGTTCCCCGGACGTCCAGCAGCACCGATGGTGATAGGAAGTCTGTTAACGGCCATCATACACTTGAGTGTGAGCACCCTTCAGTAAATGACTGGCTGACCTTCTGCCCACTCAGACTCTCAGCTGTAATGACATTTAACCATCCAGCTGAATGGAGCTGTGTGTGACTGTCTCCATGCAGGTATGTATGTGTGTGTGTGTGTGTGTGTGTGGCATCAGTCTGTGGATACAGTGCCTGTATTTTCAAATATTTATTACATGTAAGTTATTCCGACATCTAGGAACATATATTAAGTGGTTCTTGACCTTTCAGGCCGGTGGAAAAGAAACCAGCAGCCCATTCATGTCCAGTTTTATTGTGTGGAGCATATTGTATCTTCCTCCTTTTATTGTTACTTGACATTTGGCTGATTCACTCTGAAGAGGTCAGGTCAAAAGCGGCCTCAGTGTTCACGGTGAATGTCTGGCCACTGAAAAGATTTTTATTCTTATCGTCTTCTATTCAACGCTTTTTCTTTTTCATAAGTTTGTCATGCAGTTACAGCACAAATACAGCCAGAGCTGCTGTTTTTGCAGTTACAGAATCTGTTGCAGTCTGTAAAGACACTACTGTTAGTCTGCGTTGCTAAAATGTGGAAAAAAAAAAAAAAAAAAAAGCCACTGCAGGATGTAAATACTGGAAACCAGTGTTTGTGTTAGTAACCTGGACATGTACATTTAAGAATGTTAATAAACACAGCGTCTGATTAATATTTACCATTAATCTGCAACAAATTTGCTAGTTGTCAATCACATATTGAAGTAAAATATTATAACTTGTACCATGAAACGAGTATACTACTGAAATTGAAGACTTTCTGGGCTGTTTGAGGACGTGTCCTGGTGATGAACTTGGAAATGTTTGACTTTGGCCATAAGTCTTATAATAACTAATCTTATTAGAGGAGGAGGAGTAGGTCCAGCTGAGCCCTTCTCTGAAGGATAAAGACTAAGGATAAGGATAAAGGTCGGGGTATGCTGTACTTGATCTAGACACAAACTTGTTCTTACAACGTGTCATCCAACCAAGTCAGATAATCAAACGTTTATAGTTGGTCCAGATGGCTAGACTGAAACATGGGGTGAAATGCCAACCGTCAGAGAGAGGGGAGAGATGTAATATCCTTTCAAGGGGTAATCTGTATGTTTTCGAAGGAGGTTACAAGAGGTTATAATACGCCCTCTGAGCAGCTCTACGTCTTCAGGGCAGATCGGAGGCTACAGTGAGTTGCTATTGGAAAGTGATGAGACGGGCCGGGTCTAGCCGGTCTTCAGTAGAGAGAGCGCTAAAAGTGGCGTCGCAACGCTTCTTCTAGACTGGTAAGTAAACAGCTGTTAATGCTAATGTTGGATATGTAGCAATAGTAAAACTTACAAATAGCTCCTTTAAATATGTGGATAACAGTGCATATTTTCAGACAGTCTCTCCTGGATGACGTTCATAGAGTTGCATTCGGTTGTTCACATGAAAAGTCAGAAATAATTGCATCAAGAATGAACAAGAGAACTACAGAGAGAAGTTCAACCTTGCTTTCTTTCTCACCTCCGACCAATCAAAGTGAGAACTGGGTTTAAACGTCAGCTCATTGGTTTCAGAAAGGGTCAAACAGTGAATTATTTATGGAGCAAATATTTAGTATTTTTTATCAACACATATTGATGATTTTATCTCCCAACTCTCAACACCCACTGGCTCAGACTAAAACATACCGAGTCCAACTTGATCAGTGACAAAACCATGTGAAAATTATAGTATACAACAACAACCAATAAACTAAATGCAGATTTTATAAACACGAGGAAACTCACTTAAAATGTATTTATTTGCAAAACATTCACTGACATCATCGTTCCCTTGATTTCCCAATTAAATCTGTTTGTGGCAACTATAAAGCACGATTTACGGGTCTATAAGTATGTTAATGAAACTCAAAGCACTTGTTGAGATTAGGGAAAATTTGCTGTCATAGTTAAATCCAACCAAATCTTATTTATAATTTCTTAACCAAAGACTTTTGTTGCCAGAACCTAACCACATGTGTGACACAGGACATCCAGTCAAAGGCCTGCGATCCACTGTGATCACAACACAATCACAGGAAAAATTATCCTGGTAACACATTTAGAAATACTTTATATAAACCTAAGTTTTTAAAAGATGGGGTTAATGATTGTCCAAACAATCAGTGTTTATCCTTCCCTTCTGAAGTCTTAGTTCAAGGAGTAATATTCATGATGATGAAGGTTGCTGTGGATGACACCTGCAGTGCAGTGTATTCTTTTATTACATCATTAACATAATGCAAGTCATTAATATGCAAGACTCTAAGATGCATGTAACAAGCAATAAATCAAAACGCAACCTTGCCAGTTGAGCCGTTAAGATTGTTTCCTTCGATGCACTTCAATAACACTTCACAGGGTCTGAGCCAGCTACCTGCAGCTTCTCTACCTTTTATATTAATATGTTTCGTCTTATTAAACATCGTTCCTCTGAGGCTTGATTATCTGGTTTTCTGTTTAGTGGCCTGCAATGGAGCTATTTAAATTCTGACTAAAAGTACAACAAATTCTTTGATTAATCTCTCTGCAGTTCACACAAACTCGTAAACATCAAATGTCAAACTAAAGACCAAAGCTGGAGATTGACTCTGTGATCTGCCAGGAGCTGAAGCCACCACAGTCAGTCAGCTGGAAATCAGCTGTGTGACTTCATATATAAATCCTCTGACATTAAATACTTTTGACACATGGACAAACACATACAACCCCCATTGGTATTTGTTGTTCATTGATCTAAACACTGGGCTTCCATGGGGCTGCATTCCTCTACATGAAGCCTGCTGGTAGTGGGACCTCTCTCTCCCTTCTTCACTCTGTGACTTTAAAAAAAAAAAACTTTGTGTGCATCAGTTCATGCGAATGATGAAGTAACCTGAGCTTGGAAAATAGTTTAAAATACCACAAAACCAAGGCCAACAGTTTAAGAGTAAAAGTTAGAGCTTTGTAACACTTTTCAAAATTTAGACTTTTGTTTAACCACTGTCATTGCAGTTTCTCATTCCCTTTAGATTTCTAAACATTCTCCCCTTGACCTTTACAGAATGACCAGCAAATGGGAGGTGTATTCATTTCCCTTTACTCATTGTTGCTTCTTTCTCCAAATTATCATTTGACCTTCACTGCTGTCCGATTTCTTCACCCAGGTTCGGAGAGGATGCAGTCGACGCTCATAAAAGTTGAAAAGACTGGACTCCAGGTATTTACTACAGAAATATGCACAACAACTAGCATGAGCGTGATTTGCAAAGTGTTTATATACACATTAGAAAATATGAATACAGAATTTAAGAATTAGGGTCTAATTTGCATTATTAACACAGTGTTATGATTGGCTATATTCAAAAAGTGATTTCATTATTTCAGTATGCTTTATTGAATATAATACAACTCCTGATATTTGACTGATCAACTCATACGGCAACATAATATGGAAATAAATCACTCTTAGCTAATTTGCAATTGTGCAGACTCGTTTCTTTGGTAATCTTTGTTCAACACTGGGATTGTGGTATTTTAATGGATGTAACAACATGTAAACTTAGAGTTCAGTCAACATCAAGTACAGTTACTATGATAACACTGTCTGGACTGTTGCTGTGGCCCAATGAAATGCTTTGAAGAAACATTTTTTGCATGTACTTGTGACTCTGCAGGAAAATAAATCTTTGTCAGATCTTTGTTTCTTTAAAAGAGGAACTCCCCAACTTTGGGTGTGGTCAGGTGTGGACTGTTGAACATGTAAATGAAATGGCAGAACAATGAGGAAAACCAGTCTGAGGGTGGTCACTCTTTAAATCCAAAGCAATCCCTTAACAAACACAGATGACAACTTCCACATTGGAAATGCAAGACAGGGTTAGTTCTGCTTACTACAGGTGCTTTCTTACATCCCCATGAAGATAAAACTGAGCAGCATTGATGGTTGTGAATCAAAACAAACATGCACAAATCAGACAGAACATGTTCATTTTGATTTCTGTTTTAAAATTAAAATCCCATTTTTTCTACCATTTGCCATCGCTAGTTTGCTAACGCTTGTACTTCATCATTTACACAAAAATCAGCTCTGGAGTCGGGGACTCAACTCATGATTAAGCTGCACAGATGTCACACGCAGACAGAATTTCCAGCTTATTTTTACTTACTTTAAACATGACTCAGACTTCAATGAGATTGGTCAAACACTCAGGCTTCATTGACATCAAAGTCTTTGAGCTAAACAGATCCTGTTTAAAGCGTCCTGTACAAAATGTATCCTGCTTAAATGAGGGAAAAATTAGACTGGCTCCATTCCACTTTAATATCCATGATCTTAACTGCTAGCACTGTCTTTGAGATGTAATATCAGCTTGTTTATTGTATGTTTGATTCTAACATTGAAATGTTTTTGAGGTCATTTTTCTTCTTGAAATGGCACTTGTTGTGAAAGAGATTGTTGTTAGATATGATTACTGAAAAATAACTTTTACGCATTATGGTTGATTGAGTTTTGTTTCAGTTTCACTTTGAAATAGGGTATTATTAAATTTCTAGAACTAGTCATTCCAGTTTAGACAGAGCCGTCATGTAGACTTGTAGCACTTGGTGACTTGTTCAGTTAGATTTTTTCTTTGACCATAACATGACCAGTACACAAGGTGTGAGAGTCACAGCTGGATGCTGTTTTGACTTGTGATCAGAGTTTATCTGATGGATGCCGTCTGTGACCAACCACCTACATGCCCACTATGACCCAACACATCTCATATTCTGGTGAGTGGTAAAGAAACACCACTGGCATTATTACACACCCCTGAGAATACACACAAACACCCATAGAAGCACCAACAAATGCATACATGCAGGCAGCGTGCACACATCTCCCCGGCAACTGTCTAGGGCCACTCTCCTCTCTCTTGTTCTGCCTCCTCTAATATCTTTTCAGGCTGTTGTCTCTGCACCCACAGGAATCATGTAATAACAGCTTGTCAAGGCTTTTTGTGCCGGGAAACATTTGCATATTCAAATGTGTTGAGGAGTGAAGCTTGCAATGGCTGCTGCTGTAATGTGCGTATTCACATGGAGGGTTTGTGTACATGTTCTGCACAGCTAATGGACACATCAAGCTCATTGTTTTCAGCTTTTTTTCTCCCCGATTTTACACAACCAAATAAAATTGAGAGAGCTTTCCTACATCCATGGTCCTCACCTCCATATTTATATTTGTGTTTGTGCATGTCTGGATTCCTTTATTCCCATGCACAAACACATTTCTGATTTACAGCCCGTTTATTCGCTGCCTAGAGACACTATCAGCCTACAAATAAAAGATAATGGAGGCCAAGTAAACACTGAGTGCACTGAGATATTCCAAGTCGGCAGCTTTATCACATCCACACACACACGGGCAGATGTAGAGATTTCCTTTAAGGGCTTCTCGAATCACACCAAGAACATATTTTCCCACTTAGCCTTCATGGTATCCAGAACTGCAGATACTTTCAGTTTTATTTGCAGTTTGAGTTTTTCAAATAACCATCTCAGAGATTTCTGCCACTTCCCCCAATACAATGGACCTAAATGGAATTTTATTTGCAGCATTCAAATCATTCAGATATGACATTTAAAAAGTCAACAGCAATGTCTCTTTTCAGAAGCAATGTTCCAGTTATTCAGAATAATCCACGGACCTGGCTAAAGACCTCTATCAGAATAAATTGACATTATTTCTGGAATCGCACGCTGCTGTTGAGTTTTTCAAATTTAACTTATTTAAGCAGATAGGTAAGACAGGTAATGAGGAACATTGTGTCTTTGTGTAATTTGTGTTTACTAAACTAAATGACAAGTATGTTGTTTATCACTTTATAAACCCATACGACCTTTCTAAAAACACCACCCTCATTTCATACAGCTTCATGATCATCAGAGAGTTTTCTCAAGTGAAACATTTTAAATTTCATGGACACGAGTGGATACAGACTTCCATTTATATTCTTAAGATCAAATCTGCATCTGTCTGTTTCCTCTGGTCATTTCCCACTGACTTTGTATGTAGTCACGCTGCCTCTAAAACTCACCTCGTGTTCAACCTGAACACACCTTTATTGGTTTTGCGTCTGTATAACAAAATGGCATTAGTTCTGCCTGTGCTGCGTGGACTGGACAGTCAGTATTCATACAACTGCAGCAGGTTACTCAACAGAAAAATGAGAAGACGGGAGCCTGAACAAACAGTTAATGCTAATTTTGTTCTGCTGTCCACTCACTTTTGCATATCTTTTAATATGGCAACTTGTATATAAACAGGTGAGGTTTAGACACTTCACTGTTTACGCTGAGGATGGTTTATAGCTAAAATATGTTAGTTTTTGTCCCGCAATGATGTGCCTCTATCTTGTAGCAACAGTTTGGTAAAGGCTGCTTTCTTTTCCATCACTCTCTGCACAAAGCCAGGTACGTGAAGAAATGGGTTTCCTGGCCTTATCACCCCGAGATCAGTGGTCAACCTCACTTATGCTCGTGTGGCTAAATGGGATCACATCCTTGCAGCCAGGTTCTAAAGTCTGGTGGAAAGCCTGAAACCAGAGGAGTGGAGGCTTTTATAGCAACAGCTTGTTCACAAACCTTTGGCCTTGTACTGTATCAAGGATAGATGATGTACTGTATCTATTTTAGACAAAAGGAAACTATTGGAGCATTATATGAGGAGCCCAGAGTGTCAGTGTAACCCTGGTGGGCCGGCGGCTTCAGAGAATTAGTTATGGCCTGTCAGGTCTCTGGAAGCTGCTTTAAATGGACTTGTCAATGAGAAAACACATAAACATTTATATTGCTTAGGGCTGAAATATGGAAAGCAATGAGCCTTTCATAAACCCAATTGCTCTCCTAGTGTTGAGTCATCACACACATTAATGACAATTTCAATACCTTCATTAGCACAAGCGCACGCACACACACACACACACACACACACAATGACAGTGAGTGCAATAGCAGCAGCTCTAATATTTCCACCCTAATTGTAATGGGTGATGTGACTCGTGGCTGTTTAGAGCTATTGACCAGAGCTAAAGACACACTGTTTGTTTAAGTCATCATTAACACAGCCTTCAATAAGGGCCACTGGCAGCAAGTGTAACAGTGATTAGTGTGTGTGTGTGTGTGTGTGTGTGTGTGTGTGTGTGTGTGTGTGTGTGTGTGTGTGTGTGTGTGTAGAGTGCCTGAGTAACAGCATGAAAGAGAGCACAGTGACTGTGTTTCTGTAGTGAGCACACGTGGGTCTGTCTGACTGTGGGTGTTTAGAAGAACATCTAAAAAGCATGGCTATGTCTGAGTGAAGGAAAGACATGTCAATCATCTGTGATACAGACAATTAGTGTTAAGGTTAGAACTTTACATGCATGAGACATATTCTGCATAAGGAATGGATAATGTCAAGTTGGATATGATGGATGAGATCCAGTGTATTGGATTAAATATATGGGCCACTGTAAAACTAATCAATACTTGAGTGGTTTTATGTGGAAGACCTTGAGCTGAATTGATCCAGTGACGTTTTTTTTTTTTTTTTTTAATGTTACACACACAATACATTAAAGTTTTATCATTATTAAAATATGGAGACAATACTGGCTACATTGTAGAATTTTTATTGTGTAAAAATGTTCATCATAAAAAACAAACAAACAAAAAAAACAGCAAAGCTTTTAAAAATAGAATAATGGGCATTATGCACAAAAGTACCTCCTGAAATTCATGGGTCCTTTAAACAATGTTGTGATCATGTGGGATTGAGTTTGGCAGGCCTGAGTTCAGTAGCTCAGATCGACACACAATGATTGATAACTGTCAAAACCAAATGTCATTTCACTTCATTACAACCAAGTACAAACTTATTTTCCTATTCCAATCATTATTCTGTCATAGCTCTGTAATAAAAGACTTGTAAGATCTTACATCTGTCCAGTCAAACCTTTTCACATTTGATTTAACATCTAAAAAGGGATTTAATTACTTGTTATAAAATGTTCATCATTATAACTGTAGTTTTGAGTTTGACTAATTAAACTGATAAAACAGATTATTATTTTTCCTCTTGCTTTAATTGAGCTACTCTTTGTCAGTGTTACCTGGAACGCTGCTGACTTAAACCAACAGTGACTTAAACAAACGGTGTGTACGAGACCTTCGTAGTCATGGTAACAATAATGAACAAGTGGTTAGGGTTGTGGAACAGTCCTGGATTAAGGAAACGACAAAGATTATCGGTTTCACCTGGGAAAAGCCGCCAACTTTGTCGCTCTTTATTCAATGTCACCTCTCGTTTGCTCCCATCATGATTAATACAGCCACTAGAGGTCACCTAACAATCTTCACAAATTCAAAAAGATCTGGTGTCATCCTCACCATTTCTGCCACCTGGAAAAACAGTCGACCAATCAGAGGTCTGATGGCAGGATTGTGATCTTCCCACAACTGCCCAGCTACATCCATGAAAAATAGTGACAAAATGGGGACAAGTGAGAGTGAGATAGATGCAGCCGTACAGGTGGTTGTAGGTTGACTTACATTAACAGTTTCTTTAATGGTTGTGAAAAATGTTAACTGCACCTAGCAACCACAACTACAGCTTCCGCGACTAAAAATAATGTTTTTTCCTTGAGTTTTGAACAGCTGTTGGTTCTAAATATGGCAGCCATTAGCCTAGAGTCCTTTGTTTTGCAGAGGACACCACTATTTGCTATACCAGTTCAGAAAGCTTCACGGTTTGGTAACTGGAACAAAAGGCAGTGCTGTAGTTGCTTAAATTGCTCTAAAACCGACACAGAATATGAAAGTGAACTACGTGCAAAAACATTCACACCAAAATGCTCTTCAGGAGTTACGCTTGTCTTCTTTCCTTACGTTTTTATGTGCACAGTTTTGTGCCTTTGACTTTATATCAGGTACCTGTTTATTTTCTAACACAGTCGTTCATCTTTTGTACTGATGATTCAGCAGCAGAGCTTCATGTTCACCTAAGCCTTGGAAGTGCTCCAACTGTCAACCAGATAGTATTGTCTATACAGAAAATGAACAGGACTTCTACTTCTAGATCAATGGATGCCTGAAATAACTCCTCCTCCTTCGCCACCACAGAGTTAAGTTACATCATATAAAAAAAAAAAAAAAAGCTTCCCAATCTCTGCTGTGTCCTCACTCTGGCTGTGCTGTTTTTTTGCCCCATGAACTCCTCTACCCTGATCATTCTTTCAGCCTCTTTGCTTCCTCCATCATTATTCTTCTCCCTCTCCATGTCCCAGTTCTCTCTCCATTGCTCTGCTCTCCTTTCCCTCCATCCCTCCCTCTGTCGCCTCAGGAAGAATTCAGCACCAACTGACAGTCTGATTTAGTTCCAATACCAACCTCCCATCTCTCTTTCTCACTCTCTGTCTCTCCCCCCTCTACTTCTCTCTAGAGAGAGGGTGTCACACATAAATCTCTGCTGTAGCCATCTATTACCTTCTACATTCGAGCCCTGACCTAATTCCTCCCCGTCTCCAATGTGTCAGTAGGTGCAGGATATAGTGGCCCCAATGTACTCCATCTCCCTCTCTCTAATCCCAACTAAGTCTCTTCAGTGTTTTATGGTTAATAATTTTACTAACACTATCTCATATTACCTCACACCACTAATGTAATAAGATAAATTGCCCATATATAGTTCACTTTATTTCCCCAATCACCTTCTTTCCCCCCTCTGGAGGTATTCAGAAGCAGTGTGCGAGTGTGTGAGAGTGTGTGAGTGTGTGTGTGTATCTAAGATGATGACTATTTCAAGTACATATCTCCCTCACTCTTATTGAAAATTATTGCATAAGTACTTTAGTTTAGCAGCATGATAGAAGGCACAACTTCAGCCATTTTTCACAGGTCTTTATCATTCTTCAGGAGATCCAAATTTATTAAAACTTTCCCGCCTCCTTTGGGCCTAAAGCCAAATTTACCTCTAGTATTAGTCACTGATAAGAATCTATTTCCAGTGCAGAATTGCCAGCACAGTCAGTCACCAATATATTGACACAGGGACATTGTTAGCACCCCTGGTCCCCTAGAAACAGCTCATTTGGGGCCCCAAAACACTAAATATTGTCAGGCCTGTTAACCCAGAGCTGGATATTTTGGCCCCGATGAAGCCGAGCTGATAACAGCTGTGTTCTCTTGCGATGACTTTTATTGTACTTCTGAGACTGGATGCACAGTCGACTACAATTCTGGTTAATTAGGCAATTCATTTTAATTAACAAGTAATCAGCAGTTAATCAGAGGAGTGTGGTGGCTCAGTGGTTCACACTGTCCCATCACAGAGTGAAGACATTGGATATTGCTACAACTCAGGGGGAGACTATAAACGTTACCTGCTATAAATATCTTGGTGTTGGCTTGATTAGTCTTTTTTTTTTTTTTTTTTTTTTTTTTTTTTTAATATGCTTGTCAATTTTTTTACCTTAAATTTTATCATTGCACGTTGAAGCCGACGTTTAATTTTAGACAAAGTCCTGGTTGACTTTTGAAGCCAGGAAACGGCTGGTTGCTTCCACAGTGTCACAAATTCTTGATTACGATGACTTGTTTTACATGAATGCACCAGCGCAGTGTCTTCATATGATGCGTTTATGTTTACCACAATGCGTTAATATTTGTCGCCAAATTAAAAAGAGTAACTCATCACTGTGCTCCGTGCTCCAGAGTTGGCTGATCATCTCTGTCCAAACTTCCATCATATCTCTGCAAACTTTTTTCAGCTGTTTATCTTGAAGTCATTATCTCAGATCGCAATATCTTCTGTGGAGCAGAGATGAAAAACAAAGCCTCCATGTTTTCTGCTCCAGCACCATTTAATAGTCTGCGGAGGGAAATTAAATTGAGGAATCTGAATATTCTGTGGATAAACGACTCTTGTCAACTGTCTCTTTGTAATATTTTTTTTGTAATGTCCTCTGCTCTTAGCGTATTGTAGCCTTTATGATATTTTTTCCCTTAGTAACGTTTTATTTGTGTGCCTGAAGTTGTATTGCATGTTTGTTTGTTTTTTGTTACATTGTGTGAGTTCTTGTCCACCGTACTCTGAGGCTATAGTTTGATATAATACACACACCGACTGTGCTTGTGATCCAACATGATGGGGAATCTTTCAGTATGTGGGGGTCGTTGTGGACAAAATAACAACTTAAATCACATAATGTCAACAACACAGACATTTAAAAGCTTCAAAGGCAGGATTTGTTGCAAGGATATTACACTGACTTGTACTACAGGTGGTATTAGTGTGTCCATCTCTTGTACAGTATAAATGGTTTAGTCTACAAAAACTGAGGTAGAGCCATATATATGGAAAGAAATACGGATCTTCAGATTTGAGAAGGTCCCATCTTTTTCCTCTCCAAATTTCTCTTTTCAGAAGGGCAATTATTTTTGAAGTGCCCCTCAAAAGGATCCTATCAGAGGCAAAAGCCAGAGGGGACTGAAATGAAATGAAATGATCAGTCTCAGCCTACAGTCGAACTGCGTTGGTTTGTGGTAGATGGCAAACTGGACTTACAGCGTGGTCTGCAATAAAAAGTTGACCTGCAGGTGATTTGAAACATGTAGGTCAATAAACAAGACTGAAGGGACCAAGTCATTGTTATCAATCATTTTTCTTGTGTTTTGTTTTGGGGGTTTTTTTGGGGTTAATTATTTAACTTACAGCTAAATAAAAGGGGCTATTTGCAGGTTATCTCTGCCACTGAACGTAGCTTCTTGCCAGGAGTCGGTGGTGGTGATTGTGTTGCACTGCTGGAGACGGCTCTTGGTGAGTAAAAGAATGAACTTTGATGCTGAACTCTCAGCATTTCCTCTCGACTGGTAAGTAAACAGCTGTTAATGCTAATGTTAGCTATGTAGCAATAGCAAAACTTACAAATAGCTCTTTTAAACAGATTTTTGCAATTTCTGCAAAATAAAATTTTACCCAGCGAATTTTTCCATCAACATCATGCTAATATATTCAACAGGGTCACAAGATTACATAAGTAATGGAGCACCAGTAACTGCTGCATTAGACTGCTTCCCACCTGTTATGATGAAATACGATGCTTTTCTTCCTTTTTTTTTTTTTGAATGAATAAAGTGTCTCGTTTTTATCAGCGGCTTTCCAAATAAAAAACGGGGATGTGTTCGTCTTCGTCTTTATTTTCTGGCTTTCAGGTTGTGTGGAGGCATCTCTCACTGTCAGTGGTAGCTTGACATTAATACTTGAACTACACAGTAGAAGAAGAAGATACCTCAAGAGAAAATCTTTATCACTTCTTCTGATCTTAGCCAAGCACAAAACCCTTTTTTTCCCTGAGATTTCAGCATTTTCTAAAACGTCTGGTATTTCCCATCATGTTTTTTTATGCTTATACTGAAAATATGCATAAAGGTGTGAATGAGACATTCAGACAACACTGACTTACATGACTTTTCTGGCGTGAATTTGAGGTAAGGGTAATATCAGCAGTGACAGGTGATATTTCAGTGGGCGGAGGAGAACAGAGGGTATTTCTGGACTTCGGAGGGAGGTGTAGAGGTGGTTTGAAGGTTGGCGGATTAGAGGAGAAGGAAATAGGTTGACAGGGGCAGTGGGATAGGTGGTTAGGAAAAAAAGGAAGGAGGAAAAATGAAGAGGAAAAAGATTTAGTTTGGGTGAAAGCAGCAGATGGAGAAGAGTGAAGAGGATTTAAGGTGAAATGGGGAGGAGGGGAAGAAGGAATCAACTCAGCAAGGAGCATAATGAAGAGGAGAGTAGAAAAAGATGATGTATAACTTTTGTCTCTTTATTTATTCCTCAGCTTATTTCTTTCTCCTCTTATTTCTGTCTTTGTGAACACAAGCTTTTAATTTTAGATCTCGAGTCCTTTCACCTCTCCTCACTCATCTCATTTGCTCCTCTCTTCATTCTATCATCACCTTTCTTCTCATTGTCTCCCCCCTAGTCTCCTTTCCTCTCCTCTCCTTTTACTCTTTCCTCATCCTCTCCTTGTTCCTTCTTTCCATTTCATTTTTTCTCTCTCTTCCTCTATGCTTTACTTCTCATTACCTCTTTTGTTTTATCTATTTTTTCCTCTCTTCTTCACTTCTTGCTCCCTCAATCTTCTCTTCTTTCTCCTTGTTTTACTGTCATTAGGAACATTTCCATCCACCTGTTTTCATGCGCATTTTCAGTTGGTGCATAAATTTAAAAAAAAAAATACCAGAAACTAAAGTGCAAAGAAAACAGACTTAGAGAATTAACCATGATGTACATGAGGCATGTGATCTTTATGTTCACTTAAGAGAAAAAATAGCAGCTGATGAACATGAGATCCATGAGGAGCAAAGAGGAGACAGAAATGTTCTTTCACTGAGGTTTGACTGTGTTTTTTTAATTAAAACATTTTGTTGTGCCTTCCTCTTCTGCAACGGTTTACTGACACCGATGGAGAATTAGTGCCTCCACCTGTTAATCTTGATGAACAAACTCCTAACATTTGTATAATAGCAGAGGATGGAAACGCAAATTCATTTGCATTTTCTTTGGCAGATTTTCTCAAAATTCGGTTAAAATTCACACTAAATTTGAAAGGAAACCCACTTTTCTTCATTTCATCTATTCTATCCTCAACCCTGTTATCTCATTGCTTCCCCTCTTCTCTTCTCCTCAGCCTCGTTTTGTATTTCCTCTCCTTTTTGTGCCTTCTCTTCCCTCTTCTCTTCATTTTCCTCTTTCCTCTCCCCTTTCCTCCTCTCCTCTCCTCTCGGCACCGTTATTGATGGCCTCCTATTCTCTGTGGCCGGGCGGACAGGAAACACAGACCCCTGCAAAGAGTGAAGAGCATCACAACCCCTGGGGCAGGTGACCAGGTGAGTGACTCTGTGTGTGTGTGTGTGTGTTGTGTGTGTGTGTGTGTGTGTGTGTGTCTGTGTGTGTGTGAGATTTGTACTCAGGTTGGAGTTATGGTGGTTGCGCTGACAGAGGCAAAAAGGTAAAAGGGGGGAAAAAAAGAGGAAAAGGAGCAAAAGAATTCATTTTCTCCAGTAGGATGAGAGGTTGTGTGTGTGTGTGTGTGTGTGTGTGTGTGTGTGTGTGTGTGTGTGTGTGGAGTAACAGTGGACTCCTGCTACTTCCAGTCCCGCAGGCCTCTCAGAATAAATGGATTTTCTTTTTCTATTCTAGGACGCACTGGACCTTATTTCCTTCTCATTCTCCTCTCTCTTTCAATCTCTGTCTCCATCTCTGTTCTCCCCGAGCTACAAGAACATGCTCGCAGATGTTTGAACCCTCACTCTCAAGCCCTATTATCTGGCAGAGCACCATTAATAGTCTTTAATTGAATCTAATACTACTTGGTTACAGTAGACAATAAAAAGAAGCTATAACAAAACCAAGTATTCCACTAACCACTAACCCTAAGATAAGAGACATACACAAAATAATTGCAGGAGTAAAATAATAGAAAAATCATTATCATATATTCTAGGCTACATCAGAGTGTTATTACCTGATACTATGGCCACTTAAGGAAAGAAAAGAAGCTGTGTTCACACCCTAATCCAGTTTTTTACAATGCCCTTGTAGTCAATTTAACTCCAAGTTTGGTCACTTTTACCAGTCAGTTAACTGGTAATACTGCGTGAAGCATAAGTACTGTTGCTATGGTTACCAGCAGGTTATTATATCTTCTGCACTGCTTTAAAACAGCGGTGAAAATGAACACTAAGGTAGAGTTTTAACATTTTGCCCATTGAGGCTATAAAGTTAAGTAAGAGATTAATAAATGATTAGTTTCATCTCACTTTCTGAGGCCAGTGGATCCTCAGTTCAATCAGTTCAATCTTTGGTTTTCAGGTTAGAATTTGACTCGTGCCAGTTTTTCTCTGACCAAATCAGGGAAGTGCTTAAATAACTGGATATCATTCCAAGGAGACTGTTTTCCCAAGAAAAACAACAGCGTCAGTCATTTCAGCAAATGCCCAAAAACAACATATGTTGACAAAGCCCTCTAGCAGCTGTATAAATTGTGCCAACTGACCTCCGGGGAAGTTGGGACGTTATTATACCACCACAAAGTTCACATCAGGTTGAGGTCAGGCTGGACACATGGACCAACAAAATGTCAGACTTTATCTGCTGTTTGTTTCCCTTTTCCTACCACCAGTCAGCATTGGTTTCTTTTAACAATGACCGCTATCGTGCCCCAACTTTAACCACAAGGTTACTATTGTGACCATGACAACCGATTTCCTCATCACCTAATGAAGTCAAAAACAGGCCTGGAGGGCAACTACAAACAATGTATTTTGTTCTGTAAACTGGAAGACTTGTTGAATCCAAGATGGCGGCCCAAATAATTCTGATGAAAGTCATTTACCAAGTTCTTCAGATTTCTACATTTTTTGGCCCATAGCACCTGAAACCTACACTCCTCTGAAGGAATGAATGGCATAAAAACTATTTCCTGACACAGCTCTTCAACACGTTTCACTTCTGAGATACAAAGAGCAATTTCAGTGTGCTTGTGATGTTTTACAGCTGTGTTTCTTTGGTTGTGTGCGTGTGTGTGTAGAGGAAATTATTTCCTATGGAAGCAAGGACATCATGTGAACTCTGATCTCAACTTTACACCATTAAACCAGCAACGCCTCACAGCCTGCCACTGTTCCTGTGGGTTTGGGCCGAACACAGTTGTGCTTTACGAGTAATTACTGAAGTTTTAAAATCCATCCTGAGCCTCAGCTTTAGTGCCCATTCATTCATTCATTCATTCATTCATTCATAACAGAGAGCGACAGAACAGAATTCTTTCATGTGTTGCTGCAATTATAGCCAGCAACACTAACTCGTTAGCTAATATTGCTGAGAGCTGAGCTAACAAACTAACTAGCACACCTGCTAATAACAGCACAGGTAACAATACAAGCAGTTACAGAACTTGTCACAACAGAATACTCAACACTCTGTGGTGTTAAGGCAGTTTGCTATTAGTCCACAGGTTTCCTTTTCAGAACTTATTATCAGCTAATGAACTGTTGAGTCCTTTGAGCTAATTAAAAAATATTTAATGGCGCAGTCTGTCGAAGCTGGCGTTAAAAACAGGATTAAAAAAAAAAATTTTTGCTGAAACTGCATCAACAAATCTATAACAAAACATCCCAAAGCTTTATTCTTCTAAATGCACAATGTGTCTGTTTTCACATCAACTCCAAAGAGAAGCTCTCATCTCTTCATATGGAAAGCACTTTTTAGTATATCAACGTTCACAATGTTTCTTACACTGTATTATCAAGCTTACATTAACCAAACAGGAAAAGCTTTGCTGCGTTGTTCATTTTTGGTTTCTGCCTTTGTGCTTGTTGTAGGAGTGGATGTCTCCACATTGATAAGCTGTAGCTTTTCAGTTTAATTAATTTGAAAAGGCTGCATGTTGCAGCTTTATTGTGAGCGCTGCTCTTTGTTGTTTAAATACTGGTCCTCTATCAAAAGTGTTATTGGTAACACAAAGCTGCTGAGCTTGTGTTTATTTAAGCTCCGTCTTTTAACATTCACACTTTCCTTCTAAGGCATGCTGCTGAAAATGCTGCCCCTGAATTTGACTTCTCAAATTCTAGTGTAGGCGTTTAGGAGCCGTCCATCTGCTTTGGCTCTCAGCAAGCTCTCAAGCCTGGAATCAAATCTACAGCGAGAGAAAGAGGCTGAGAGTCTTGACATTGTCCAGAGAGGGTCCATCTCCAAGAGATCTCCATGGTGATAACTGCATCATGTTACATCTTACAGCAGCGAGGAAAGCTGTGAAAGAAGCAGGACGGAGTGGAGGGAGGCGGAGGAAGAGATTCAGTTTCATGACAACATGCACATTAAGACGCGAGACACAAATACTAAAAACTCACATACTCGTATGTGGAATATGTAAATATACATAGATAATAGGACCATGTAAATATTGAATATGTGAATGATATTTAAATTCCTATTGATATTTATTTATAACAGCCATTTATTATAGACGGGTTTCTGAGCGACATGTGTGCACAGGCAGGGGGTGGAAACCCAAAACGAAAATCAGATCAACATGAAAAGTGTTTTTTCTGGCTTTAACTGCACGAATTGCAAAAGTAATGAGTGGAAAATGTTCATTATCTCAAGAAGGGAGCCTGCCTGTTAGCCCAGGGTGGAGAATTATTATTTTTTCATTATATAAAATTAATACAAAATTGATATCATTAAAATATCTTATGAAAGCTGAGGATGCTTTGACACTGAAACTGAAGGAATAAATACCAGTTTCAAGGTCAGACAGCTCATACTCGTACTGGGTGTTTAAGGCTGTTTAATGAACATCACTAAGGTTGTGTTTAACGTGCGTTTAGAGTTTTAGTTTGGGAATCGGTGACAGCAGATAGAGGAGCAAATTCATGGCTTCGGATGGAAAATTTGTCACGTTGTTGTGCTTGTGCTTATAAGAGACAAAAAAAAAAAATAATTAAAACAGGCGTACAGAGTCTCTTTTCATGATCCTGTGTGGCTGATGAGTAATAACTGATTAAATCCTGTATTGACACAGTTTGTCAGGATTCAAGCTCTGTCTGTTTACACTGCAGAGCGGGTGAGTTTTTGTATCAATGTAACACATGTGGCATATATGCAGTGTCTGATAAATTGTGAGGAAAATAGCAGGATTTTCATGCTAATATTACGAATAATTACGATGAGCACACAGGCAAACAGCATGACATTAGTTTTTTATGCTAACTTTAAAAACTTGCTTTTATTTGTATACAATTGAACCACCTCTAAAATTTGCTTCACATTCAGTCTGAATAAGACAACTTTTAATATCTGGCTCTTACCCGACTGCCTGTGCTGCTATCTGGGAGCTGTTGCACTCCCTGGTTTGTCAAAGAGCGAATGGATTAAACTGGAGAAACTAAATTAAAATACAAGTACAACAAGAGCGATGATTTCAACTCAGCAGCTCAAACAGAAGTGTAGGAGTATTTGAATCTCAGTCAAGGTGAGACATCTGATTTATTCAGCCCTCTCTGGCTGAAGCTCTGCTGTTCTCTGAAATCATCCAGCCCTCCGCGGCTCATGGTTTCACAGGTTTCACAAACAATCGTGTTCAGTTTGATTGTTTGCTTTAAATCTGCCAAGAGTAGCAGATGGATAGGGATAACCAATGTCAGGATGGAGTGCTTTACTTTCATGTTGCCTTGGGAAAATTCAGACAATCCAAGAAAAGGAACCGAGAAAATGTTATCTACACGCCGTGCATGTGGATAAAGCGGGTGTCTCGGTGGTGTGAGTCCCAGCAGTGCAGCCAGTGAACTTAAATCATCAGTCTACATTCAACACCAGTGCAGGGTGGCTGGGATATAATCCACAGTGACGGGTTGCATTCTATCATCCACTGTAGAAGGATGGAAAATCATGATTCCTTCATTTAACAAAAGTAGGGACTGAATTTTACTTTAAAGAGAAGACACCGTTGACAAGAAAACATGTAATGTGAATGCATTCCCTCTCTATCGTGTCACTTCACCAGCTTGTCTTTGCTTGCTACATGTTGCCTGATAATGCTATCTGTGCTTCTCCTCAGTCAAAAATGAAAAACTATTTACAATAGATTCAGGTGGTTTTAGCACTTAGAATACAGTAAAATCACCAAAATATGCAGACCCATGAAGAGAGAGGAGTCACGGCACGAACCTCTTTGGTGTCTGGACACTGGTGGTGGAACCTCAACCCGAGTTGAGGTAGGTAGAGTGATGCAAGATATGTTGGTATTAAAAGATAAGACGTGCAATGATATTTCAATCCGCACTAAACTGAACATTTTTATTTTAACAATGAATTGAAGGACTACGTGTGATGTAGAAGAGGACACGTGTAGTGACAAACCAACAGAGAATTGTCACCAGACTCTGCCGTTCTCATCGACTCTACAGAGAATTGTGAGTGTTTTGGTTTTACGGGCCAGAACCAAACAGCAGACAAAGTTATTAACACATTCACCATGCCAACTTGATAACATGCCACAGCGTGCACTTTAATTTAATGCAGCTCTGAACATTAGTATCCACTAAATGATTGGTGTTTAAATTGATTGGATGAAAGTCGACCGGTTACCTGTTAGATGAAGGCACATTAGATTTGTACACTTGTAAATGAGAGGAGCTTCGATGGCATGAGGAAGCAACTATGATGATGAAATTATTAAATGACCATAAATGGCGATGATGATGATGAAGAAGGGAATTCATGAATGAACACTGTCAACAGGGAGAGAAGGAAAAAGACCATAGAAAGTCAGCAAAATGAACGAGGAAGCAAATGATCCTGAAAGCCAAATTAGTGCATATCATTAATCTCCTGCTAGGCTAGTATAACAAGTGATTTCATGAATTTTAATGAGACTGTTTTTAATTAAATCAGTAAGTAAGTTTTAAGTAGATTTCAGAGGTGTATATGAGTAGTTATGAAGTATTAATTAAAATTTAGGAGAATTTATGGAGTGCCTATAATGTATATAATATTCAGGAGAGATAAACATTTGTGGCATGTAAATTGTCAAATTTGGGAATATTTGCAAATATCCAATACATAGATTATGTTCACAAGCAGCTTCAGAAAGAAAAAAAAAAACCTTTCCTGTAATTTGTCGTTCAAAATCTTAACTATTTACTCAAAGTCAAACTACTGACTGGTAGATTTAGTTTCTTATTCCCCTTTGATGCTTAGAGCATCATGATAGTTTGCCCATTCACTCCTGCCTTCCTCACTAGACTTCCCCATGTTCCTGTCAGTACAAAACCTGTGCATTTTTCATGTACCTCTAACACATAGAACTGTATCCTACAGGGTGCCAAAAAAATATCATATATGATGATGACATTTCTTGTGTAAAGGAAAGAACAAATAAAAAGGTCAACATCAGAACAAAGAGGCCGGGTTGTTTGTTGTTTTTCTGGCTAATTGGTCGAATTTCTACGACACATTAATTGGGTGGAAAGTTTTCTAATTGCTGACAAAAGAACGGAAGGTCACTGAGTTCTGGTCTCACTCTGTATGTGAACTGTTTTTGGGAACAGTAAGTGTGCTCATGTATTTGTGTGTGTGTGTGTATGTACTCTAGTATTAGAGGAAGGCTGGACAGCCGCCCTGCATAAATGTGATACACGGTGTGTCGGTGCAACAGCTTTGTTAATATTCCCAGGAGAAATAAAGGATGAAAAAAAAACAACAAAAAAAAACACAGTTCTCCCCCTCAGGGAGAGGACAGGTGATCATCGCCTGCTGCCATTTTTCACTGACCTGCAAACCAGACGCACCTCGGGCCTTATGACAGAGATTTTTTTTCTGTAGAGTCAATTTTCTTTCTCTGAGGAGAAATTAATCACTTCTTGGTCTACTGTGTGTGAGTGTGTGTGTGTGTGTGTGTGTGTGTGTGTGTGTGTGTGTGTGTGTGTGTGTATTCATAATAACCACATGACAAAGGTGCGTGTGTGTGTGTTGGATGAGTTAATATTCAGGTTGTGGAACAAATGCTAATTTAATCAATATGCTGTAAATCTGACTGGTTGCTGGTCTGAGAATCCCAGAGGGGAAAAAAAGAAAGAAAAAAAAGCAGTGTGTTCATCAGCACAGACGCACACATCTACACACACACACAAAGTTGAACTGCTATCACATCTATATATAGGTCTTCCCATCTTCAATACCTGTTGTCAGGTTGTAGGTGTGTGTGTGTGTGTGTGTGTGTGTGTGTAGATCTGAAAAAGGTTTCCTGGCAGCGACTCCCCTCCATCACCTCAGACTCAGACAGACTAAAGCCTCATTCAGACAGGATTTATTTCTCCAGGGGAGTTTGTGATTTTAATATTGCATGTGCTGATCAGTGATTTTAATCCTGTCCGGAGCACATATGGGTGTGATTTTTTTGGCTTTTTCCCGTAGCGATTAGAGCCCAAAACATTTAAAATAAAAATTGTCTCCACAGATTTAAAAAGGACCAAACAAGTAGTTTAATGTGTTTCTTCCCACTGACTAAAAACCGCAACTGTACCATTGGTTTACATGTATTTCCATATGTGTAAACCAGTGGGCATTTTCAGCCGTCTCACTGAATAAAAACTTTTCTTTGTAATTATGGCACCTTAACCTGCAGAGGGTCATTGGCCACAACATCTTGATGTGTCTTAATATCTGACACTGATGTTAGATGATCATTAAAATCATATCTGTGTAAAAATTAATGTGAATGCCTTGAACTGTCCCAGTGTGAAGCAGGAGTTTTTTAATTAAAAACTTCAACTGCCACGGCCCCTCCCACTGTGAACACACACACGCACACACACCTGGACACCCACACATACAGATGCAGGCTGAAGGGTCAGGGGTAATGGTGTCACCTCTGTCTGCTGTGTGTCTGTGTGTGTGTGTGTCCGTGTGCGGTGTAAAAATGTGTGTTGGAGGAACCTGCTGTCACCTCATTACAGGACACCGCTGGCCACAACTCACGCTGACATCCAGGGGCCGTATTCACAGAGTATTTTATTTTACCACCAGGAGTTCTCCTAAATGGCACCAAAAAGTTTGGAGCCGAGAGTTTTTCCTCTTAAGACTCATTCACAAAGCTGCTGGGGGCAACTTTTACTGAGGAATGGAGAAAACTATTAAGGATAGAGCAATAAAAAATACCCTTTTCTTATCCTGTGATCCAGCGGTAACTGCTGTCTTTAGGTGCAACAAATATAAAGCATGTCACACTCATCTTACACTCAGGAGCATATACGTTCACTTATTACACATTCAAATGTGATTTTGGACAAGCTAACTCTTCCCATTAACAAAACTTTGTTAGCTTAAAGCCACCAAAGTTGAACTGTATCAAATTTACTTTGCAAATTCAATGATTGAGGTGATTCCATTGAAATTAATATTTTATTTTATTTTTTCCTCCATCACATAATCCAACATTGCACATGATGGATGTGTATAATACCTGCCTGAAGTAACATCCTGCTTATTCCATTTCACTCAGTAATAGGTCATATTGCAGAACTTAACAATGCTCTAACTAAAAGACTAAATCCAAAAATAAAGAAAAGAAAATAATGATGCTCTAAATGAGTGACCACAGGATTCCAAGACAAAGCTATCAATATTACTACCACTGTAAACTTTTACTGCTGCACTTCAACAAACCTATTGCCTTGAAGCTGATGCTTTGTTTCTTTTTTCTTTTCTTTTTTTTGCAATTTTGGGCAGGAAAACTCACACTAATGAAGCTTAGCGAAAGGTCAGTCAGGACTATCTCCTTGCACATGCCTTCAAGGTCACAAGCACCATTTCTCGTTATCTCCAAGTTCAAACGGCTCATTCCTGTCTTCATCCAATCACAACCTGACACACTGGCCTTTAGCCAATCACTTGTAAGCTGTCAAACTTCAAAAGTGTTCTCTCTCTCTGCTGTCATTCAGCTGTCATTTCCGCGCCGTCAACATTTTGTGACCCATTTCCACCCCTCCACCAGCTCAACCATAGATGCCTGACCATCTCCAATCAAATCATCCGATCATAAAATTTCCCTCTCATGAAGATGTCCCAGCATCCTCGAGCTCCATTCCTCATCACCACCACCAGTGTCTAAGCTCCAGGGGAGAAGTTACCTCTAATTGGAAAGACCTTAAACCTATGGACCGCTTCCCATGGTGATCCACTTCCTCTAAGCGCCAAAGTATATTCCTTCTGTTCACAATAAATTCCATTTCACTTCTAATTTCTCATGCTGTTGTGTTCATCGTATTAGTCTCTCCTGATTGAAATGCCCTCCAAAGTTATTATGCTAACATTTTAGCTGACAGAGAGAAACATAATTTATTTGACGTTGTGTTTATGTCTCCCTGATGAAAGTAGCTCTGCTTTTCCTGAGAAACACATCTGGCTCTTTAGCTGCTAAATGCACCACTATGTTCACCAGCTAGTCTCTTGCTGAAATAGGCTACCTCCTGCTGTTGGAAACACTGAGACTTGTACCAAATAAATGTAGCGTATAATCAAAACTATGAGCTAAAAAGGGGCTAAAAGGCTCTGTAGAACCGCAGAGTTGGCAACAATTCTCAAGTGGCAGACACACATTACACAAAGTAATTTGATTAAATGGCGAAAAACTTAATTTGTGGAGCTTCAAACATTATGAATTATCCCCCCGATCTTGTGGGGATTTTCATGGCACAGTGACAACATTATCTACTGGGTAACATCTGGTTGAATGTGCTGTTGACTGTACATACATGTTCCGACATGCAAACATGTGTATGTGTGCGGCCTAAAGTGTAGGTTAGCATGTTAATGACGCACAGGCTTGTGTCACTAGGCAGGATACACAGTGATTCCATTACCATTGATTAGGTGACAGAGTGTGTGTGCCAAATGTGTGTCAGTGTGACACACACTGTAAAAGGATTAGAAACGCGGAAGCCAAGAAGTCTGTCTCTGTGTGTGTGTGTGTGTGTGTGTGTGTGTGTGTGTGTGTGTGTGTGTGTGTGTGTGTGTGTGTACTGACAGAATATTAGTCAGAGCACTTGTCGTCTCAGACGGTGCATTACAGTCCTCACTGTGGAGGTCAATGGAACGATGAGTGTGTGTGTGTGTGTGTGTGTGTGTGTTTGAGAGAGAATGAGTTCTTCACTGTCATCTTTGCCGCTCATATGATCATCTACTCATATTAAAGCTGCTTACAGGAAGTTGGGGCTCTTTGGTAACATCTAGTCGCAGCTGTAAGGGACTACAACACCTTTTACACATCAAATTCTGCATTGGCGTTTTGGGATTTGATCAATTCTAATGTTACCACTCATTAGGTAACTAATGAATTATCTTAGCAATAACACCCGAGGCTCCATATAATAACAAGGTTAAGTATATCTTCCTAGCCTTAATATGATGTCGGTGCTTTGTGAATACTGTTGCTATTTGCAAAGTAGCACTTCAGTATCACAGTATCACTGATCAATTTTGAGATTGAAATTATATTGAAATGTTAAGAGGCCATGTTTCTATGGGACTTCATACTGTTTCATTAAAGGCCCAATCTGTATTTTTAGTTTTTCCACAAACATGTCAGACATAAGTGTATGTGCAGAGTATAAATACACCATAAAACATTAAGAATGATGCCTGACGTTGGTTTAGTATTTAAACACCTGTCAATCAATCTGGAAATGACAGCCAGGTTCAAATCCCACGCTTTTATGGTTCATTACAAACAAATACGAGGTTTAACTGTTTTGAATGTTAAACTTATTGACAACCTAACTCTTAAGAGAAATGATAAAACAATGAAAGTTTACCTTTGAGGCCTACACAAACACACACACAGCTTACACACATATCCAAATCCTCGGTAAGATTCACTGCTGATGGTCTCTGCAGTGGTCAGCTCAGCACCTACTCACTGCTAACCAGCTACCTCATGCTGAGAGTATTCACACACACACACACACACACACACACACACACACACACACACACACACACACACACACACACACACACACACACACACGATACAAAGGGAGCTACAGCAGCCAGTCAGCTCTGGACTGTGAGCTGAAGCCACATTGCCCCCTGCTGGTTGTTAGAAGAATATTTCCTCTCAGATCCTTTACTGATAGCGACTCCACTCAGTCCTCTGTTCCACTACATCCTCCAGTCAAGTAAAATAACACGGCATTTGAACATGAAAATGTAGTGAAGACTTTGTGTCAAGGTAGTTCTACTCATTATGAAGAATGGGTATTAAATTATGTAGTAACCAGGAAACAATATTGTGTTGTAGCTGATCCAGGTGGGGCTGAATCTGACTGCTTATATGTACTTTTACTACTTATATCAAAATCTATTTATAATATATCTAAACACATTCACATCCTGTTCTGTGGGATGAATCACTAATGCAGAATATCAGGCTGTACTGGTGTTGCGACCGTATAGGCCATGCGATAGTCTCTGTCTGTCACTCTCTCCATCAGGCTGTTCAGGAATAAACACTAAATCTAGAGGGTTCTTCTAATGTAATTATCTTTTTACATATGACACTTTTGTGTTGATGTTCACATTTTTAAGTCACAGAAATAAACCAGCAACAATATATTCAGCAAAAAAAAAGTAAATGCAGCAGATTGTCTAACAACTCATACAAGGTTTTTACAATATGAACATGTCTTACAGACTTGGAGGGTAAAAAACTGTATATTCATTCTGACATTTGAATTTTGACCCATCTCGCATGATGAATCTCCATTTTCTTTCAACCCAAACAATAATGACAACCAAACAAATTTTCCACCAGATACTGGACCCTGGCTGCAGGCATTTGCTCCCAATCAGCCTCAAGAACAATACTGAGGTCCAAAACTGTTGTTGGACAATAAGGCCTTTAATTGAGGTCAGTGCTATTTGCAGGCCAGTTAAGATCAGGCCTACCCCAAACTGTTGCCTCGAAGCTGCAAGCACATTATTATGTAAAATATAACTGTAAGCTGTTGCATTAAATGGACATGGAGGCACTGGAGACAGCAATACAGACAGACAGAAGAAGCCACATCCAGTCAGGATGGCTGAGTCATACTGGCTCCACAGGCTCCATCTCAACTGGTATTGATTATTCATTTCTCATTGACTGCACTCATTTGGGAGAAGAGAGCTAGAAAGCCAAGCCATTATCTGCTGTGTCAGATAACATCTGCACTGTGGTCATGGCACCAGTCAATGAGCAGAGCACAGCACAGATTAAACAAAAGTGTGTTTGAATACATCCGTTTCTATTATTTGAAGTCTGCAGGTAGTGCATGCAGTTTACCAAGCTAAACTTACTTGGTCATCCCAGCCTAATCACCAAATCAACCAGCTGTTAGCTTTGATAGCTAAGTCAGTAGCCTGCTTGTTGAAAAGAATATGTAACCAATATCACTGATGAGTTGAAGGAGGTGTCCTATTCTGATTCTGATTATTTGATCGATATAAATAAGTTGGTGCAGGGTGTTTGTTGCTCTCAGCCCATCTATCATAGGCAGGGGCTCAGACATGAATATATATGAGATAGTACCACCAGATAGCGCCAAAGCAGTAGCTGACCTTGTGGTCTTGAACTAGGCCTCAATGGTCAGATGGATGACCCCGCCGGCCTCCACACACACACGCGCGAACGCAGGCACTATGATTGTAAAAAAAAAAAAAAAAAAAATCGATACTCGGATAGTAATCGATACTAAAAATTAGTGTCGGATTAGATACTCATTAACGTGAGCCGTTTAACTATTAGCAATTAGCCGATAGCCACATTAGCCGTCTGTTAAATTATCATTAAGCTAGCGGCTATGGCTAATAATAAAACGACCAACGTTAATGTGGGAGCTAGGCAGCAAACGTTGTCCTGCCCGTCTGTAACGTTAGTAGACAGCGGCACACACACCTTACAGTAAGTCTTTTTTTTAGTATTTTTGTTTGGGGTGTTTTGCGCTACCTCAGACAACCTAAAAATAATGTTGTCATTGATGTTATTGTTTGTATTGTTGTAGTCTTTATTTAAAAAAGGGTTAGGTTCATTTTTTTCTCCCCGTGGAATCGAAAACGGTAAAAATCAAAGTAATAGGCAAACTACATCATTAATTCCACGTGAAAATATGTCCATTACAAAATTACCTAACAACACTTCACTCATATGTTCAAACCACAACAAGCTGTAACTACGCAAACTTTGTCGCACAAAGACAAGGCGATGTATCTCATAGCAGCAAACTCCAGCATTCCTAACAATCTTAAAATTAACCTTATAGATAATTAATTAGCAAGACTCACCAGTCGATGGATCACCTTTTGCAGTCTGCTCTCTTCCTTCAGCTGAAGCAAACCATTCAGAGTCGTCAACCGCACTGGTGAGATGGTGCAAGTAAAAACAGCAGCATGGGTCACTTGTATCAACGCAGGTTAGCATCATGTTCTGTCAACAAGGAAAAGTAGCTCCAATCTCCACCAGTGTCGTCGTTGTCTCCTCTAAAAGGCAACAGCACACAGTCGATGTGAAGCTTCAATAATCAAATTCTTCCGCATCTCACGATTGTCTCTCTCCTCCTGTCCACTCGTTTCCCCAAAAGTCTTAAATTTAACCACAGTCATGGACCATTATTTGTGTTGAAGAGCAAGCATAGCCAGGAAAATCCTTTATTTTATTCGGCACTTGCCGTTAGTTAGCATTAGCGTCAAAGTTAGCTTCGGTAAACTGTCTCCAGAAGGCCTTGCTTGCCTGTGTGAGCCCTTCGAGTAGGTATTGGTGTCTCCCTTTCAGATTTCTATTTTTTCTATCTTCAAGCAAATCAGCCACGATAACAACTTCGTCATTAGCCGCCATTTTTCTTGGTTACCAACAGTCGTAAGCTAGCTAGCTAGACTTACTCTAATTGGTTGATAGTGACGACGTCACCCTGGGGTTGTCTAAAATCACCACAAATCAAATTTTGATTGGTTCATTTTGTTGACACTATATTTATACCAAGTACACTTTCTATGAACGGACCAACTAAGGACACAACAGGCTGTTCGTGCAAAGTTACTACTGTATGGAGAAGCATGGGCAGAGGTAAGTATATCCATTTCCAGCTCCAAATAGTGGTTTTATGGTCACGATAGTAACTGAAATCGAACCAAATTGATGAAAAAGAAATAAAAAGTTTGTTGGATTATAAATTATTTTAACAATAGATTTATAATTAGATTTTACTAATTTGTAATATTTTATTAAATCAAAAAAAAAAAAATGGTAGGGCCTTGCAGAGAACGCCCTGACAGTCTGCACCAAAGTCAGAAAGTTTCAAAATCAAACTTTTATTTGATTTTGTTGAGGGTTCTCTTACTGTCAAAAAGATGTCAAGAGTCCACAGCCATGGTAACGACTCTGCGAGGCTATGCTAATACGCTCCTAAAGACAACACTTACATGCTGATGTAGCTGATGAAATGTTTAATATGCTCACCATCTTAATCTAATTTGATAGCATGATAACATTTTCTAATTTGCACCTAACACACAAGTACAGCAGAGGCTGATGGGAATGTTATTAGTTTTGAAGGTTTTTGGTCAGAAACCAAAGTAATGGACAAATCCAAATGTGGACCTGATGATGGTGCTAAATATGAGGTAAACGCATCGCCAAATCTCATCTTGAGGGGGACATGAATAGCAATCCATCCAAAAGTTGTTGAGATATTACACTCAAAAACACAAATTTCAAACTTATGGTGGTGCCAAAGGAGAAGCGATGGGATCACCAAAGACAGCTGGATTCATATCTGTCCCAAATGTCAAGAAAAAGTTGTTGAGATATTTCAGTCTCGACAAAAGTGGTGGACCGATCCACTGCCATTGCTGTCCTTAAGTCATGCCACTAACACGGCTAAAAACTGAGTTGTACCATTTGCCCCAAATCCAGTGACAAAAAGCCTCTCTTTGTGTTTTCTGTGAGTGCTGAAGGAGCTCAGTGTCCTCAGGTTTGAGCAAGAGAATCACCGATGTAAAGTTTAATGAAGATAATTTCACTCTGTGGCTCAGGGAAGAGAGATTGAGACAAAAACACTTCAGTGAGTTAGAGACAGTGTGTATTGTTTGCCTTAGAGGGCGAAGTGGAAATGACTTTGTCTTTGACAGCAAAGTACTGTTGAAGTGCCTGAGGCATCTTCTCTTTCCGGCCTATCTCTCTACTCTTCCACTCCCTCTGCCCTTCATTCTTCTTCTGTGTCAGTTAAGTGATATTAAACTGGCAGAGCAATAAACAGAAAGGGATAAAGAAAGGGGTGTAATAAAAAATAAACAAAAACCCTAACGGTAGGGAAAATACTTCACACCACAAGCATCTTTTAATAATTAGAGATCTTTATTTATTCTAATTTGGGCAGTTTAAGACAAATGGTCTGTACTGGACATCTCCCAGTTTGAAAAAAATGTACCTTAAATCGAGAATAAAAACACCAAAAAAAGTTATGTAGATTATTATATTTGAGTGTGAGATCATTCCTAACTTCATGTGGCAGGTTTAAATGCTGTTAACTGTTAACTTTCTAGGAGTGCAATATTAGAACACTGTAGTGGCCCTATAATGATTTATGTTGATGTGTGAGGGCTCCAGTTTGCTGCTGTAATGTTAATTCCTAAAACTCTTTGAAGGAACGTATTAAATCCCTGCCCATTCTGAGCAAAGAAAATACAATATTTCATCAGGTGATACCAAAACATTGCATTTGCAACAAACTTGGTGCCAATCCTGTGATGCAATTCAGTACTCTCTTCTGAATAACCTCTTCTGCACCTGTTTACAAGGTGTGCAATGGACAACACTCAATTCAACCTCCTAAATCTGAAGAGCTGTGGGTGGGTCCAGGGGCCAGGTATTGTTCAAACATGACACAACTTAAATTACTATGTCAAGGTCCCAAAAGAAAGCCTGCAATAAGTTGGATTTTAGGGAATTTTTTACGAAATGATGTTCACACCATCTACAATATTTCCATAAGACATGTTGTTGTAGCAATAAAAGTATCCTCCTGTCTTGAGTTTGCACAGTTATGTCAATATTTGAGTCATTTAGGACTAAAGATTGGGACAAGAGGAGGAAGAGGATATTGTTAGAGTGAACATTTTTTTCTAAATTGAACATTTAATGGAACAAGATTAAGTTTACGAGGTTAATGATGTTTTAGAAAGTTTCAAGAATGTTCAACAGAGTGTGGGAACCTTTTGAAGAACTTGCTACGACACGTTTTTCAAATGAGAGTTACCGTTTACCCACTGGGAACGTTCACAGAGCTGGGTCTCTTCTTCTCTGCGTCTTCACACCCCAAACTCTCTCACTAATTACTACAACCTGTCAGCCTCTCTCAGTTGCTGTGGCGACCAGCCGTCGTCATGGCAACCCCAGTGGTCTGTCTTGCTCAGTGAGGGAGGGGGTGGGAGCGTTATCATGCAGGAAGGTGAGATAAGAGAGTTCATTTCTTATTGAGTAGATAAAAGGGGAGCTGGCCTCCGTCAGTGAAACATTTAAATCACAGGGAAACAGTGGGGAAGCTGAAAGGGCCAAAACTTATTCTGACTGAAAAATAAACCAACCCTCCACTGTGTTTTGTAATTTTTATTAATATCATACTTGTTTTTTTTTTTGTTGTTTTTTTTAAATCTCTCAAAACTTCCCTGAGAACAAACTCATAAATCTTACGTTACTTACTTTAAAAACCACTGACGACAAAGACCTGACATTATACACTGAAAACATAATCCAACAAACGTGACAGGAAGAATCTGACTCCTAAAGTTGGATGGAAAAGCTAAAAAAGAACTAAAGCCAATCATAAATGTCAAATTCATCGACACCCACACTCGTCCACCACCATGTCCTGGTAATGTCGCAGCACCACGTTGTCGTTGTTGTCGTAGTAGAGCATAGAGATCGGGGACAGGCGGATGGGGACACAGCAGGGTTGAGGCGTGCCATGCGGGTCCAGGGAGTGAACCAGGGTCTGCAGGATGGCGTGGTTGGTGCCGTTCAGGCTCTCACTGAGCGGGAACGGGCACTCACCGTGGCAGTAGTTGGCCATGTAGCCCTGCGGAGCGATGATCCAGTCCTGCCAGCCCACGTCTTTGAAGTCAATGTAGAGACGTCGGGCCTTGCAGACGTTGCTGGGCGTCACAGGGAGGTGGACGGCACTTCTCCTCTTTCTGGAGCGACACTGGTGGGGGTTGAGGGACACGGCCACCAGTGAGGCCTGGATCAGCGGCAGGGTGAAAGCTGGTTCCAATGGGAGGGAGTTTCCGGGGTGAAAGGGAAGAAGTTCCTCTGGATCGGTGCTGAGAGGAAGCAGCTCTATAACCAAACCGTAGTTGCGTCCCGGTTTGCGCCAATTCTCTGCCAGCGAGGTGAGGTCCATGGTGAGGGAGGTGGGTTCAGGCTGCAGCTGGATTGACTGGGACAGTAGGAGTCTGCGGTTGGCCTGGGGATTGGCTCCCCTCAGCGTGGCTCGGATCACTTTATACAGAGACACGCTAAGGGCCCGGGGCCCCTGCAGGAGCTCTGCAGATCTGAAGGGTTTCCAGTGGAACTTGACTTCCAGCTGAGCCAGAGACAGCAGCTCCACAGGCTGCAGGACGGACATGTTGAAGAAAAGCTGCTTCTCCAGACAGACCTGACAGCTGCTGCTCCACCCAGACACCAGCCTGCCTGCGAAACGTCAGCAGGGAGATCAGATGGTTAACAAAGACATTACAGTGTTTCAGGAGTGTATTTAGGTTTTTTAAACAAGTGGAAACTGAGCGCATGACAACCTAAATCATGCAGAAGAATGATTTGTCATGACCAATTAGGAGTCTCTCAAATAAACACTGTGGTTGAACTCACTGTGTTTTCATCAGCACAAGAGTTTAACGGACTTATTATTATTCTCTACTGAATTTGCAGTATGACTAGTGGAAACATCTTATGTTAACAGGACTTTTACTGTTGTCATAAGCTTTTGTTATCTGCTTTAAAAAACATTTCCCTGTTCCTGAATAATAGTGGATATTCTCTCTCTCATACCCGTGTACAGATCAGAGGTGCTGAGACCCAGAGGCCTTGCAGTGTGTCATTATGTCACTTTTTTTTTTGGCTAAACCTGCTTTTTGATGTGCTGAGCTTTGCAGACATGTAGCCTATAGTACAGAACCACAACACACGTGTAATATGTGTCATTTTGGCCAGTTACGCTACACAGTTTAAATGTTTATAACTGATAAAACTAAACTGAGAAAAATGTGCCATTTGTGCCTAAAACCCTTGCATGCTATTGGCCCAATGGAGAGGTGCAGTGCAACAATCTGAGAATTAGGAAGTCTATTAGAAACATAATTTATTACTTTCTTTAAGTGTGTCTGTCTACTTTACTTCAAAAGTGTATCCTGCAGTAAATGCAAGTTAGTTTATGACAGTTATTAATCTTAAGTCTTCTTCAGTGGTTGTTCAGGTCCACCCAGTTACTGCAGTTATTATTGGCTGAGAAAAACTTTGCATTTGTGGTTTGGAGATCCTCATCCACAACTTTTCAAAATAAAACGATATTTTACCACAAACTCAGCTTCACATAAGAACCTGTCTAACTGCGGAGCTTATGAGAATATTGGGCCTTTAAATCAATTACCATCACACACTGACTCTGGTACCTTGGTCTTGCACGTATCGGATGATGTTGCCGCGGACTCCGTACTCTGACACCATGCAGGGGTCGCTTTCCTGGGTCCGGATGTTCTCCGACCTCCGGAACATCCTCCAGAGCGCGGAGGGGACTTGGCGTCGGGGCTGGTGGCTCCCTGCGGGCCGGGGCCGCCCGGAGAGGCCGAGTGAGCCGAGGAAGAGCCGCTCCTGGGTCTTCATCTCCTCCACGTGTGTGAGATCACACACACCCAGAAAACACACCGCGAGCAGCACCAGAGGAGTCATGCTCGGCCTCATGTTTGACTTCACCCGGCTCTGCTGGTTCCTCACCTGTGCTGTGGCTCCCAGGAGACCGACGCTGTTTGTTTTAACCCGGGAAACCTCCCGGTGTGCAGCTGCATAATTATGTTAATGCGAAGCGGGCAGACAGGCCGGAGATAAGGTGAGGGGGGCGGGAACACGTGGAGACAGATCTCAGGTCAGGTCCTCAGGAATAACAGAGAGGTTCCTGAACCAAAACTACAAAAAAAAAACAGCTGCAAAACGTCAGATGAAGTTTCCCCGTTGTAACAATGCTGAATAATGTTTTTAGAGTTATTCTGATGTATCCGGATCCCTCTCTTCCTTTCATTTATAATATAGTCCCAAATTTACCACTTCAAGGCACAATCTGTGTTTTTTCACCACATCCATCATCTGAGGTTTGTTCACTAAACCCAAGATTGTGAGTTATAGATGAAAAATTTGACATAGAATAAAACATTTTCTGATGCAAAGTTAGGTTCACTTAAATAATAGTAAATGAATTAATTAATTATGTAAAAACCAGCACTTAATGTTTTGCACTGAAGGTTCATTTTCATTTTTGGTCCTCAAAACAGCAAATATTTCATTTGAAGTTGTGTGAAGCAGCATCTGCCCCAGAAACATGGCTGCGATTACTCCATAGACCTCAGTGTGGGGGTCGACTGTCAGACGGAGCAACAGCACCAGTGAAAACACTGTTGACATCAGGATGGGAACACAGTCGGTGGCATTAACATGAAAAGCCGGGAGATACCAGTATCATTAGGATTCATCCTCATGTGCACCACAAACGTCTGCCCCAGTTTTTGTGGCATTTTCAGCCACACATGCAAACTGAACTGCAGAAACCTGAAATATTCAGGAATATTTCAGCTGAAGCTGTTTAGTTTGCAGTGTGATGGAAACATGGGTCAACACCGAGGAGGTCCAGAGGTCTTTATGTGCTCCTGCAGTCAGTTTGTTGCACCATCTAGTGTCCATTGGAGGTACTTCCTGTTTTAGTCCTTCAAACTTGCAGCACTCAAGAGACTACTGTGTTTTACATGAATGTTATTACTTGTCATGTCATTTAAATAAAGCAGTGGTCCTCAACATCTTGAGCTTGTGACCCCCTAAAACAAATGAATGTTTGTGATTCCCTATCACAGTTTATGGGCTTAGAGAGGTTATGAGTTCTTATAGGAACAGCTCAAACAAGGAGAGACTTTTCCTTCCTAGACTGTTTCAATGTGAACAATTATTGGCCTGAAGTGGCAACAAGTAAAAAAAAAAAAAAAACATTACAAAAAGACATATCATTTATCATTTTAAACATCTTGTGACCTTTCAGACTTATCTTGGGAGTGGGACCCTCCTGGGGGGTGGTAAACTGTAGATTGTGACTCAGACCAGTCAGTAGAGCTCAGTGTGATGATTGTTTCTGTCCGTTTACTAATCATGATAAACACCGACACACAACTAGACATTGCACCAGAACTTCCCAAGTTTTAAGTTTTTCTGAACACTTTTATGTTTATTTTAACTGATCTTTCCACTTCACTTCCTGAGACATTTGGCTCTGGTTCTGCTCAGTCTACAGACATCATACTTCATTTTCTGTGTCGTATATTAGGGCTGAACAATTAATCGAAATATTATCATAATTGCAATATCCAAATTGCAGGAGCTGAAATATGTTTGATAAAATACCATACCAACATACTGTAAGTGAAGCATTGTGCTAGAGATGCCTGAGCCTACAAACCAATGCTCTAGACATAAAAGGAACATCCTTGTTTTGTACAAGTTGCAGCAAAAATCACATCATCATTTTTATATTTTTTTTCATGGAAATCAAACGCAAAAATGACCATTCCAGCTGAAATCCTGACTCGTATGGAAATTGAAATATCAGCCAAAATAATCCCAATTTGATTTTCTTTGCATATCGTTCAGCCCTATTGTATATAAACAAAAACTTATCTATCTTACCTTTCCTGTTTTATCATGACAATCCAGTGTAGCGTGGAGGAACCTAGTCCAACACCTTTGGGATGAACTGGAACACAGACTGTGAGCCAGGCCTCGTCATCCAGCATCTGCTGGACCACACTGATGCTCTACTGGAGTGAGATGTTTAACACTTGTTATAGCTAACGTGACTGACGTTACAGTAACATGCTGTTATAAACACCATTCATCGAGTCAGTCCCAATGATTTTTTTTAATATAGTTGGCAATCAAAGATGATTTTGATTTGAATCATTATTTACAGATCAGTATGTACAGTGGTCAAACAAGAGCAGGAGGCTGTAGTTACACTGTGTGTGTGCGCCGAGGGGGAGGGGGAGGAGGGGGAGGAGGGGAGGGCAGAAGTAGCTGACATTCATCCTTTCAAATAAACGAACGAATAAATCCAATAACGACTTATTTCACTCATCTATTCAACACCTAACGGTGTGTGTGCATAGCTCAGACACAGATTTGGCGACCGACACACACACCCCACACACACACACAGAATAAATACACGCACACTGTATATGAACAATCCACTGCTAGGTAAGACAATAGATAGACAATAATGTGCACTGGCTGATCCTTATTTAAAAGTCTCACCTGATCACACACACTCGCACAGACACGTTCACATGGACCCTCACACATACACAGAACTACAGCTGAACAGATACACACGACACACCGCTAGATTCAGCCTGAGCCTCTCCTGTCATCACTGCTTTCACATTTGAGAGTTCTGTGCTGATGTTTGCATTTGACTCGGAAAACAAGTTGCTGCTTTTATTAAAGATAAATAGAAATAAAGTTATTAAATAAATCTCACTGTGTTCTTGGAAGATATATCCATAATCAAAGATTCTTCAGTCCTGCCAGAAAAGAAAAAAAAAAAGATTCTCTTTGCTGTAAACCGGCAATTAAACTGCTATTTAGAATACAGTGTACGATATAATCTTGCACATTTTTATGAAGTTATCTCAAATTAATTTTTACGTAAACTCTATTTCGGAGTTGGAGCATAATTTTTAGATGTTTCAATCCTTTATCAAAACAAAACTTCCCAACAGGAAGCAGTTTGTGAATGTCTTTTTTTTTCCAGAATTTATCTTAAAACAAATGATTTTATTTCAGTCCTTTTGTCAAGAAAAAAAAAATTCTAAAATGCCTTTATCATTGACTGAGGCTCTATTCATCCACGAGCAAGATAAGTCAACTTTGGATCTAGTATTTGATTTATCGGCTAACAAGCACCAAAGTCTGTTAAAACAGACGTATTAGTTTAAAATATAGCAGAACTTCCATTTGTAACTGCTTTGAAATTGTGGTTAAGAAAGTACAACTTCACAAACAGTCTAAATGCTGGACTTGTGATCATTTCGGGACCAAAAAATGCAAAACATTACCCTCGACTGTCACTAGTGACAGTCTGCCTTTCTCTTCTATCTTGCTCATTGCGAAAATTTCACCCCTAGTGTAAAGAAAAGTCTAATTTTATATTTCGTTGTGCGTTTCTGTTTATGTGACCCAAACAAAGATGGCAACCAGAAATGATAGCTGCTTACTTGTCTGGAGAAAGAGGACACAGTCTACTGGGATCTGATTGCACAATATTTTTCCTCCCACTGTGTCAGATTAGGAGATTACAGTCTCATAAATTCATGCTATTACTTGGCACAGACACACTGGATTTATACAACTTGAGTGACGTACAGTTGATCAGTGAGTCGCCAACTTCACTGTTCCACCTCCTCTTTTACTTCAACATGTTTTCATCATGTGTGGAGAAGAGCGCTCTGGGCTCCTGTGGGTCAATGTCAAGCAACACAGGCTGATATTATGTAGTCTGACCCCAGAATGAATATTGTACCTCATTTTACAGCAGTGCGAATGTTTTCTGTATCGGCTGTGAGCACTATGGATATGTCTCCAAAGACGCGTCCATGATCTGTGACCCTGCCTGGTTTCTATCATATTCTCGATGAGAACAGCAGCTTATTTAAAGCAACTTGAAAAGAAAGTCTCAAATATAAAAGTGATGACTGCTCGAGAGGCCCAGGAACAGCACTTACAGCTGGGAACACTCAGTCAAAGTTACAGTACTTGAGTAGCTGATCGAGGCGTACACACATCTAGGGCTTTGGTGCATCATGGGACAATCAGGAGTGTTATTCTTCAGTTCAAAGGAGCACAACAGGCGCCGATCTGATTGATCAGTCCATATATATATTTATATATTTATAACTATAAATCCATCCAATGAGCTATGTACAAAGTATGGCAAAGAATTTATTATTTCAATTTATCAGCAGATGTCATTGGCTCTTCACTGTGTGTAGTCCATAATGTCTCCAGTGATGTGAACGTTTCATGCTTGGGGGGGTTAGGGGGGGGAGTCCATACCGGCAACCTGCGGCGGTCTTCGACATGGACTCATGGACCCAATCTGCCCCAGAGCAAAAGCTCAGCGGAGTCCATCCAGGGCCTGGGTTCAGTCCAATAAGAAGAGGACAGGAGGTCTCGCCACCAGGGTCATGTAGCGTTCACCTCCATGATGTGGTCGTCAGTGGCGGGCAGCACCAGGACCTGCCGTGCGAGGCTGTGGTTGAACACCTGTCCCGGGCTGAAGGGTTCCAGACGAGGCATAGCCACGCCCTTCTGTTGCTGGTCGCCACTGCCCACGGAGTGGATGCTGCCCCGGCTGCGGATGCTCGCCGTGTCGGCCTGGTCGTCCAGCGTCTTGTCCAGCAGGGACAGACTGTCGTTCTCCACGCAGCTGTCTGAGGATGGCAACAAACAAACAAACAAATTACTCTCTGAAAATCCTGGTGGTTTTTTATTGTTGTTGTTTTTACATTTCAGGTCATTCCTTTCTGGAATAATTAAATTTTGGCGAAGCAGTAATGAACAGGTCAAAGAAAACAAGCGGTCAGACAGCTTGTAAACAGACTAATCCAACCAGATCTACTTGAAAGAGGAAACTAAAAATTTTAATTAAAATGTTACAATCTGTTAAAACCCAAAACATCAAATATGTCTGTTGTTGCAGAGGGTTTGTGTAGTAGTTGCTTTGTAAAACCACAGACCCGGTGCTGCTTTCTGAGACACCGGTGTGATTTTCCACTCCATTTAAAGTTTGTTTAGAAGTTGTTGGGGCGTCTTAGTACAACTCCTCCTCAATAAGTAGCACAGCTACTTCTCACAGCTGGTGCAACACCACCTGCTGCTGTTGGACTGGCAGCTGCCAGAGTATCAGTGTCGTACCTGCTGTTTGCCATTTAAGTTGTTTTCGCTGCTTTTTCTGCTATGTAACATGTGGGATGACAGCAAATTGGAAAGATTCAAGTCTCCCTTCTTTCACTATGGAATTCACTTCTTCTTACCAGGGTCTGGCTGAATGGCCACTGCTGCAGTGTGAGGCAGGTACTTCAGCACTTTGATTTTGGGGAAGGGCAGGTGTCCTGCGAACAGAGGCATCACCTCGATCTGCACCTTGTGGGTGGCGTTGGCCGTCATGGGCATCGACACCATCCCTGAACTCTTCCCACACACCGCCCAGTTACTGCTGCTGTCAGCCACTGTGGACACACACATACATGCACAATTTGGTAACAGGTAGACAGGTAAACAGGTCATTATTTATTCAAATAGTTGCTGATTATTTGATGTTAATTGACTGATTCATTTTTGACTCATTGGTATATGTTAAACAAGTATGTTGTTGGCTTATTCTGGACGATTCATTTTTAGAAGAAGAGTTAGTTTAATATTTTACTATAATCATTAGAGTTGCAAATACTGATTATTTCAGAAATCCCAGATGGTAAGTGATTCTCCAGACATACCTTCATACATGAGTTTGGTGGTTTTGAGACCATCAGTGTCAGTCTTGCTCTCCTCCGCCATCTCTCCCTCTGCAGGCTCAGTCAGTCGCGTTATACACACCTCCAGTCCACAGAGGAAACCAGAGCGACAGTGTTGTTCACCAGCAGGAGGCAGGATCTCAGCTCTCACGCTGTACAATGTCTGACAGTATCAAACAGAGGTTATTTAAGGTGGGAAAATCTCTGATTGTGGCTGGAATTCTGTACATGTTCGGTTTCCCTGTCCACATGTTGCGAAAAAGATCTACAGATCTGAGCTGCTGACGACACAGTCTGAGCTAAAGTAAATCTTTCAGCGGACTCACAGTGACTCTCTCGAGCTGGAACTGGTAGTGGAAGGGTTTGAAGGCAGAGACGTCTTGGTTGAGTGGAGAGAAGTTGGCAGAGAAAATACACTGGAGACAGGAAGGCAGGTCATCCTTCCACCTCACCTCCCACAAGCAGAACACGCTGTGCTTACTGCACAAAAGCTACACACAAAAACACACACACACACAAACCAGATATGAACATGAATTAATATTTGAGGTAATTTGGACATTCTTTAAAATGAAATCAACACCAGAGAGATGTATGTTGACCGTCAGGAAGTGTCCACACCAATGTGGATGAATTTAAAAATATTATTTGTGTGACAAACAGGGCTCCAACAGCTGTTCCTCCTGTATTAACGGCCATCACCTGGTAAAGAGTGTGTCGAAAGATGGTTTTGATTGACATGTCCGTATACTCTGCTTGGCATCTGCACATTAAACCCTCTGTTCTGTCAATTCCTCAAAGAGGCATCCTGCAGGCCCTCAGATCAGATGCCTGAACCATCTCATTCGGCCACTTAAAACCCTCCCTTTCTCCGGATATCTGAGCTCCTCACCCTCCCCATCCTGCTCAGCCCTGCTGAGGAAACTCATTTTGGCTGCTTGTAAACATAATCGTTATTTCTGTCACTACCCAGAGTTCATGACCATAAATTGGGTGTGGGGTTCTGGTCTGGATCACAGATAGCGGGTAAATTGAGAGTTTCATCTTCAAGCTCAGGGGCTGAAACTTAGGAAAGAGAGATGTAGTAAAAGATGTATTTTTTATATTTATCCTCATTAGTGTGAACATGAGATTATAACCCATCTTTATTTCCAGTATTTCCCCATAATTACCATCAGATATTATAAAATCCATATATTTTACAAACACTAAAGCATTTTTTCCAAATGCTAGAAGCTTTGTACTGACCTTTCCTCTTGTCACTAACATCTGTTTAGTTGTTTTCTGCTCACCTGCTGTGCTTTAGTGTTAAGGGACTGAAGCTCCAGAGCTGCATGCTGCTTCTCTGTCAGCTTCACTTCAGCCAGCGTGAAGTTCACGTCTGACACATTCTGCACGCACACCTGGATGTACTTCCTGTTGGGTCAGATCAAAGGTCACAGATCGGACGTGTATATGAGTAGGCTGGTGAATGTACATGGTGAAAAAAAAGAAAACACACGCCTACAGGGCTTTCTGAGAGACTGGAGGCTCACCTGTTACCAGCAGAAAGCAGCGAGTGTTTGGTCTTGAAGGGGATGTAGAAGGTGAGAGCTAGCAACGTGGAGTAGATCGACCACGGACAGTCGATAGACATCTGTGGACAGACACAGCCAGACTTTACTTTCAAATCTCTTAACTTATCATGGTTCAAAACAAAGCTTACTGATTAATCTGCTGATCATTTTCTTAATTAATCAATGAATCACTTGGTCTTAAAATTGAAAAAATGCCTGTCATAATACACTAGAGCTAAAACTGACTTAATCAAATGTCCCAAACCCAAAAATATTCTATTTACTTTAATCTTCACGTTTAAAAACCTACAACTATCACCTCTTTGTTTTTCACTGAATCACTGAAACGATTAATTTTCAAACTAGAAATGTGAAAGACTTCCATCACTCTCTCCCCCACATACACTCTACGACTCTGCATTTCTGTGAGTGGGCCTCACCCTCTGGTCGATGGCGGTCATGGGCGTGTCGGGATGACTGTAGCTGCGAGGTCGATGGCGGACCTCGCCATTGGTCAGCCTCTCATTGGCGGGCCGCTCGGACCCGGACGGGATGATGCACAAAACCTCCAGCTGGAACTCCAGCGTGTGGTAGGGAGGGGTCGGGGGCAGGCTGATGCTGGTCACCTTCTCAGACGACTGAATGGAGAGGACGCTTTCACCCACCAACTCTGAACACAGGAAGGAGACGGAGACGGAAGAGACGAGAACTTTAAAGCTGCATATGTGTCAGTTAGTGTGTTTATAGGCCAGACAATCGCTGGTTGTGGTCATCTTTCTGCAGTAACTTAGTTTTAGAAACATTATGTACACAAGAAACATTGCTGTATGTTGAAAAAAACAGTTAACAAAGGTAGATTTATGCTGAGGAAACCTGACTTCTTAACCATGTAGATGCATAACCAGACCTCAAACGTGTTTTTTATCTTGTAATCATGTGCACAACAAGGACTAGCAGCAATGAGATGGATTGCCAGGAAAGATCACTACTCCAAAACAATAATTAAATCCAAAGATCAGCTAAAACCAAAACTACAATAATTAAGTGAGTGTACAAAGATAATCTCTTTAAATTAATGTAAGTGGCGGATTCAGATAAAGGCTTTGAAATGTGAACCGACCAGCAGCGGGGTTGCTGATGCGGGCGGTGCAGCTGGCGGAGGGCAGGATGGGCATGGTGTCTGTGTTGCTGAGCTGCAGAGCGTCTCCTTTCTTCACAGTGTAGTGACCCGTCAACAGAGTGAACTTCACTATCTGAGGCAGACCGGCTAACAGAGGCTCTGAAAAACAGAAAAACAACCACAGTGAGCAAAGCGCACACGCACAACACGCACAACACGCACACAAGCACGACTACAAAGTTGTTTCTATATACAGTACATTCACAAACATGGTGGGAATCAGAGCAGTAGAAACGTTTTTTGATGCAAGCTGTGACTAAGATGAAACTTAACATTCATTATGATCAGTAACAGGCAGAAGCACAACTAATCACAGTTTGTCATTTAAACAAAAAAATTGCTTTTATCATTATTTTTAAACTAAATTCTGTTGCTAAATAGTTGGAAAATACTGAACTTGAGCTTCCTCCAACACTAAACTTAATGCATGGTGAAGAAGTAGGAACTGTACTTAAATGTTAATTTGCTCCTCATTCAAAAAAACTAAATCAAAAATGCAGATAGAAAATCATTAACACCCCTCGACATGGTGAGTCAAAGAGGCCTGAGGGCTTGTGTATCGTATTTTGTTTTGCCAGCTGCATTTTTAGTTTGTTCAATAAGGGAATTCTGTGAAAAGCTGTGAGTGATAAAAACAATACTTGGAAAAGTGTAATTGCCTAAAGAAACAAAACAAAAAATTGTGAGCAATAACACAATGTCGTCATATAACAAATACAGACCTGAGAGAGGCTCCACAGTGAGCTGGGGCTCCTGAGAATACACTTCATACTGGACCGATGGGTAGATATGAGGCAGTACGAACTGCACCTGACCCACCGTGGCACACAGCTGACGCAACGTGTAAGTACCTGGCTGCCCACTCTACAGAGGGGAGGTAAGAAAATAAGAGGGAAGTTATATGAAGAAAGAATAAATAAAAAAACACACCAAACAAAATTTTAAAGGTCATATTTTTATCTTTTCATGTAAGGCAGTGTCTCTTACTGGTGCTGTGAAGGTAATGCTGTTATTCCCGGGCTCTAATTTTACATCCTGCACTTTCAGCATCCGTGCTCCCTCCTTCATGGCAACAGCAGGAGGACTGACACAGTTGGGCGTGTCTGGCGGTGAGTTGCTGTCATGACAACGCATGAGCAGGTGAGTGTTTTTACACACCACTCCTGTAGAGTTGAGCGAATTGTCTGAAGGACTCCTGTCCTGAATCTCATCCAGTTCTAAAGGAGGACGCGCGGCCGAGGAGGAGGGGGGCCCCGCTGACGAGTTTCCATGGTTAAACTCTACTGTCCCTGGGTTTGTTTGTCTCTGAGCCCCCTTAGACCTTCCATGAGTCCCTCCGTGATCCACGTCAAAGTGAATGCTAGCAGCTACTTGCTGTATGTGCACGGACACCGGCATAAAACATCTCAGAGTGAGCTCCACCTGCAGGACGGCTCCAGAGTGCACAGAGGCCGTCGCTGGGTGGAACTGTAGTCGTGTGAGCTGAGCAAAAACGCCCATGCTGAGAGTCACTTTGTGGGCTGCAGAGGAAGAAAATGACATTTAAGTAAAAAAAATAGGTTGTTAAATCATCACCCACTTTTAAATGTGTTTGCAGATTGTTTTGTTTAGGTTGACCAGTGAGAGTTAATGAAAGCTATACCTTACACAATGAATTAGCGATCACAGACAACAACTAAATGACCCCTACAAAGCACTGAACATCACCGACTGATGATACAGAACACATATGGTGGTCCTTTCTTTGTAAAGGTAAACATGTACAAGTGATGAACCTGATGACTTACACTTATCTTCAGACTTTCCGGCGAAGGTCAGAATTTCCTGACAAAAGTGCTTCCTCTCCTCTGTGGTCAGATTCACGTCACCAGCCAACAAGGCACTGGTCTGCAGGTAGCTGTGGTGGGTTGTAAAGGAAACAAAACGCTACGGTGCACTGGTGCAAGAACCAAGCATCAGTCTCCACCATTGTCAGGTGAACATCGGATCTTCTGTATTCTGTAACATAAAGTATCACTAACGGGCCAGCAACATAACCCTGATTAAAAAATATGCCATGATACAACTGGACTAACTCAAAGCTCAATGGCAATATTTTTTATTACCGTATTTCTTTTCTAGTGTAAGTGCATTGAAAAGTTTATACAATCCATAACTTCATGTGCCACAAACTATTATAAAATTAAATGATTTGAATCACTCAAATGTAGGGGATGATTTCTATTCTACTTCAGCAACAAAAAAAAAGTTATTAATGTTGAGGGTGTGCAATCGGATTTATATCTGAATCTTTGTGCAAGAATCTGTGTGCACCTTAACCACCCAAATATCTTTCTGGTATAAAACCAAATGAATGATGGTTATTTCCTCTTGTAAATGATTCTCTGCACCACTGGAACATATCTGGCCCTTAAGTAGCTGCAGGTGAACTATGTGACACCAGTGCTGTGAAGGATACTCTTCAGTTCTGCCCAGCAGTTTCTGACACTCGGCAATCTGTTTCCTGGTGTGAGTGACAGGGAGGCTCCATCCCTCTGACACGTACGACTTCAGAGCTTCCTGCAAGAAAGTCTCTGCCCGCTCAGGGTCCCCCTTCCTCCTAATAAATAAATGAACACACACACGCACGCACAGAAAGTCATCAACTTATCTTTTTAAATCTGCAGAAAAGAACATCACACATCTTTTTTAAAAGCCATTTAGAAGTAAAATCAATTCAAAAGACCAAAGCAAACGCAGACAACATACAGAGATTGCAGGTAGTGTCATATGATAGATATGTGAAATTAGTGTTGCCTATATTGCTCACCCCTACCATGTCTATGAAGTGCTGTGACTCAGCCTCAATGAATCTTAAACAGTTTTTTTTTTCCCCACTTCAGTAAAGGTGTTGTTTGCAGACCAAAATACACGTGAGACCTGACATCTAGTTGTGAAAGCAGGATAATGAGCTGTCTGCTACTGGCTGGTGTTTGGCGTCAGGTGATGCTATGATCTGTATTTAAAGAAGATGATATTATCTCTCATCAAAAATCATCAAAAAGCAGAGGAACAGTTCAATTCCTTGTTTTTGCCAGTATGTCTAAACACTGGCTGGTGACTGTTCTGTCACTGCTTTTAGAATCAGACTTAGAAGAAACGCACTGTCATGGCTTCATGTTTATTACACCACCACCACCCCCCACCACCCCACCCCCAATACCACTTAGTGCTTTCATTATTTCTGCCTCATTAGACCTCTCATTAGGACTGTGTGTGGGTTTACAAGCAGTGATTGATAAGAGTTCTGGAGAAGGGGGTTTATTCAGCAGGAGTAACTGAAAACATGCATGTGGGTGCGCAATGTTTTCAAGACAACTTTTTACACCTGCATATACCCTAACTGAACCAGCGCCTTTAATCCTCCTTACATGTAGAACTCAGCCAGGCTTTTTCCCACCAGTCGGGCAGACCTCAGCCGGCCGATGGCCCTGTACATCTCCATAGCAGCGTGAGAGAGTTCCTGATGCAACAAGTGCCCAACACGGTGGTGGTGGTGGTGGAGGAGGCAGAGGGTGAGAGAGAAGGGAGAAACATAATCAGAAGTTTCCAGGAGATTATGTCACAGAAAAATATTGATGAAAAAAAAAAAAAAAAAAAAAAAAAAAAAAAAAAACTGTTACAGGAATTCAGAGAATGTGTGTTAACTTCCTGCTTTGCCTCCTACTGAAATAAACTGTGGCAAGGCGTTGACTTACAAGATAGTGTCTTTCAAAAGCTTCTACAGACGACAACGCTTCTTTCAGCTTTTTGTAAGGGCTCTGCAAACTGTTGACTGTGGAGGAAGACAGAGGAACACAGTTAATTATTTCCTTTCAAATAGGAGTCAGGCTTCTTTATTACACCTTAATCAACAATGCTTGGCAGAACAAGCTCACACTTGTTTCAGTGAAGAAGCGATTCAAATCCTAAAGGCCCTGACACAACACACTGAAGTTGCGCCTTGTGTCTGCTGTTAAAAGCTGCATCTGAACTGAAGCTGACAGTCAACATGAATATACATTCTGCACCTGCATTAGACAACATACAGAGCGGAGGTAAGAAAATAAGAGGGAAGTTATATGTATTTGTTATCATATGTATTTGTTATCCAATAAACACTGCAGAGACACATACAAAACAGAAAGACCACAGGAAAAATACAACAATTTGCATCTTAATAAAAAACCTTTTGGGATTGTAGAACAAATTCGTGTCAGATAAAGATGAGATAAGATTGTCAGTCAAAGTAAATCTAAGGAGAATATGCACTTAATGGGTGAAATCAAAGATTAATGAGGTTGAAATTCCAGTCGTCCCTGAATCAGCTCATGTGGGCCGATCAGGGCCGAGTAAAGCCACAGGCTACAGGCAACAGACGACCACACACGGCTCAAAGACACCTGATGTTGGCAGGGCCCTGAATCACAACCCACGTGTCCGTGTCATCAGTGGGGAAGGGTTGGGACTTGGGAGTAGTTGCAATTATGCCACCACCCAACCCACTTATCACCACCCAACAGCACAAAATCACACCATGTAAACACTTCCATGTAACAGGAGAGTCTGAAAACTCACCAGTCTCAGGCCTCTCATCTCCCAGTCCAGCCAGCAGATCTACAGTCCTGTTCAGGTCCTCAGATGTGGGTCCCTTCTCTGACACCAGGCCACAGAGTTCCCCCAGGGACTTCAGCTGGAGAAGGCAGACAGGAAAAAACACATTATTCGGAGAAAACTATTTGCACCAGATATTTACTGCTCACTATTTAAATGAATGAGTAAAAGAAAAAAACAAATTATTTCATCCTATTAAATGTCAGAGTCAGAAATCTACTCCAACCACTTTGCCATGCTCCAGAACAAATGGTTTTGGTGGAAAAAAATACTGACAAGTAACATTAATTCTTTTATATAAACTGACTAAACAAAGACAGATGCATGCAAAGCAGAAAATAATACACAAGTGATGCCTTATGAATAGTCTTAACAGCTTTATGGAGACAAACATGTTTCGCATTAACCCGTGCTCCACTGAAGGCATCATGACACACACGAGAAGTTACATGTGATCAAAGCCAAAGCTACATTATCAAACGTTTCTGTTACCTTGTCAGTGGCGTAAGCCCACAGCCCCACAGTGTGGGAGCAGTTTGCAGCTAATTGGGCCTGATCGCAGCAGCCCTCGATTCTGTGCAAAACCTCCAAGCAGCTGAGGAACACCCAACAGTCCAGCGCCCCCTCCAGCACCGACACCTGCTCGAGACCAAGAGCAACAACATACAATGTAATGATGAGCAACACATTCAGTTCAGTCCATTTAGGTTTTCGATTTGATGTCCGTCCATGTAAGTATGGATAATGATGATTCCTAATTATTAGGGTTACCCCTGACATTTCCTGGATCAGTGGGTCCCACCTGTTTCTGTTTCTGACATATGCCCACATCCCCTTACAGATGAACTCAAATACCACTTCATATGGTCAAGTGTGCATTTGAGGAATTACCACTTGGACTCAGAAGCTGCATGTTTCAGCAATTTCTGCAAAAACTGTTTCAACTTCTCTGCTCACTTTCTGACTAGTTTGCACACATAGAATTGCAACACTTCACTTAATTCATGTTTCCAAAAAGATGATCTTATGTAATTTCTGTGAACCACATTTGATTTAGGATGTGGAGCAGTCCATATTTCAATTAAAAAATTACCCATTTTCACTTTCACGATTTGGCTACTTTTCTACTCGTAAGGTTACATCATTAGAGCCAGAGTTTGAAGAGCTTACATTTTGGTATTCAACCTGAATAAAGTACATGTTGCCCTACAAATAAACACACAAAAAAAATGGCCCTGTAAGAGTGGGTTTACCTCAAGCAGGCGTAGCTCCTGGACACAGTTGTGCAGCAGTTCCAGGGCTCTCTGGGTAACCTCCCATGGCCTCTGTAGGAAGATGAGTAAGGTGCACTGGCGGGAGAAGAGGTAGCTCCTCAGATCCAACAGGCTGGCCTCTCCTCGCTGGATCCCATCTCTCTTCTCCATGTCAATGGGCCGACGAAGCAGCAGACCGCTCCAGCTGCGCACCGGGGCGCAGAATGAGCCGAGCCAGTTAGCTGTATCTGCGGAGAGAAACAGAGTAGTCAGACCGAATCCAAGACGAGAACGGACCTTTTACTTGAGGACTGCTGTATTGAGACCAACCATAGCACTGGGTCGTGGTTACGTACCTCCAGCTCCAAAGTTAAGGACATACTGGGTAAAAAGAGCATCTAGTTCATCATACTGGACCAAGGCATCCTCAAACTGCTGCAGCATCTCAAAAACAAAGGCCAGTTCCTCCTGCACAATCACACACACATACACACATGTGAGATACAACTGCACTTTGAAATTTAAACATCAGAGAGATTAATCTCTTCTCAACTGAGAATTCAGGAATTAATGTAAAATCATCTGCATTTAGAGAATCAGATGCAGTGAGCAGAAATAGGTTTTCTTGCCCTGTGAGTCAGTTTCAGTCATAACACTCCCTCTACTTCTATTTCGCTGCACACAAACCAATTACAAGATCAAAATCCTCCTGCTCATTTTTTTTCTGCATACCTGGACCATGAAGTATTCACAGAAGCTCCAGCCCGGCTGGGTGCGTTTCTCTCGGAGTGTACGCATGTCATCTTCAAAGCGGCCCAGGTTCTTGGTGAAGGACATGAGGAGGAGAGTTCGCAGCTTGAGTAATAAGGAATTCCAGGATTCCTGAGACCGAGACGAGTCCTTCAGAGGATCCGACAGCACCACACACCTGCAGGATAATAACTTTCGTTTACTCAGGAAAAGTTTCATCGACACAGTGTCTTACACTCAACAAGTTTTTATTATGTTGTCTGCTGTGACATCTACATATGACCACATTTCACATCACTCCGTATAGGAACAAAACAACCACCTTCTGCTGTTACTGTGGTAAAAGCAGGAAGTTGGGAAGTCACTCTTGTTCTCTTCTGCCAGTTTCAACTAAATCAATTTGTCTAAGTGAAGGAGTCTCCTCACCTGTCGTTCTGTTTGTTGCAAAAATCACTACGGATCTTGTCCACGATGGACGACCGAGGCAGGATGTTGGTCTTGTTCTTCTTCTTAGTGTCGTTGGTCTCCACAACGATGATGACCCAGTCAGCTGAGCCGTGGGTGCGCAAGCTGTTCTGCCAGCGCATCATGTCCTCCTTTACCATGCTCTTATACACTTCTGTATCCTGGAACAAAACACCATCCAGTTATTATTCAGACACACTTTCATTTTCCATTAAAAAAATGTAAATGAACAGGTGTCTCAACAAAAATAACAGTGTACTAAGAAATAAGTTCAGTCATGTGACATTAAATACAACTGATACTGCCAATACCATCACAGTGTTAAAGGGAAGTATTACTAGATAAGTATTATCATTTGAGATTTTTATTTATCAAATTACGATTGAATAATGAAGGAAAAGGAAGAGATTTTTGTTCTTTAAGTGTCCTGCATGTTGTACCCAATCGAGATGTTTCCACATCAGTGGAGAGAAACTACAAAAAGAATGCTGACCAGCGAGTTTATGTTTTATGATAAGTAAAACCTACAGGATACTGAATGCTGTGACTGGGATTTACTGTGAGAACTGGTGTAAAGCTGCTGCTGCTAGAGTAAAGTGTTTGTTGTAAATCTGCTGGAACTGATTAGAGATGGGATACAACTTGATGGGCCAGTTATTATGTAAGTGTCCACTGGCAGGGAGAGGAAGTGAAGTCCTGGTTTTACGCAATGCTCATGAAGTGAGCTTGTAGTCTCAGTCTGTAGGATTTTGGATTATGATCGGTTGAATGACACAGCACATGCAATCACATATGGATTGCATTGATTAAAACCCTTTACACCTTTGGTGTGTTTTCTTTGAAGCATTTATTTAACTGTGCCACTGAAGGTTTATAGTGATTTTTGTACAGCTTATCATTTGTTTGTTTAAGACTGAACACACCCATGGAAAACATACAGCTGTTTTCAGTTACACTGGCTGATAATTTCAGTGTGGCTGTTCTCGATAAGGGTGCCACTGCTGCCCACAGTCAGCTGATTGTGGATGGGTGTATTGTATTTAATGCTCACTTCCTTAGTTGCTACAGTTTATGTTAGTTCAACAGGTCGGTGCAGAAGCTGCATGTGAATTATTTTAGCAGTAAAGTAACTGACTGTGACTAGTTGGTTTTATAACCTGTGCAGGTCACAGATTTTTGTCTATGGCGCTGCCCACCTGTGATGCTGTCATGCTGTGTGTGCATAGGGGAGGGGAGGCAGCAGCCCCGCCTGTCTACCATGGTCAGTCTGCTTGTACTGTTAATACTGTGTGGGTGCACACAGGCTGTTCTTGACAGACATCGCCATACCTCTGCATTTAGCTTTGTTAGCTAAAGCTGAAGCTCTTCCAGCAGCACAAGCTGTACCTTTTTATATCCCACAGGTGAAAGGAGCAGTCAGGGAAACCTGCACTACTTATATACAGGGGAAGCGTGTGTCTGTGTCTTGAGGTTTTGGATTGTGTTTCTGCACAAAAGAAGCACATCATCTAAAGCATATTATCTCTGTGTTTTACACTTTAAACCAGCAGAATAAGAGTTTTGTAAACTGGAGCACAGAAACTATCCACCAAAACAAAACTGAAGTTCTGTGTAAAATGTAGGCGTTTAAGGTAAAATGAACACGTGACAAATAAAACTAAGGAATCTGTTGCTATTATTTACCTTTGGATATTCAATGACATCTAAACACTTGGTTATTAAACACCACTTTGCTAACACGTCCTCTAGTTGTTGGTCAGGGAGGTGTGACTCCCACTCTCACACAGTCTCAACAACAACTAAACAGTCTCCGTATGACAGAGTTAGACTTTATTACGGGTCTATTGTAGTAATTTGTAATACTGTGCAGGCGTTAATGTGACTGTGTCCACACAGCATAAACACAAAGGCTCACTGCTCCCACACTAGAGGCACAATCCTTAGGAAATGTCATGAGTCACAGGCTGATGAAAGCACTTCCTTGAACTAACCAGCTGCTCAGTCAGCAGCAGCGGGTTCCTGCTTCCCTTCTTGTTTTTCTGCCCTCTGCTTTCTCTGAGCGCTCTCACAAAGCGGACATCAAGTTCACTTTATCCTGGTGACTTCAGGCTCCTTAAAGTGCATCAAGTAAGATCATGTGCACAATAATGCAGATACATTTGTAAACTGATTATTTTCTCCTTCCATCCACATAAAGCCAATCTTTTAACTTTGGTATATTTTAAACTGCTATTTTCAGAGTCAACCTTCACATTTAATGTTATCATTATTATCATAACATTATTAACTTAGTGAACTTGCACATCTTATGCATCTCACATTGAGTTTCCATAGCTTGCATGCAGAGATGTCTGTGACCTATTTCTGCCTTGATAAGATAACTACAGGTGCTAATCTATTCTTAGAGTGTAGACAAGAAGATGTATTTACTTATCCTGCAAATATGTGGAGTAAACAAACATTCTGTTCCTCCAGCTTCCTACACAGAACATTTCTTCAACCCTCCAAATAACAGCAACATTAAGAACCCGGCTTTAAGTTGACTCAATTTCTCTCTGTGATACCTCACTGTAGGTAAACATCACTAAAACACAACACAAGTGTTCAGTAAATGAACAGTAAAACAGTAATTTGACCCAAAATCTCAAAGCACAAGCAAATGAATTACCATTAGCATCAGTTAGCAGGTAACAATTATGACCAGAAATGAAGCCATTACTTCATACAAAATGATCACTAAAGTAACAGTATAACAGTGTTCGGCTATACTGACACAGAAAATAACACAGGGAGTGTGGCTGTGCCGTTAAGATACTCACACAGCAGTCAGTCCAGTAGATGTGGAGGAAGGGGAAGGTGAGGAGAGCCTTGTTGCCCTCCTTGGGGAGCAGCTCCTCTTTAAACTGGACAAAATTAGCTTCAAGGTGGATCATTTTTGGTGCACGGCCATACGTCCTGTACAGAGAAGACAGCAGAGTTTGACGGGATCAATCATCTGGCGTTTGCAATTTATTGCCCCAGGACAAAATATGGCTATATCCTATCTATGGAATACCCATGCCTGAATCCTCCACAGATCTAAGCTCCACATTCAACCCCATAAATAGAGTGAAACTCCTCTGGATCCCTGTACCTGTCACTGGATCAGCAGCTTTCCCAGGAGCTTACGGTACAAGTGTTTAGAGGAAAATTCAGTTTATCATCATAGTTTTGACTAATACTGTTCTTTGTCAAATCCAACAACTGAAGAGAGAACAGGGCTTTTATTTGAGACAAGGCATTGCAAGAGACAAACCTCTGCCATATTTCTAACTCCACCTGTTTTAGAAGTGTATTCCTTGTTTGATTAAAAAACTAAACAAGCTGCTCTGTTAACTTGATGTAAAATACCCAAATTTTTCTTTTCGCAATTATTAATCTCACTCTTTAAAAAAACCTCCACAATTCAGAACACAGGTGACAAACACTGTACAGATACATTCAGCTTGGTCTTGGTCAATGATCTCCTTCAGAACGAATCCAAACCCATGTTCACTGACTCCTACAGATTTCTTGGCACTCAGAAATAACCTTAAATGGAATATCAATGCAGACATCATATTAAAAAGCCCAACAAGAATTTACTTCCCATTTCAGCTCATAAAATTCAAGGTGAGGCAATAGATCCTGCTCTATTTCCATTCAGCCATCAAGAAAAGCAATCATACATTATCCACAGCAGTGTCATCAGAAATCACCAGCACTCCCACCCATCATTAAATATCTCTATCAGAAAGTTTAGAGGATAGTAAAGAGAGTGAGGCACATCGTTTGTAACCCTGTACACCCAGACCCCACACCCTCACTACTAATAAAACTCCAAACCCTCACAGTTAATGAACAGTTTTATATTTATGTACATCCTGCACTCACTGCAGCCTAAATGATGCTCCTCTTTTACTATAAATGTTTCATGCATTTAATGTCTTGTGGTTATGTAGGAAAATAAAAAATGCATAGTGTAATGATGTTAAACGTTGGACCACCTGTACCCGTTGACATTAATGAGAGAGTGGACAAAAGTTTAAGAGTAGCCCATCAACTTAATCCTCAAAAATCACCATAGATTTCTCTGACACAGTGTCAACAACAATTGAGCTTCACAATGATATTTAATACCACGTTTTTTCCCCACGAAGCGTTCGGCAGGCCAGTACTCACCTCCTCCATTCCATTGGCTCCCTGGGAAGTTGTTGGGCCAATGACGTGTAGAGAGACGTAAACAAGCCCTGGTCTCCAGCACCTGGGATGCAAAGGGGAGGACAAAGACGCTTTAAAAATTAGATTTAAAAAAATGGAGAAATCAAATAGTTCCAGGGAAAATTGAAATCTAATATTTATCATTCTCATGTCCTCATAAGAATAACACATTTCCACATTTCACTACTTTTAGCACCAAAAAGAACATGAGAGATATTTTGGGAAGTTTATACATTGAATATTAGAAAGTGTTTGCATTTATAATCATAATAATTTAAATAGTAAGAAACCACCCAAAAACTAAAGAGAAAAGCAAGATTACAAAGTGAAAAGCTACTAAGAAAATCTGAAAATCTAAAATATGACAAACTGGAAAAATCTAGCAAAATTTAAGATCAAAAGGCAGAGGCCAGATTTCATGCAAACATCAGAAGTTTCATTTTTGCTCTCCTGTAAAATTAGTAAAAAGAGCATTTATGACCTTTTAGCACTTTGCTATTATACCGATGTTTTCAAACTCAACACAGGTAAGATAAATAGCAGCAGTTAGCCTGGAGGAAATTGTGAGACAGTGTGGCATTACTGTGCAAATATACTGTATCAGAAAATGGCTTCTATTTAGCATCATTCTCTCAGGAGTCCAAAAGACCCCTGACACTCTTTGTCACAGACACAAAAACACAGATAAACATACCCAGCAAACAAGGTGAGGCAGAGATGTGAGTTTCATTCTTGACACTGTAGTAAAAGATGGACAGGTTTTGCCAGGACAGTCTGATTTACTAAACTCTTCTCTACAGTCCATCAGACCTGGGTCAATGTCCTGTAGCACTCTCTGCTATCACATGTTTAACAGCCTGGCAGATGTATATGATGTGTTACCTTGAAAAAGTAAACTTGTTTTACCACTGAGGGAGGTATTTGTCAGGGTTTGCAGCATGAACACTCACTTCTTTCAGAAAACCAGATACTTTTTCTCTTAAGCTTTACTGAAACGTCTCTTTAGTTTGTGTTGGGAACTGTATTGTAGGCAATTCTGTAACGCCATCATGTGACTTTTTTTGATTTACTTGTTTTGTCATTTACAACAGGCTCCAGACTAATTAACTGCTGAAAGCACCAGGCCATATTTGGCAGAATCATTTCCACTGAAACACAGAACAACACAATTATATTTTTCATCTTAACTACGTTACTGATTATTTTCTCATTTCTAAAACTCTAATTTCTGACTAGGAAAAGCCTGCTTTCAAAAACCCTCACATCATGTTCCTGCACAGTTCATGTTTAGAGAATGAGAGACAGTCAGCACACAGTCTCCTTTGCTGTACATATCCACTTTTGGGGGTTGATCTATCCTCCAAATCATCGCTAAACCCGTGGACCAGTGATGACTGCTACAATCCCACAGCGGGTGCCTCATGTCAGAAACATTCAAACTGTCACTCATGGTAGCTGTGTGCACTTTGATAAACAATGCCTTTCATGACTGAGGTACTTATTCAAGCTGCACTGGAACTAGGCCACCCATTCAATGAACCATGCAAAAAGCCCTTTTTATAACTACCCCCCAAGGATAAACACGAACACTGGTCTTACACTGTTCACCCGGTACAGATGTTAATACCTTCAAACATTCAGCAAGAAGAAAGTCAGCACCTAAAAGTCACAGTCAGTTCTGTTTAAATCCAGTGTGCTGGAGCTGGGCCGACACACTTCCCTTTGCTGACAATCTGACTGCACTGTAAATCAATTAGTCTTGCTGCCCACTGTGTAACACCTGGACAGATATAAAAGATCACTCGGTGTGGAGTTTTGCTGCGTGGCATATGACCTAACTACTGCAACATATGCCTTGTTTCATTTAGTTAAAGCATCTGTGTGCTTTAGTTAATGGCATCAACCTTTTCTGGGTCTTAAAGCTCCAGTAAACTCCAAGCAAAACTGAACTTTGAATGTTCACAGAGGTTATCTGAAGCTGCTGTCAATGCAGCCCTGTGAAACAAACACCAGTAAAAACCCTATGACTGTGTGAGCCAATCATACACACAGGGTCAAATAATAAATAGTAAAAGTACATCGCTGCAGGAGCAGCAGAGGGTTACACACTCATTAAAATTTATAAATGAGTGACTTTTTTTTTCTTTTTGGATAAAACAACACTTCATCTGAGTGACACATACAGCCTTGTAGGTAATTTAAATCAATGATCTCACAGCACAATCATCACAAGCATAGACAGAAAGTAGAAAGTGAGGTCATTCGTAGCCAAGCGAGGCGCCTAACATCTGTAACCCCTCCTCAAATAACTCTGCTGTTTTCTGCGTCTAACTTTAGGCAACTGGTGGCTTACACAGTGAACCTAATAATAAACTGTGTCGAAGGTAAACCGCCAATTTCATGATAAATTCTTGAGCCTTGCAAGTGCCCTTTTCTATCTCAGTTTGTGTCTCTACTGTAATTATAGGATTTGATAATGGATTATCATTCAAATTCCAAAAAAGATTCCCTCCACAGTATAGTACTAATAATATAAATATTTTTACCATCCTTGACCAAATTAAGTTAGCAAGTTACTTGTCCACTTGCTATCTTTGCTCAGATCAAAGAATAGAGATTTTGGAGAAATGGACTGAAATTCTACATCATTGTATCATGGTTACTAAGGCTGCAGCTAAGGATTATTATCAACATTAAATAATATGCCAATAATTTGTCTAATCCTTTTTTCTCAAAAAAATTAAAATCATAGTAAAAACTGTCATTAAAAAAAATTGTAAAGCCCAATGTGATGTTTTCAAATATCTAGTTTTGTCTCTCCAAAAGTCTAAAGGTTTTTCAGTTTACTGTGTAAAGCAGAGGAAAGCAGCAAATCCTGCCATTTGAAAAACTGGAACCAGAGAATGTGCAGCATTATATTTTGCTTGAAAAATGACTAAATGCATTAATCAATTACCAATATAGAAGCTGACTGTTTTACTGCCGATCAACTAATCAATTCATGGAGCAATCTTTGCAGTTCTAATGGATACAGACTCTGAGTTTTACCTAACAGTCGTAATTTTTGTCACACAACCTGCAGGTCTTTCTTGAAATAATTTATGACTGACTTGTTTATTTTTGTATCTAATCATCAATGCAAAGGTCATAAATGTAACAATGATGATTTCAGTGGCACACACCTGAGCTAGGACACCTGCTAACCCCTCAGGAAACACAGGTGTTCGCTAGATCCCACTCTGGGCAACCTGTGACTTAAGATTTCCAATCTACCAACACTGGTGAATTGTCATACCTATACTTTCCTTTCATATTGCGACTTCCCAGTGCCAAGGTCTACTCCTGTGCTGGAACACCTTAAGACCACTCTGTCCTAAAAATGGAGCAGCCTGCGGTGTGAGGTGAAGCTGGCACCCACTACCACCGTCGGCTCTTAAAATAACCCCACCAAGAAGCTTCCACAAGACTCCAAGGGATTTATGAATGGCAACCCGACCCCACCGGCCAAACATCATGCATCGACTACCGTCTGTGCTGCTAACAGGGGAAACGGTGGCTGTCCAGTGGGGAACAAGGTGAAATCCTTCCCAAAACTGCAGCAACTAGCCGTGACGTTATATCGTTAGCTCGGCCTGTTAATCACTGTAGCCACTAGCTAGCTGACAGCGACACCGCTTTCCAATTAAACAATTAGCACACACAGTGGTACAGTTTATAAGCATGAAAATATTACAGCCTTGACAAGTAGAAATTAAGCTACCCATCGCTACACACACAAACACACACACACAAACACACACACAGTAGCGTGTCCAAGCTGGTTAATTTAGTGTACCTGCTAGCTTAGCTAAAACAAGCTAATGACTATGGCTAGCAGGCTAACTGTCAAGACCAGAAAAAATAAGACTGAACGTCTCCTTTTCATAAACACTCACATGTCACAATCGGCTTGTTTTCCATAGTATAGATGATTGGCTTTTCCTCTTGACACTCCATATGTGTTAGCGTTAGGACTCCATGAAAATGACATACAAACAGAGCTTTATTATTAGTAAGTGCTTATGTGTGCAGTTGTGTTGAATCGATGGGGCCTGTGTCCCCACTGCACTTCCGGGAAGTGCGTAAACAGTGCGTCATTAAAGGGCCGAGCTGTGCTTTTTTTAAATTACTGGTACGAAAAAGAAAAGTCCAGGTGCAGTGCAAATATTCAGATTCTTTGTTAAGTGAAAAATACCAGTATCACACTGTAAAAGAATACTCCATTACAAGTGAAAGTTATGTATTCAAAATGCTATGTATGTCAGTATTAGCCGGGAAACATATTTAAAGTAGCCAGTCAATGCAGAAAAAGTCACAAGTGAGTCTAAAGCCGCGTTAGTATATCAAACGATTTACTATATATTTCATGTAATATGCAGTTAGATTATTATTTCTCATGCATTAACGTTTAAGCACCACGTAACTCTTGTAGTTGGTTGAGATTTTTTAACTATTTTATATACAATAGGGCAGCAACTACTGATTATTTTCATCAATGCATTTACTGATTGTTTTGTTAAACATAAGAAAATAGTAAAAAAAAAAAATCCCCAGCAACAAAAAAAATAACAAAACAGTTGCTGATTGTATAAGTGACTAATAATAAAATTGTTTAAGCTCTTACACATGTGTACTTTTTTGAGTATTTTTTATTTTTACAGTGTGTCATATATTTAACATTCTTCATATGTTTTGTTTGTAAAATCTTAATCTGTAAAGCAACTGTCTGTCAGATGAATGTAGTGGCCAAACTTAAAAATCAAAAAATAATCAAAAAGTCAAAAATAATTAGCTGCCACCGAGAAGATTAGACAAAATTTGTTTGCATGGTCTTATTTCACATTCTTGTGACATCACTGGTTACTATGGTGTGAAAATAAAATAAATGTAAAATTCAAATGCAATTTATCATATAGTTTTAACACTAGTTCTGTTTTGACCTTAATCAACAGTGGGCAATACAATGCTGCCATCTAGGGGGGCAACGTCATATTGCAGTGACTGAGATGTTTAGGTTTTGAATATTTTTATTATTATAAAACCGACAGACGTCACAACAAACAACAAATACAAACTAACACTTTTTTAAACTTCATTCTCATACCCTGTTATTTTGCTTTTTATTTCATTTTTTCTGTCCTTCATCTTTCTGCTCTGTTCCTCTTTTCTTTGAGTCTTCTTCAACCTTTTCTTTCCCCTCTTTAGGTTCTCTCCTTTCACTTTTCTCCTCTTTCTTGTCTTCAGGTTCAATCTCAGCTCCATCTCCTTTCCCAGGTCTGTCATCTCCTTTCTCTTGGTTTTTCTCTCCATCATCTTCTTTTTTCTTTTCCTGGTCATCTGGGTCCTTTAACCCAGTTTTATCTCCCTTAGCTGCCCTCTCCACATCATCCTTTGTGCTTTTAGTGCTCTGTCCATCTCCCTCTTTGGTCACATCATTACTATCTTCTCCCTGCCCCTGTTTTTTCACCTTTGCATCTGAACCCTCCTCTTCCTCCTCTCCTTCTGCCTCTTCTCGCTCCCATACAACCTCCCCACCCACCCCTTCACCTCTCCCCTGTGCTGTTTCTCCTTCTTTTCCATTTTCTGGCAGCTGAGTGTCCAGTGCTGCCGCCTCCCACTCGAGCTGCTCCACCCTGGCCTGCATCTTGCGGTTGCTCGACTCTAGTTCAACCATTAGTCGTGCTAGTTTTGTTTGCAGGACTTCTAAGTTGCTCTCCAGCCTTTTTATCTTGGTTTCCACTTTCTCTGCCTCCCTCTCCTCTCCGTCTCCACTCTCCTCCAGCATGCCCATCTTGGTGAGGATCTGTCTGCCTTTCTCCTCCAGGTGATGTTTGGCTGCAGGGAACTCTGACAACACGTCTGTCAGGTCTTCTTTGGACAAACTAAACAGGTCAGAGTAGCCAATGCTTCGGATGTTGGCAGTGCGACGATTGCCGGACTTGTTGCCTAGAAAGAAAACATGTGATTCCTTTAAAATTTTTGCACCAAAAACGTTACAAAAGATATGATGTTGCCAACCCTTGTTCCATTATCAAGGACAAGCCAATTTCAGAGATTAAAGGAACATTCTTAAATCACAAAGATCAATAGTATTAATATTTAAATATAAACATTCTACAGTTGTGTATCTCGACTATGTGCTGCATAATTTATGTAGTTAGAGTCTGATATCATTTACAATCATTTAACATATCTCTATTAACATTTTATTGACATTACAATCACAGATGTTAATGTTGTATTTCTATCTATGTCTTATTGCTTAATGCTGCTCAGCATGAGTAATGTGTGCAAAATGTTATTACTAACAGTATTTCTCATTTGTGTTTTACTGCTTTGCTTTTCAGTGAATGTGAGGATGTTATATTACTGCATCAGTATCAGGCATCATTCTGCCTTATTGAGGCAACTAAACAGTCTCTTCTGAGTCTATTCACCACCTACATGAATTGTTAAATGCCATATGACCATGTGCAAAGTTCTGTGCTTGACACTTGACTTACCCTTGATGTTGAGGATACTGATTTCCCCAAAGAAATTCCCTTCACTCAGCACAGCAAACTCTGTGACCCCATCATCTGCTACCACAGCAAGTTTTCCCTCTTTGATGATGTACATTTCATGGCCCACATCTCCTTTCCTGCAGACGTACTCTCCTGGACTGAACACCTGCATGAGAAAGGCATGAGGACACATCTTCATCTTTTAACAAGTCTTTTCTGAAAGCATGAAAATTAACCAGGAGAAGCAACAGGATTGAATTCAAGATAAGGATACACCATTGAGTGAGTATTGAACCTGGGGGTAGCAGGTTCAACACAAGTTTCTAGCATGCTTTATAAACAAAGTAGAAGTCACAGCAGGCTCTTAATTGTGTTGGGAAATTAAATGACAGCTATCACAATCAATCTGAAGGGCTTCCTTCTCCCTGACCTGAGGTGTTAACTTTAGCACCAGCTCCTCCAGCAAACTTTTCTCACAGCTCTGGAAGATGGTGACTTTGGAGAGTGTGGGAAGGTGAACGCTGACAGCGATCTCTGTCCTCAGGTGCAAGGGCAACTGCTGCAGGATTTCATTCTCTCGCATGATCTTCTTATTGATGTGAAGATGCTGGTACCAGTTGTCGATACGCTGTCGAAGCTCCTTGCTTATGTAATGGCTACGTAGGTATGCCTTCACCTGAAAAATGAAAAGAACCTTGTTGTTGGAAAAAGACTAATTTCAGAAACAAAGAGTCTTATTTCTGACAGTCTTCCAACTCACCAGCTCATGGTTAGGGAAGAAGACATTATCACGGTCCCTCAGGCTTGAGATGACGTTACCAACATTGCCAACAATTGATGCAAACACCAGCACGGCAATGAGCAGGTCTGCAATCATAAACAAGTACTCCTCTTCCCTTTTTGGCAAAGGGGTGTCTCCTACTGTGGTGAAAATCTGGGCAGAGAACCAGAAGCAGTAAAAGTACTGACGGCGCATGGAGGCAAACTCTACGTGGGTGATGTTGGGGTAGACCCAGTTATCACTTCCAAAGCCAATGTAGCTGGACAGTGCAAAGTAGAGACAGGCATTCCAGTGGATCAACACAAAGATGTAGATCATGAGCTTGGAGATGCGGAAGGTGTTGGGGTAGGATGTTCTCGTCTCCATTCGATCCAGGGCCTCGCTGAGTCGTGGCAAACGGAGAAGCCGGTTGATCCTCACCATCGGAGTTTGGATGCCAAAGGCAAAGTAGAGGAAGTCAGTGGGCATCAAGGAAGCCAGGTCCCTTAAGAAATGTTTTGAGTGCAGGTAGTGGTTCTTCAGCTGAGCTAGGTCTTTTATCAGGATGCCCTGATCCAAGTAACCTGGAGAGGGAAGAACAAGGCTTAACAAAGTCTAGAGTGCACTTCGGCTATGGTACAATTACCTCGTCAAAGCTTAGATTGGCTTTAACTTCAGTATCAAATATACCTGACTTGCAAGAGTTAATACTGCTTTCACATCTACTCATGTAGGGACTAGAATACCGTGCATGGTCCATATAGAGCTATATCTCTGGACTGTTATTAAATTACACTAAACAATTGACCTCACTGGTATGAAGCAGCCTACCTCTTTGCTTTTTCAGGTACTCATGTAATTATTTACCACCAAATCAGATACACAGGAGGATTTAGAAAAATCTGAGTTTATCAGTATCATTAACCCATTAATGCTATGACAAAACCAAATATTATTTCAGCTCATCAAAACTAGACCGAAAATTTGTTCCTGACAAAGCCATATAAAAGCTTATGTCTGTGCATACAAATGAGGGTAACCTCTCTTGTTCAATGAAATGTAAAAGATTTTCTTTACTGTTATACACCAAAGGCGCATATACAACCTCACACTTCATTTTGTGTTCAGCCACAGAACATAACAGACCCTATGGGGCACCATTGGACAAAACCGTATAATAACAGGCATGTGTCATTGTTACTGAAAGTGTCCATTGTTGTCTAGATGCAGGCCTTTATGTAACCAAGTTGTGTACATGCTATGCTATGTGTGTATACCCCATCATATCACTGAATTATACATTAGTTATTTTTAATTCATGTTCGAAAAAATGAGCTACTTTTATTACTTTGAGGTGGATTTTAGGCTTTGATTGGGCTATTTGGAGTAAAACCTGTCAATTTATTACTATCTTAACCAGAAAGATTTATAATCATGTCTATGGTCTGATAGTTCTACTGCTTCTTCATTATTTATGATTGTTTCTGTAAAGTGTTCATTTAAACAGTATTTCACATTTATATGACTGAATATGTGACAGTTATATAAGCTACAGTTTCAAAGACTCAATTAAAACTGACAAAAAGAGAAATATTTACCTGTGTGAACAGTGACAATCATGTCAATTATATACATGAGGTCTGACAGATAGTCCAGTGTAAGCCACACAGGTAGGTAGCTCAGTGCAATTGTAGTGAAGCATGTCCTGAAAAAACACAACCAGTGAGACTGAATTTAGTCGAAATCAAATGATTACAGGTTAAATGTTTTGATATATAATATACTGTATACTATTTGATATTCATCATATTCTAATCTTGTACCTCAAAATGATGATCACCCAGTTGTAGACAATGGGAAAGATCATGACCTGTATCCAAACATAATAAAACTGATCTGCCGGATCAATCACCCTCTCTTTCCAACTGAAAAGAAAATGATGAGAGAGAAGGAAGAGGGAAACGGAAAGAATATACCACGTGATCGGTCATACACATAGAAAATTGTCCTTTAGAGATATATAATGTTTCAGTTCTCATGTGTAAATTAATAATAAGTTAAATTTTATAACAATTACAAATAGATACTTGAAATCATATATTTGAAATCTGTAGGCAAAACAACATTTGCCTCAGTGGGATAAATGGTTATGAATGCTTTTGTGCCTATATCAAGATAGTACTGTGGTAATAATCAGAAGACACATTTGTATAGATTGCATAGCTATATCTTTGTAAAAACTTATCTAACGTGCCTGTCATTTAAATCAAAAGTCTTACACTTTGCAGTATTTAATAAAAGCCTATGATTTGGCAGACCCTTCCTTTAAATCCCCTAATGCATTAATATGTAAGAATAATGCTTGGAGTATAAAAAAATGTTATTATGGATAAAGAAAGCTTTGAGTAGATTTAATTAGCTGGACTCCAAACGTTAATTCTCACACACAAGATGCTTTGTCAGTTCTTCAGCAGTATAGAAATGATGCAATGTTTTGATCCCATTTACTGAAAGATTGAGACTCTTCATAGTGATCTAAAAAAAAATTTTTGCAACATTTTTTAGCCCAAACATTAATTACTTACTTAACTTTCAACTTCAGATCCAGAATGCTGTTCCGTTTCCCTTCATCCTTGACTCCATCTCCTCCTTCCTCATTATCCTTCTGCCCCCGATGCCACCTGAGGAGTCTCTGCCATTGGTTACCTGTAAAACTAGAAATACCTGTTTTATCCATCCTCCAAAGTTTAGCAATTAGACTAACACATGTTTCTAAATGACGGCGACATTTGCTCTTGATGTTGTTCCCTTCTGCATGAGTATTGCACTTTCTCTGACAATAATTCAAACAACCTTGATGACTTGCATCAGGCAGTGCTGCGTGCTTCACCCAACAACAAACCAGCTGTACCTGAGCACTGCCTGGTGATCCTGGTCTCTATGGAAGGAAAGCACAACAGATGTCATGTGTCCTCTGGGAATTCTTCGTTCCCCTAGAAAACCAGAGCGGTCTTCTACTGCACATCCCAGATGTGCTGCTTGAGACAACATGACTGGAGTGCAGAGCCCAAACAACAGTCTGTCACTGTCAGTAAACATACAGAGTCTACTGCATGTACTTTTAAATACTATATGTCACCGAAAAGAGAATTGAAAATGAAAAAAGGCTATATAATTGCTTTTATTCTAATAAAGAAATCTGGCCAGAATGAAATGTTTACAAAAAAATCAAACAAGCAAATGTGATGTTTAAGTGAAAATAGATATATTTAATATCTGTAATTTGATGCCATATTCTATTTTACAGTGAAGTAGATAACCTCATACCTGGGTTATGATTATGCCTGAATAGACATAGAGAAACACTTAATACACATAAGAAAGGATCCCAAGCTCCTTTCCTTGGCTCCTTGACCACTTGTCCCTACATCCCCAAAACATATAAACCTCAATAGTTGTTTTTAAATTACTAGGCTGCATTTTTAGTTATAACCATAGCTGACTGATGTTTTTGCCACTCTATAAAAGACACTGTTGAGTTGCATTAGGGGAAATAAGCCCTCATTTTTTGAAGCTTGCTGGGATTTAAGTCTGTGCCTCTGCTGCTTTGATTTTGACCACTTGTGTTTAAAAGTCAATATATGAGTCCCCCAACTTTATTGAAGTGCAATGAACCTATTCAATAACTGAAGTGCCACTTGCCAACACAGAATGCGCAAAGTCAAATGAATGAAATCAACACATCCATCTCCATTACAGTGAAGAAAACTGATGAAGACAGTTGAAACACCAGAAAAAGTGGACTTTGAGTTGGGGTTGTTTTACTACCATTGTAAAGAATGATGCTCAGTCATCATCACAATCGATTTAAATGTCAACAGTTTATTGTACAGTACTAACGGCCAAACTGAAACCCTATCAGCGTTAGAACACAGTGTACGCTTGACAGTGTTAGTATGAACCGGGTGACGGTGTTTGCTGCTTAATTTTGGCACTTTAAACCCTTCATACAGCAGTGTGGAGCAGCAGTGTGGAGGTGTGAGTCAGAGAAGCCGTGTAGGAGGAGTTAAAGTAAGATGGCTGCGGGAAAGGGAAGAGTGTTTGAGAAATCATCAAATGGGATGTTTATCTGTCGCTAACAGGATGCACAGCAGCCCGAATGAAGGAGTGGTTAATTTGTCAGCTTCGCCGGCTCAGTTTGGTCTAGCACGCCAGTTGTCTCCAGGTTATTTTCGCGCTGATCATCCGTTAACTGCTCTGACATTGTGGAATTCATTAGCAGCTAGTCGTTAGCAACCTAGCCCTAACGTACTAGCAACCAGCTAGCAGGTATCCGTGGACAGCACCTCGCAACAACTGTTGAGACAAATACAAACACCCAAGGTAAGTAACTTCAGAATTACCTAGCATTAAAGATCTTTAGCACGTCAACTAGATAAATTATTTACATACATGGTTGACATTTCTAAGCTAGCTAGTTATCTTTGCACTATCAACTAGCTTGCTACATCATCTCGCAATTGAAATGCATTGATTGTTGTTTTCCGGTGGAGTCCAACGTAAGCCGCTTCGCCTGGCTAATATGAGATCTGGTGCAGGGTGATGACTGCGAGATCAGATGTACAGCCCAAATGCTAATTGGATAACGTCAACAAACCGACCAGTTTGAAGACAAGGTCGTGCTATTTGATGGTTGCACTCAAAGCTAACTAGGTACGCTAACAGTCTGTCAGTCTGAAGGGGACACATGACCCAAAACACTGCAGAGCATGATACTGTCTGTGAACGTTGGCGTCCTGAATTAAATAAGTGTTTTTCCTAAAGCGCAGACACAAGGAGTGCTGTGGAAGTTGTCTTTAACTTCTTGAAGTGTTTCTAAAGCAGTCAACTCTTTAATCATTAATCTGTTATCTAAATACACTTAAAAATGAGTAGAGCATTACTCTTGGTCAAAGGCGAATACTTGAAGTTGCACTCTAATTAAGTGTTCAGTCAGACTCAAAAGTGTCTTTGATCACATGTGTCCTGATTTAAATCATAGCTATTCTAGTTAGACTGTCTTAACTCAAAGTCCACTTATTATTAGCTATTCAATCATATTTTACAGCCTTAGCCAGCGCTGTTTTCTAGCTCAAAAATGTACTAAGGTGCTCACAATATTTTGCCATTTTAGAATGCATTAGATAAAATGACTAGTCAGTTAATCATGAACTAATAATCACAGTTATTTTTACAAACAAAACCGCCAAAAGATGTACTGGTTTCAGCATGTCAGATGTGATTATTTGCTGGTTTTCTTAGTCTCACTGATGGAATATTTGGCTTTTGGGTTGTTCAGAAAAATAAGCAATTTAAACATGTCACCTTTTATTTTCTTCTGCATTTCGGGATCGGGAAAATAAGCTGTTGATAAATTAAAAATGAAAATGATCATTAGTTGCAGCCCTATACTGCAATTAATGTAGGGGAAGTTCTTGTACAGCTACTTTAAGACAAATGTAAGTTTGCATTTGGGATGTTTGATGACACTAAATATAAAGAAGACTTCTATAGAAAAACATGTAAGGTGTAGAAGAAAGTTTTGAGATTACACCTGAAACTGAAAAGTAACCCACTTAAGTAGAGAATGAAAATATTTTTATGATGTATCACCTGTTAATGTGTGTGTTATATCCTGGTTTGTCATAGCAGTGTACTTAAAGGCAGTTCTGCAGACATTTGTAAGGTGGCAACTACCTTTGAAAGTGGGTTGAGAGGCTGGTTGTCATAGTGAGGGATGGTGGTTACAGAGCGGAAGTATTTGTTGGTACAGGAGATCAGTACAGTGTGTTTACTAAAGTGATTTTAAAATATCGGAAGCAGGTGTCTGTATCAGCTCATGTCTGTCAGAGCTCACTGCCTCTGTCACTGCAGACACAAATGTGATCGGTGTGCTTCAGCATTGAAAACGGATAAAGACAGATGTAGAAATGTGAAGAATGTGACGGACAGAATTAGCAGAGACCTGGAAGACTCTGCCTGTTGTCACACGTGTCCACACCTGGACATTTGCTACAGAAAGCAGGTGTGGTTGTCAGCATGTACGTTGTAGGAAATCACACAATCTTTGGACAGGAGCTTTTCTCAACTTCCAGTCTGTCTGAACATCTGAGAAAAGTGTCTGAGAAAATCTTGGCCTGTAGACTTTGTGCTCTGAGATTATAACAGTCAAGATGAGCTGTGTTATGGTGTGTTTGATCACTAATCTTTGACAAACTCAAGAGGCAGCCTCCCTTTTGTGGAATCTGTAGTTGAACTTTGAACTCACTTTATGGGTTTTTTTTTTTTATGATGCAGTGCGTGTGTGTGTTTGTGTGACCTGGAAATTAAAGACATTTTGAAATGTGGTAGTTCATATTAGCTGGAAATGCTGAGGCAGACTGGCTGACGTGCTTTAAAGGTAATTGCATTTATGGTGAATCATAACAGACTGTGTTTTCAGTGAGCTTATTTACAGAGTCATTTTGCAGTAGATATCTCAGTCTTGACTCTTTGTGGGCTGAGTTTCTTTCCACTTCCATGTCTAGCTATAGATTTGTTTAAAGCTTCTAAGGAAAAGACTGAATTGTCTCAGAATAAGTATCATTAACTTTATCATCGACTCACCCACTGACGGCTTGTGAATCACTAAAAGTATGGACGCTACATTTGACCTGTATTTGTCAGTGCCCTTTGTGATACTCATACAGCTGCTGTCTGAGAAGTTTAAAAAAGAAAAGCACGTTGCCTTATTGATTTAGGGAAGTCGAACCAGAAGTCACTCAATCTGTTACTCCTGTCTGACCCAATTTGACTTGAGTCCACTTCATGTAGCCACAAATAATGACAAATATATTTGTAAACGACTTTAAAATGTACTTATCTACACATCCAGTTTAACACCATGACACTGAACTCCCAAACCTATTGAACCTCGCTGGACTCACCAGAGGGGTCCTTTGAGTGATCTTTTATTCAAACACAGATGAAAGTTAAGAGTCTCACAGACATGGATTTCAAGCTCAATTAAGCTGTTTTTGACATTAACCTTAAAGTAAAGGCATCATAGTGAAATCAGTTCTCCCCTGCAGAAAAATAACTGTGATAATGTGGTTTCTCGTAAAGGAATACACCACTGATAATCAATCTTTTGAGTATCAAATAGGCTTGAAATGCGGTTTCTGAAGAGTTTGCAGCCTTCGTTCATGGAGGAGAGCAGCAAACCCACAGTCACAGCATAAAAAAGGCATCAATGCAGCATAATCCTCTCTGCTGTTGATCCATCTGTTCAGTCATTTCTAAATAATCCCGACAATAAATCACTAAATACAGTACTTGTGGCAGATATTTTTGGAGCTGTGAAGATGTGATAGTACAATGTGGAAGTAGTGTATTTAGCTACTGTATGTTGTTGAAAAACCTAGTGTTTTTAAAACTTACTGGTAGAGCGTATTTGATACTCAAAAGATTTTCATCAGCATTTTTTCTTAGTTCCTTACCCCATTTAAAGAAAACAAAGAAACACAGAGGGAGCTTCTCTTCTATGAAATGAATTATGTGAGCAGTAAAGTAAGGGCATAGGAACTTTAATGATAATCAGTGGACGGAGAATGCTGAAACAGACTTGTACAAAGGTGGAGCAAGAGGATTTGTGATCAATGATCACCTGATCATTGGTTATAGTTGTAGACTTGCATGTTGAATTTGCATCTCTTCAATGTGACAAAGTTTCATTGCTGAAGGTGTGTCTGATAAAAATGATACTTTGGAGGTTTGAGTATGCACCTGATGCCTGCACCTCCCCATCAGTTCACTGCGGCTGCTCCCTCTTTCCTCTTAGCTCCCTTGCAATATTATGCAAAACTGATCAGCCCATTTTTTTTTTGTTTCACTTACAGAGAACAGACTACATACAGTTTTGCTCTGAACGTAGAGATTGCTCATATTCTCAAATAAAAACTACTAAGCCTTAAATCTGGAGATCTGGGCAGGCAATTTTATGTTGTTATTTAATATCAGCATTTGTTTTGCTTGACAAGAGTGAATTACATTTTTTTAAGTTTCCTGCATATACAGTCTCTAATTTATGCCCTTTGTCCAGTTTGTTGAAAAAAGTTGTTTGGACCAGGACCATTTTTGGTGGATGGCAATATTTTTGATTTAAATAATTAACTTGTATTCAAGTTCTGATTCAAATACTGAATTTCCTATAATTGAGGGGCAAAAACTCACCCATGTCAGTTGTGAAAGTAAAGCTCAAACAATTGACAAGAGTGACATGGGGTGACATGTCAGTTGACAGTGACACTTTGTGCATTTCATGTTTTTGAATAAGCTTTTAATGATTAATCTGCTATTAACTTGGCAGATGAATAAAGCAGCAAAAGTGCATCCCTAATAGTGAGGGACTTCCATGTTAAGCTGAAGGTGGACTGGCTGTAGGTGGACTGAATGGTTTCCCTGGAAACAACATACTGTAGAGGCTGACTTATGTTTGTTTAGGAAAACAGAAAAAAAAAATATAGAAGCCCTTCAGCACAAATGATTGATTTCTGAATGAAGGGGTGTTTTGTGGGGTTGGAGGGCAGGGCAGTGCACGCTGACAGAGACTTAGCTGTACAGTTTACATTAAGGTAGCTATCATTTTAATATCCCTGGCTGTGTGAGACCATTTCATGCTCTCTTCCTGGAAATAATGGATTTACATTTTTTTTCATCAATATGATTAAGTATCTTGATTTTCAGATATTTAATGCACTGGATTCTTGATGTTCCCATCTGGTTATTTTTACTTTAAATTTGTTCAAACTTTAAAAGACGGCCACTGTAAATGTCCTGTGTTAGAACATTGATTCAAAGTGCTTGACAATTTCAAATTTCTCTGGCCTAGCCTCTGGGAGCAATTAGGCTTCGGTGTCTTGCTGAGTCACAGTCACCCTTTATATATTAAGTGTATGCGAAACCACTGCAGTCTTAACATACACAGTAACCACTCTAGGTATAGTAGCCGTTCATTACATTTTCAGAGCCCAAACAAAAGGAAATACAGTAATGTAGACTTGACAGAAACACAGTTGCACAGTTATATTTTGGGAACTTTAAAAGACTTTTGGGAAAATGTTATTGATTGTGTTTTGAAGTTTACATGTTGATGTGTATGTTCTGTTTTTTTGTTTGTTTACACAGCACGGAGCGCCTGTCCTGACTGGCTATGGAGTGGAGTTGGCTTCAGACTGGATGACAGGGTCTACAGGGAGGACAGGGTCATACAGTCTCTAAAGCAGCAGTGGGCTTTTCCTAGATGTACACTGACTGGCAGTGACAGCCCATTCAGGCGACCTCCTTCACCTCCTCCTCTCTGTTTAGATACACTTTCCCTCCCCTTTATCCCCCTTCTCTCCTCCCCTTCTCATTCTCCTTCCCACATCATCTTTTAATTTTCTTCCCCTCTTCCCTTCTTCTCTCTGCTTTCTTTTTTTACTCTGACCTTTTCCGGGAACTCTTTCTCCCCCACCTTTTGAGTTCTCGTGACTTTTGACCGGCCTCCCACCGGGTCCAGTATGAGCTGGCTGAGCAGGTTGAACCCACGGGGTCCCGGGAGTCGGTCCGGCCGGAGTGCTGCCCCCTCCAGCCCCTGCACTGCTGACCCAGAGACCTGCCTCATGGTGTTTGAGAACCACTGGAGACAGGTGAGCTGGAGACATACATCTCCCCTTGAATTATGAATGAAATTACATATTTTGTTGTGATAATGACTCATGCTTTCATTTTATATCATTTTACTCACCAACTTCATATCTGAGATGTGGAGACACAGTATATCTGCTGTATTCTGCTTTACCATGAAGTTTACAGGCCACCTGAAAGGTTTTTAAACAAGCCCCCAGTTAAACAATATTAACACAACAACCCAAAGCACATTTTTTAAAAGTGCTCGCTGTAACTGTGTGTGCACTCAGTAGAACATGGTGTGATCACCCTTCAAAAGAAGTGGTTTGGATTATAATGTCAGCAGTTGGAGCAGCAGCAGTGGCTGTGACACACACCACATGGAGCCAATTAAGGTACTTTTAAACCCTCAGCGCCCGATTGCAGCAGTTTGGGTCAGAATTGTACTACTTCTTCTCAGAATTCAGTCAAATCTGAACACAAAGGTATGATGCACATAGTTAAAGATTCAGTGTTACTTTCACACTTTCTAAGGATATTGTTATCGTAGATATCTAGCATGAATAAACGTTGATAAATCATAGAAAAATCAAACTCCAGACCAACCAAGCAAAGATAGTCAATTTTCAATTATCTAATATTTTTTGCTTAATAAACGATATTTATATCAAAATAATTTTTTTGATGGATCAAAAATGAATTTCCTGTTGATCAACTAACTGTTAGATTGTTTCAGCAGTAAAAGTGTTTACATGCCTCCGCTATAATAGAGAAGATAATAAAGAAAAAATGTGCACGATTTGTTTCTCTTTGTTGTATGTTGAGCAGCACACAAATAAAAACTTTTAGTTAACCATGAGTTGGAAAGAGAAATTTTAAGGCTCTTTTAGGTCCTGCTCAGACCCGGCATTAACATGCGTCTCGGCTTATCCGATCACATGTGGACAGCTCTAAGCACAGGTGAGGACGCTTTTGAAATCTGATCACTCACACCACGCTCAGAGGTGGTCTGTGCCACATGTGATTTTCAATTTTTGTTTTTTTTTACTATTTCAAATGGGTAAAACCATATTTTATTGCAGAGCTTTGCACAGTTCATTGATTCAGTTAGCCCAACCTGGCCCTTCTCTCTCTCTCTCTCTCTCTCTCTCTCTCTCTCTCTCTCAAACTGGCTAAAAACAACAATGCATTTGATCTTTGCAAACAGAAATGATGTTTTTGTGCCAATAGAGCAGGGAAGTGAGATCCAATCACAAGTGGCCACTAGAGACAGGTGCAGAAGGATTCTAATGCCAGGTGTGAACTGACGTACTTGGAGCTGTCCACTTGTGATCGGATCACCTGAGATGCATATCAGTGCCAGGTCTGAACAGAGCTTAGTGAATGATTATCTGTCCAGACACCAAGTGTGAAAGTGCACACATACAGTTGGCTGTGCCAGTGCTGATGAGAGTAGTCAGTTGGTCTACCCTAACAGTCAGTGACTGGCTCATGCCCAGTCACTGACTGAATGTTTATAGGTTACAGAGCCTTGTCACTGTCTGAGACAACAAAAGACATCTGAGTGATTCTTACTGGTCTGTGGTGGGAGGCTCTCTTCTCTCTCTAGACGTCTCTTCTCTTTCTTTGCCTGGATACTTGCTGACTGTTGAAGGAGAGCTTTTGTGATAGAATAAGCAGACAATATTCTTCATAGGTTGGAAATCGGTTGTAACATATCCACAAGACGATAACCTACTCTGACATGTAAGTGCAGTATTCCTAGTACTGTACGTAACATGCCTGTGTTAAGTGGAGGAAGCCCAGAGCACACAGTCAGCTTTTTGAAAAATCAATCCTCCATGTTTTTATGGTTGTTAAGAAGAGGGTAGAGGTTTATGTCTTGATTATTTAGTTACATGTAAATGAGAATATAAGACATGATATGAGAAATATGAAAAATAAATAAATATTGGTCTTGTGGGAACGCATGTGTGTACAAACATGTATGCGTCATGCAACATTGACCAAATGCTCATAACTCACACACAAGCTGCTGAAACACAAGATATACATCTGTTATCTGCACAAGCTGCTTGCATATCCACAGATTCATCATGGCCGTAGTCATGCTGACTGGTAAACCTCTTGGTATATGTTATGACACTGTGGCTCTTCAATTGATTTCATTATTTTTACATCCCTATTACACAGTTTTGTTACATTCTATCTAAAAAAAAAAGAAAAAAAAGAAAAAAAGAAAATTACATTGAAATATTTTGTAAAATTTTTTAGTTTAAATTAACTGCTTGTAGATCTATTTTTTTTATATGTTATATATATAATATATTATTTAGGATAGTAAATGCAGCCAACGCATTTTTCCACACAACAAAAAGGGTAAACATTTTCAGACCTGACAGTGTGTCTGACAACAACTGCCTGTTTCACATCAAACTTTTTCACTTGTCATAGCAGGAGAAGCGCAGGTGCTCCTAATGACATCACTGGAAGCCATGTTCTATAAATGTCTGTGAGCTCCATGTGGGATGTGTCCCAAGTCATTTCCTTGTTCACTCATTCACCACTCCCTATATTGATTTTGGACACAGCTGCTGTGGCAGTGAGCCAGAGACAATACCGAGACCTTGACCGAAGAAGCTGAATGGCATTCAGCCATTATTAATTTTATTATTCACACCTGTGATTTTCCTTCTGTGCGAAGTCAGAATGTCTGCCGTGAAAAAGGCTTATGAAACAAATGAAATGAAGCCCTTGAAGACCAGATTAATGACATTATGAAGCCTCAAAACCCCACTTCATTCAAAACGTCTTCATACTCAGCTGAAATGGAATGAAACGCCTGTCACTTTGGTTATTTTTCTAACTCCCCATCAAAGGACAGCAATGTTAAGTGTTAAATATTACACTAAAACACTGTTCCGTTACTCAGGTCTCTTGGGTGTTGGAGCAGCACGAGCCTTCATCCTCCAGCGATGACCTGACAGCCGTGAGGAATCACACGGACCAGATGTTATGTCTGTTGGCGGAGGAGAGGCCCGCTGACAGCTCAGAGGGCGGCGCCAGCGTGCCACCCATGGGCCCCATACTGGAGCTGGTGGTCACTGAGAATATTCTAGAGTGCCTGGTTCAGTGGCACCTCCGCCGCGGCCTGGACCCGGACAGCCAGGGGGCCCTGCTCAAGCTGTTTGAGATGCTCATCGGCCAGTCCCAGCAGCCTCTGCTGCAGCACACAGCCATTCTCCACCCCCTGCTGAGGCTGCTGGGAGCTTGCGCTGACCCAGAACTTGGCTGTCCTTCAGCCCTGGAGAACAGCCTGGTACTGCTGCTCAACCAGGTATACTCACCTCCAGTTCATATACTTCTCTAATGTGTGTATACACTCTGAATAAGATCGTGTTTGTTGTTGGCCTTCAAGCCAAATTTGCAAATCATAACACAAGGCTGAGAACAGACACTAAGAGTATTGAGACCTAAAAAGACCAGCACATGTTAAATGACTGAGGTATGATTTTCTTTAGTTGATAATATTGTGTAACACAATTTTCACGTTACTTATAACAACTTACCTAGGAATGATACCTGGCATACCTGTCAGTCCTGTTTGATCAATATTTTACACCATACTAAAGTACTGTTTTTCACTGTGACTCTTCACCAGGTCTGCGTGACCATGGCCCGGCAGCCAGTGGTTCTAGAGATGTTGTTCCGGGCAGCGCCAGCCCAGCAGGGCTCCACCAATCTACTGATCTTCTCCCTCCTTGTGCCGTTCATCCACCGGGACGGAGCCATCGGACAGCAGGCCCGAGACGCGCTGCTGCTGGTCATGGCGGCCTCAGCCAGCCACGAGGCCGTGGCACGCTACATCGCTGAGAACTCCTACTTCTGCCCGGTGAGTGATGCTGCTCATTAAAGATAGGTCTTCAGTTAAAATCAGCCATATAGTTGGTTTCGACATAGTTTTGTTTCCCCTGTAATGGCCCTTTTTAACCTTATTGCTGTATCCTAATAGGGTCAATGTGCAGAGGGTTGACCCAAAAGCAGAAGTATTACTTTTATCATTATTGTGGGAAATTTCTTTAGTGATATTGTTATCGGATATTGTTTTACTGCCCAGCCTGAGTGCTGTTGTCACTTCACCTGGAAATTGTTGCTGTTGTGGTTCTGGTTCATTACTTTTGATATTTGATATGTTTTGTTTATTTATTTAAAAAAAAAATTTTTGTTTATTGTATTGATAAAAAAAAACAAACAAAAAAAAAAAACATTTTTGTCCAGTACACACAGGTAAAGCCACAGCATGTGGTTGATGTGGGCAAAAGTCTAACTAAAATCAAAACCCCTTAGAAAGCCAGTGAAGAAGAACTTCTTGACTCGTATTGAAGTCATCATTAATTATCTTGTTGAATTGTTAATAACGCACAACTCCAAAGAAAAACAGAGATCCAACCACTGGGGTTCGACGGATTCTTTACATGCTCACTATACTGTCAAGTTTTCAATTTCCACCCACATGGTAAATCCTCCTGAGCTTCTTCCAAAAGTTGGAAAAATCCAACCTTGTTATTTTCTTTGATGCTGCGATGGTTTTATTCCCCTCTTAGGTTAGCTGACTTAACTCTAATTCACTTTCCTATGCAATACTGTGCAAATATTATCCAATTTAAATCTATTATTTATAGTCGATTTTGGCTCTCACAGAAAAGGGCCATCAGTTTGATATACACATGAATACTACATACTCTTAAATGTGATAGTTGAGGACAGCTTATAATGTGGGACCCTGGCTACTTTTCAACACTGCTTTTAAGAAAGTGTGTGTGCGTGTGTGTGCGTGTGTGTGCGCGTGCGTGCGTGTGCGTGTGCGTGTGTGTGTGTGCTGTCTCATTCTGATGCATCAGTGATGGTGTGTGATAATGGAAGGGGAAGGAGATGACCATGCATTCTGACAGACCGTTCATCCTTATCTGCACCCTATCAGCTCTCTCAACTTGGAGCACTTCCTGTAAATTTAACCACCAAGAAATAACCACCTCGGCCAACATCACACATTTATAATTTTCAAGATAAACACATTGAAAATCCTGTTTCATACAGACTCCTTACTGCTGCTGCTGCTGCTGCTGCTGCTTTACACAAATCCCATCATGTCTAAACTTCTAGGACGGCTAGTGAACTAATTTAACTGAAGCTTAACGACATTATGAAACACAGCAGTTCACAGAGTCAGGCACCTCAAAAAAACATTCTAGATGAAAACAAAAATGTTCTGTCATAGTCACGTTTTAAAAGACCTGCGATCGCTTAAAACATAATTGAATACTGAACTTGAGTTTTCTTGGGGTGGATTTTTTCTTTTAGGTAAAATCTTATATATTTTCAGTAAGTCTGTAAATAAGAAAAAAGACTGGGTATAAACCTAGAGGCTACACCCTGTATGCGTGTGCGCATCACACTAAAATACCTGTATGACCAATCATACATGTGAAACACAGGGAATTTAAATACAAGCCTGCCTCAAATAAAGGCTTGTTACCTTCTGCAGTTGAGATAAAGGCCCCTCTTTTTTTTTTTTTTTAAAGTATATTTTTTTGGGCTTATTATGCCTTTATTTGATAGTGCAGTAGAGAGAGACAGGAAATGGGGAGGCAGAGAGAGGGGGAATGACATGCAGCAAAGGCCGTCCGATGCGGGACTCGAACCGGGGCCAACTGCAGCGAGGACTGTAGCCTCTACACATGGGGCGCCTGCTTAGACCACTACGCCACACGATGCCCTATAGGCCCCTCTTTGAGGAAATACAGTAGTTGGAACTATTTTGGATCTGCTGTAATCGCCTCCGATGACGTTGTAGAAACTGTTTGTACCAAATCATTTTGACAGATCAACTGCCAATGGGAAAAGTCTCAATACTCGGCCGGCCTCTTCGATGATGTAGCTTCATCACTCACCCAGTCACTCACTCAGTCATGGATATATGCAGATGTAATGTTGGCCCATGGTTAGTCCAGCCAAGAAGTAAGGGGCGTTTGTAAAGGAAGGCCAGTGAACGGTTTCTGCCTGTGTTGGTGTAGTTTGCTACAGCTGCCACTAGATGTAATTAAAGAGCTGTATTTACTTATTACTTTTGTTGTATGAATATTTATTGAATAGGGTTGTAACCTGCTGGACTTCATTCTGATTGTGACTCAGTACGAAGTGAAGACGTGTGAATGTCAGAACCGGTGTTGACTACCTAAATCTGTTCACACATTACAGCAACTGAGTGATGTTTTAGCCTTTAAACTAGATAATGAGAGTGAACAGTGTTGCATGATGTTTATATCTTGAGTACTGTGGTTTAATGCTGCGGTCAGGATCCTCTTCCCCGGCGTGTTCATTGTAGTGCTAAAGAGCCAGCGTGGCTATTTTCTGCTCGTCCTACTTCCAGCAGCTTCAGTCTGACCCAGTTACGGTCTAGAAGGGACAGTGGAGGTGGCGTCAAGGACCAAATACTCCTCTCTGCCTGAGTCTCACTGTTTGCTGCACATTCTCTTCAGCCTTGTTTGACATTTTTTGATGTCAATAGTGTTCATCACAAACACACTCCTCTCCCATCCTGAAATCTCTGGGTTTTTTTTTTTTTTAAATGAATTGTTTGCATTAGTTTAGTGAGGGCTAACAGCTCCAGATTAAACAAATAAACAAATAAAGTAAAGAATAAATAAATAAATACTTTGTACTTTGCTGTCAATCAATATCACTGATAATCATCTTATTGTTTCAACTGTTGTTTTTTATTAAGGTTTTGTTTTTGTTTTTTCTACTTTAAAAAAAATCAAGTAATTGATCTGTGAAATCTGCAAAAAATCGTCTACATTTTTACCTGAGAGCTCTCCAGCCCTTCAGTCACCTACTGACCCACTGGGGCTGTTTAGACTCAGGAGTCTTATGTGAAGCCTCTGTTTCTCCTCAGGTGCTGGCGACGGGCCTCAGCGCGCTCTACTCCTCTCTGCCAAGGAAGATCGAGGTTCGAGGAGACGACTGGCACGCCCTGCGGCGGGAGGACTGGATGAGCGTGTCGTCCCTCGTGTTGTTCATGAACTCGCTGGAGTTCTGCAACGCTGTGGTGCAAGTCGCACATCCCCTGGTCCGCTACCAGCTCCTGGACTACCTCCACAACGGTTTCCTTGTACCTGTCATGGGCCCTGCCTTGCACAAGGTAGGATTACACTAGATAAAGCACAAACCTCCCAGATCTGGGTTAACTGACCCCTGAAGTAAAATAGAATGAGGTGGACCAACAAATTGTGTGCCAGTGGAAACTGACCACCCGTGAGTTACTGGAAGACATTTGGCAGGAGAAGTAGAACAATTGTGTGAATGGATTTGTTTGCTTGACTTTCCTCAACAGATGAGTCAGTCAAAGAAAACCATTTCACACTGTTTGAAGAAATTGTCTCATTGCCTGGTTTTAATCACAGACTTCACATTATTCATAGGACAGTTGTCACATTAACCTCATTTGCAGTTTTGATACAAATTTCTGTGTGTGTGTGTGTGTGTGTGTGTGTGTGTGTGTGTGTAGTCGTCGGTGGATGAGATGATCGCCAGCACCGCCTACCTGGACCTTTTCCTGCGTAGTGTGACTGAGACTTCCCTCCTCAAAACCTTCCTGCGCTTCATCCTGCTGCATCGCCACGACAACGACACCATCCTGGACACACTGCTCACGCGCATCAGCAGCAATTCAAGGGTTGGTGTATATTCATATATGTATACGTGTGTGATAGAGCCTCGAGGCCCTCACATGAACCCAGTAGTGTGGGTGGCAAGTGGGCTGCGAGCAAAAATTGATTGAAAATGACTGCAACAGAAAACAGAATGATTTGTTTCCCCAGAACAAACATGCAGAGTAAATCATCAAGCGTGCTGCATCTATTGACAGTTACACTGTTTGTAGTTGGCAAAGAAATCCAGAGTGAGATGTGTTTACATAATCTTCAGTTTCATATATACTGATCCCTCAAAATAAACACATTCTGGTCACTCGGACGCAATCGTGGTGTTTAAAAGAAACAGGAAATTCGTTGTATCATGTCTAGTTTCTCCCTTTGGAAGGGAAGTGTAAAAGTTTGTGACGGAGATCACAGCCTTTCACAACGGCTGACGTCTTTTGTTGTAGTTAAAACAACAATTTCAGAGAGCTAAAGACAACTATAGAAACAAAGCTTTGGGCTTTTTTTTGTAGTATTGGCCATCATTTGCACGATACACAGGGACCCCACATGTTTTTCACAACTGGAACACCTGAAAAATGTTTCACATTTTAATAAATGTATTTAACTAAGAAGAATTATTTTGTTTTTTTGTTTTGCTTCATGACAAGTTGAACTGCACTGAAACAAAAACTGTTTAGTTTATCCATCCATTGTTGTTTCCATGTGGTGTAGCTCATGTATAAACGGGGAACTTGAGGACTTTGTACACAGAGGTGATTGGATAACATGCGTCTCCATCTCCATAACTGACTGTCGTTTGGCCAGAATTACAACAGTGAGACCCATGTTATTAAAAAAAAAAACAAAAAAAAAACCAACAACAAAAAAAGCTTCTCTTCATACCTGCTGGTTAAAGTCTGTGAATGATAATGTGTGTGTTGCAGCTCTGCATGGTGTCGCTGAGCCTCTTCAGGACTCTGCTCTCCCTGCACTGTGAAGACATCATGCTGCAGCTCGTTCTCAGGTATGTCGGCACGTCCCAGCGTCTCTTCCCAAGTCTTATATTTTCAATGAGCTCATTTAATACGCGAAACACAGATCTAGTAGTAACTATTTCTCTCCATACCCACTCATTCAGATTAACTGAAGGTGTATTTATGTGTCACACGGTCACTAGTGATCGCTGGAAGGTACAACACAGTATTTTTGCCCATCCATCATCTGTTTTTTAGTTTTACAATCTGGGTTCCTTAAATGAGAATTTTTTTTCTGTGTGAAATACATTTACATGTTGGCAAATACATTTTTACAAGAATTTTGTGAACATCCAAGCTTTGCCTTTTGAACTGCAGTGTGTGTGTGTACGTGGCCTGTAACAGATAAAATACACATCACTGCCAAAGGAAATGTGGCACAAACAGCAGTTTGTTAAGGTTTTACTGCCTGAATAGAGATTAACTGTGTAAATGCAAATTAAGTGGTTTCTTTTTGTGTGTGTGTGTGTGTGTGTGTGTGTGTGTGTGTGTGTGTGTGTGTGTGTGTGTGTGTGTGTGTGTGTGTGTGTGTGTGTGTGTGTGTGTGTGTGTGTGTGTGTGTGTGTGTGTGTGTGTGTGTGTGTGTGTGTGTTTGCTCCCAGGTATCTACTGCCCTGTACCCATGTAATGTTGAGTCAGCGTCGTGCCATCAGGGAGACGGACATTTATGGAAAGTCAGCAGACAAGTTCCTGTCGCTGATCCCAGAGTGCTGCCGGCTGAGTGCGGCGCCCTCTGCTGACCGGGATGAGGACAATGCATTCTGGGGTAAAGGTGAGCAACGGACATCTGTAGAAAAGGAGCACACACAGTCACACTTGACAGCTGTGGTTGTAAACGTGAAGTGAACAATTACAGCTATTCCAAAACTCAAAAAAAAAAGCTTTCATTTTTTTAATCAGCTGTATGTAAACTTGCCTACGGGGCCCTGTAGGTGTCAGGATTAATATTGTGTTCATACGCATAAAAAGAGCTATCTGTGCTGTATTAGCAGGAAATGAAATTGAAGGCTGTCGTTACTGTTTTGCTCAGTGAGGGAGTAGCACTCAAAGTGTTAGCAAGGCGGCCAGCAGCTGTGTGTCAGCTTCGCATTGACAGTGTTTTGTGTTTTGTGATACTACATTAGACGCTGTTTCTGCCAGCTTTGGATGCCTTCAGTTAAGTGTATATATAACTGTGTAGCCTGGGCAGTGAATAATCTGATATAAATGAGCCACTTTAATCTTCATTTAGATGAGGCAGCTGCCGGTCTAACAACAGTGTGTTATTTTTTACAGCTCTTTAACATGTGTATTGTTCTGTGAATTCATGCGCACAAATGAGATATTTCAAGAATTTCATAAATTAGTGTTTTAAGTGTTTTTCTATTATTACAACTGCTGGGCTCTGTAGAAAGATCAAGTTTCTACACATAACTGTGACAGCAAAAAATGACCAAATTTGGTAAAAGGTCACTGGTGTGTGTGTGTGTGTGTGTGTGTGTGTGTGTGTGTGTGTGTGTGTGTGTTTTTCCTTGTAAAGCAGGTAAATGTGTGTTAAATGGTGTTAGAAAGTTAACACCTGCTTCCATCTGTGTTTTTTTTCTCCTGCAGCGATGAACAGTCCGAGCACAGAGTCTCCAGCCCCGCCCAGACCCAGCACCCCGTCCCGCTTAGCCTTCTTCATCCGCCAACAGAGCAGTGGAGGAGGATCAGGAGGAGGGGGTCCCCCTACCCCCACCAGCATGGAGCCACAGCAGTCGGGTCCTGCCAGCTCTCACCCCATGTCCCCTGACAGCCCGATGCACCAGCAGCAGACAAACACTGAGTGTCTAGAGTGGGACTCGGGTTACCTGGAGTACCTCAAAGATGCTCGGCGGGACATCGAGCTCTGCTCCTGGGCCTGCCGTGATTGGTCGGCACCCTATGATGGCGAAAACCCCTCCCCAAACACAGCCCCTCCTCCCCCGCCTCCCCCTACCTCCAACCCCTCCATGGCTATGTTCCCGGAGCACTTCTCTCTGCAGCAGGGAGGAAACAGTAACACTCCTCCCGGCCAGCAGAGGGCGGCCATCGTGGCTGCTGCGCGGTCTGAGTGGAGCAGCTCGGAGCGGGACAGCGGAGAGTGGGACGTTACAATCGGCAAAAACAGCTGCATCAGCCTCACACCACGCTCCAAGAAACGCAGCCTGCAGAGAGAAGAGCTCCTGCCGAAACCTGTACCTCCTCTCGTCCCGTCCTCCTCATCTTCAGCCACCCCTCTATCAACGTCCCACGCCGCCTTGTCCACAGCTCCGCACATTCCCACCTCTGCCATCACTGTTAGCTACCAGGCCATGTACAATGGAACAATGGGACAGAGGGACAGCTGCTCAGACAGTCAGGACAGAGGGCTGGAAGTAAAGAAAGTGAAGAGAGATTTGGGGGAGCAGCAGTATTTGGATGAAAATGCAAATCAAAATGGATCCCTTGTCACACGCCCCTCCCAAAGCTGCCCCAGTCTCCCACAGTCCATTTTTAGCAACAGCGACATCAGTGATGCAAAATCTCTTTGCCCTAACCAGATTCCCTCACAGAGCTCCATTCCCCAGCCAACGCCTGACACCAAACTGCTGACCAGCGACACCTCAAACCCACACAGCGCATCCTCAGAGCTTCCAGAAGCCAACCAGACGCAACAATCTGTAGAGAGTCTCATCGAGGAGCTGCTGGAGCAGGCACCAGGAGACTCCCAGCTCTCCGGAGACTCCAACGGTCAAGGCATCAGCATCGAGGCCTTCACACAGGAACTGCGGGAGCTGGAGGACCGGGTGAAGGAACGCAGCAGAGCAGCCTTACAGCAGGAGGAAGCGGCCAGAGAGTCCCTGACCGCTGAGCGGCAGGAGGAGGAACAGCAGCTGTCCTCAGCCCTGGAGGCGAAGCTGACAGGCGACACAAAAGCAGAGGGGCCTGTGGTGGGCGTCTGTAGTCCTGCCAGACCACTAAATCAGCCTGCATCTCAGCCATACACAGGTGAGACTCACATTGCATTGTGGATATTGTGTTATTATTTCCTAGACTTTTCATTTGCACAAGTGTTTATTTTATTGGATGTAGTTTTTCTTATTAGTGCCCACTTGTTCAGAGGGAGGTCATATTTGACAGGTTGTTTAAGTGCGTGTATCTCTATTTTTGTAACAATCTGATACACTGCAATTCAAAACTAATACAGTTCGACGCTGTCACTATTAGGATTTGATATTTTTACTTTCAAAGTGACTAAAAACTTCAATTTTTTCCATTTTTATTTGAATTCTGGAAAATCTGTGTCTTCTGTTTTAAGAAGCATGTTTTTCATTATACTGAAATACTGTAGACTTGTTTTCAACATAATCTACCACATTGATCACCTGAACCAAGGGCCGATCCTTCCCCATCACTCACATAACACATCATTTTTTTAATGACTAATCCTGAGGACAGGACACACACCTGGTTCCGTTTTTTTTCAGTTTGTGAAATTACTTTAAGCGTCAGAATTTGCCATAAAAAAATTTCAAAATGGTCTTTTCCATTTTCTAAAGTTTCATCATGTCAAATCACTGAAGCGGGGAGTAGCACTGACTTAATGCGTACATTTTTCTAGCAGCCATATTCACCCCAAGATGAAACCGTTCTTCTCCTTTGTAATAACTGTCTCTGCAGGTACAGTTTTCCATTAATTCCACTATTCATAGGGGATAAATTATATATTTTTTTTCTACCCAGAGAGGCAGCATTGTGAAAGAATGGCAGCGGATCAGACTGTCCTCATGTAACCTCTACAAGCTACTTTGCGTATTATTCACAGTTTGTCAGCCTCCACGCTGCCTCGGTTATTTAAAAAAAGCTGTCAAAGACACCTCTGATTTCATCCGCATGCACTTCAGCTCAAGTTGCGTGCTGTGTCTTTCCATCCAGTGATGCATTAATCTTTCTCTCCGCAGGTCCATTCATGGTGGTTCTGTTTGCCAAGCTGGAGAACATGCTCCAAAACTCGTTGTACGTCAACATCCTGCTCACGGGCATCGTGGCCCAGCTGGCCTGCTATCCTCAGCCCCTCCTACGTTCCTTCCTGCTCAACACCAACATGGTCTTCCAGCCCAGTGTCAAGTCACTGATCCAGGTACACTGCAGCCTGCAGCACAGAGGATATAATGGCCTAGGAATGCCCTGTTTGCCCCCCTTTTGAACTTAAGTGCATTACAATTAACAACCAGGTACTCGGTTACAAACTGTAGAAAAAGGTTTCTCTGTTCACTTATTGGCGTGATGACAGTTGTTAGGTTTCTGCTTTCAGGCGTAGTCGTCCATTTCCAGCCCACCTCACTTCTGTGCTAGCTCCTGTTCCAAAAGCATCAGGCCCACAGTGATATTTGCATATAGAGTTTCTTTCCATATTCTATTTCTGTCCATATTCTAAGATACTGTGAATGGATACCTAATGCTGGAGTGGACAGTAAAACCTTTAGTACCTCAGCTTTGACAGAGTGAGGGAAGACGTTCACAATCACAAGAAACCAAGTCAAATGACCCCGTGGCCTTTTCCCTGGCTCCACACAGTCTTATGCTAATGGTAACATTTGTTCTAACGACCTTTCCCTTCAAGACTCTAATATTGTGGAGTGTAATGAATGTTGCAGCCTCTGGGGACGACTTCGGACTGTCTCACCTTCTATGCCAGAATCTATAAAGTCAAAAATGAAATTCACTGTAATCGACAGAAACAAGATGTCTGTTGTTGAACATCAGTTAGAACTCTGAAGCTTTGTTCCCTGGTTCTCTTCAGGTTCTAGGTTCTGTGAAGAACCGTATCGAGGCGTTTGCAGCCTCCCATGAGGACTTCCCGGCCATGCTGAAGAAAGCCCAGCAGTACCTCGTGGCCCGAGGCAAGGTGGACTGGAGTGACTCGCCTGCAGCTGTTCCCACCCTGCGGCGCTCTGATTCACTAGGTGAGTCGAGACACTGGAGAAACTGCAGTCGCACGTAGAGGAGTGCGTTTCATATGTTGCTGACCAGGACTGGTTACGCTTGAGTTCTGCAGCAGAAACAGTTTCCTCAAGTGAGCAAAATTTGTGATTCAGTTAATTATCAAGGCCTCAAAATGTGAGTTCATAAGTCACTGTTTTTATTTGTAAACCAAAAAAATCGAACAATTTATTTCTCCAATAATTAGTCTAAATTTTTTTTCCTTCAAACAAATGAAGGCATGTTTATTTATGTAGCACAACTCAGACACTTGAGTGGTTTCAAGGTGCTTTACGTACAATTTAACTTTTAAAGAGAATTAAAAGCAGAATAATTAATTACAGATAATTTACTGAAGAGATAAAAAATGTACCTTTTTAAAATACACTGTGGGAGGCTTAGCACTACTTCAGGTGTTTTGGTCTGTACTAGACTCGAGTCTTATTATTATGAATTTACACTTAAATTATACATTAGTCGAAAGCTCTGGGTCTCATGATTCTATCTGTGCGAAGAATTTTAGGATCCTCATATCACTGCAACAGCTGCTAACACAGAACTGGGTCAGACTTCTGACTGTGGCTCCAAAGTGATTTCTCACAAAATGTACTACAGGCCTTATATTCCCTTTTTTTATGCCAATTAAAAAAAAATGGATAAGGCAAAAGCTCATATCTACCATGTTTGTGTCTCTGTAAATTTTGTTCAGTATCTAATTATACTAAAATTGAAAAGACCAGGTGTGTTCAATCAACAGGTGTTGGGAACATTGTTTTCAGGCTTGTGCACAGAAATGGGTTTTTTTGGGTGTTTGGTAACAGATTAGAAGATTTTAAAGGCACTGTGTCAAAGTGCTTCACATTACTGTAATTATTCAAATGAATATCAAAGAAATGTGTTCATACGGATGAACTGTTCTTCTATACAGTTTAAGAGGTAAGCCTGATATAAAACAAAAAAGTAAAAGTAATGATAAAAAAATCAGAAAGCAGAGAAGGAGCAGTCTGCTAGTGCAACGACATTTTATTTTTATTTCAACACAGACCGAGTTTAAGGAGTTTCCTAAAGTTGTCACTTTCTTATTTTGTCTTGTTGATGCTGAAATTCATGTGACAAAAAACTGTCCCAGGAAGACGTAGAATTAATTTTACTCTGTTACTTTTGAAAGGTTGAATCTCTTAGAGCAAAAGACTTGAAACGACTCCTGAACTTAATGTTTCGTTCTTCCAGTGAAGAGTCGTAAGCCATCTCTCGGAGACCTGATCCTCCGTCACACCAACAGCCCCACCCGGGCCCGTCACGCCGCTCAGCTGGCCCTTGCGCACGTACGGGACGGCAGCCAATCACTGCACAGCGCTCTGTTCCGGGGAGGCGCAGGCGGAGGGGCGTCTGGCCTGGAGAAGCAGGCCGAGGCGCTGCGAGTGAAGAACGCCGTCTACTGTGCCGTCATCTTCTGCGAGTTCCTCAAAGAGCTGGCTGCCCTGGCTCAAGAGCACGCCGTCACTCTGCCCTTCCCTCACAGCCAGGAAGCAGAGGAATAGACGGTAAACACAAGACTCCTCAAATCTAGCTCTTAGCCTCCATTTGTTTTTGTTTTAGGCTGTAAAAAGAGTTCTGTAGGATTCTCCCATCACCAGAGGACAGACTGGAGCACTGAGACTTTTCTGTCACTGAAGTGGGTCGTCTGCACAGACAAAAGCAAGAGGAAAACAGTCGCATTTTTGTACCAAAATCATTATAGGATACCTATAGGACTGGAAGAATTTTCCTTATCTGTAAACTTATATGATATTGTGCATATCATGTATTATATTTACATTCTATACACAGAAAATCTCAGTAAATGCTTGAGATTTGGGAGCTTGTACATACACATACCATGTCATGGTATAATGTGACACAGTAAAGCCACAGATATTAGAAATAGGTGCACATATTGGTGCTAGTCGATACTCTTACGTTGGAAGGGTGCTTTCAGGCGGCACAGAGGAGAAGAAGGTTTGATCCTCAACAAATGATAAACACCAAAAAACTGTTTGGCAGGAAAACAGTGAAAGTGTAGGCGAGTCAATTAATGACAAAGTGATCCAATCAGATTTGGCCATCTCTCGTCGACAACCTCATCTTTGTCTTTTGTCCTCTGGCCAATAGAGAAAGCTCACAGAAAAACAGCTCCCAGTAACATTCAAGCACCTCAAGTGTCCATTTAGTTTTCAAAAGGCTCCACTGCTGCAAAGACTAGTCATCAATGAATGAGATAACTGGAAGAGGTGATGTGAGGTGAGAGTGCCACCATCTCTCCTGTGAATCAGCACGACCACCACAAATGTACTGGAAAACTTTTGGTAATTAATGCCGTTTTTAAAAAGATATTGTTTTAAATGTGTTTTTGTTTTTTTGCATTTGCGCCACTTTCTAGACATATCAGCAACACGTGGGAGCAGGTGTGTCTGTGGTTGTGTGTGTGTGTGTGTGTGTGTGTGTGAGTGTGTTGTAAAGAATGACTCCTTTCTAAAAGGTGACGTCAGCTCTTCAGGCCATCGGTAAAGCCATTCACCTGTTGCCATAAAAGAGGCTGCGGCATTGAAAAGACATCACTGCTTTACAATTCATGACTTCAGTTTTTCATTTTAGTCTTTTTTTTTTAAAGACCCGAGTGTCTGCGAGAAAAAGGGCGAGAAGGGAAGGGATTGTTTTTCAAGGGAGTGTTGTCATGATTTCCATTTACTTTGAACTGACAGCTGAAAAAAGGTCCTCGTGAGGCATTCACTGACTTTTTCTATAAACAGATCTTCGTGTGAGTGTGAGCTAAAAAAAATAAAATAAAAGCTTATAAGAAGCAGTTTCCATTTCAGTTTATAGATTTTGGTTTCAGTTAGCTTGAAAAACGTAGTGTCTTTTTGGGTGAGACAGGCCAGACTGAACATCCAAACCGTTCATCTTGGAATTTAACATGCTGCTATTTTTTTTAACACCCATTTCTATCAGTGTAACAGCTACTATCTCTTCATTTCATTGTTAGGTACCAAGTATTAAATGTGTATGTGAGGATGCGGAAGAAGTCAGTGCCAGTGTTGTGATTGGCGTTTAATTTATTTTGACTGAGGTTGAATGAAATTGCAGTCGCAGTGTTAAAAGCTTTTGCCAAGACAAAAATGTTCTCTTTCAACGTTGAGTGACCTTGTGAGGCTTGGAATTGTTGCATGTTGGTAGATTTTTTTTTTTGATTTTTTTTTTTGATTTTTTTTTTTTTTTTTTATAAGATGGTGGTTCTTCATTTCACAGGTCTGTAACTTTTTAAAATAATTTTCTAGTTCTTTTCGGTAAACTCCTCCAGGAAATTACGAGAAAATTATTAGGAGAAGAACCTGTAAAAGTGAAGCATTACCTGTATGACTGCAGTGTGAAATCCATCAGTGACCCAGCTTTTTGCACATACTAGCCATTCTCTCTACTGCCATCCTGCAAAGTCTTAATCTCTGAAATTGAAAACCACATTTTTCTTTTTTCTTTTTTTGACAACTTTCATCTTTCTCAACAAGTTGAAGCTTCCTCAACTTGTCAAAGCCATATCCACGGTCGTCCTGTTTGTAAATGTACTCCATCACTGCTGTAACTCACTTTTCTACAGGATTTCTAGACACATTTTGTAACACCCCCACTGTTTGTTTTTAACAAATACCATTAGTACGAGTGTCTGCATGTCAGTAAAGGTCAGGTTTCTAATTAAATGATAATTAAATAGTGCAGTTTGGTCTGTGCAACAGTGCTGAGCTTCAATTAGCTTCCATGCTGTAGGATTTTAGTGGTTTTAGTGAGTCATCCCGGTGCCTGCAGAGATCAGCAGCGACAACAAGAACATGTTTCACACTGAATGTTTGCTCTCGGCTAATTAAATTGGTAGAGAAATCACTTCTGTAATTTACCCACTGCCTTCCGTCCGTCCATCTGTTCACCGAGTCTGTTGTTCATCCACGTGTTCAGAACGAGATTAATGTTTCCCCTAAGGCCAGAGGGTCTCTCTGCACTCCTCTCAACTCCACTCAAGATTGTGTTTTTTTTTGTTTTTTTTTTGCAAACAGTTCTGTTTAAGATCAGACGTATATTGAGCTCGATGGTAAATGTTCATCTCCTCAGTAGTATCACTTACTTGGTCAGTGGCATAGTAACAGTGCAGTTAGTCAGTTTTATGCATTTCTGTGATACGTTTGTGGACACCAAAGACAATCTCTCTGACAGTACGTGAAACTCCCTGTGTCTCTGTTTATGCAATCATAGGCAGTTTAATGGTGCACTGTCTGAACACGTCTTTATGCAGCACTTTTTCCATATTCAAATAACTTCCCAAAATAATCTGTTATGTAATACAGTAGCAGTTAAATGGCCAAATTAATTATGATGATAAAGTTGTGCTCGCCAAGTTAACTGGTGCTACAACAATTTCAGATGATACAACCGATGAAAATAAGACCCCAGCTGTAACAACCCTGAATTAAGGTTAAAAAGGCGACAGGACGAGGTTGTTTTTGAAGCTCTCGCCGCATTGGAAAGAAGGGAACTGCTTAATAACCTTAAGCTGCAGAATTTAAACTGCTAGCATTGATCCTCTGTGACTGAAAATGGGATTTTAGCTCATGTACACGTCTAGACTTCCCACAGTCATTTCTCACTGCTTACGGTTTGTATTTTTTTTTATTTTTTTTTTTATATTTACTTGTTTTTCATTCTTAAGAATACAAAAGACATAATTGTGACAAAGTTTGTAATAGGGTGTTTTTATAGGGGGATTATTTCCTACTAGGGACTTTGACTTCTTCCCGGAGTTGTCAGACGACAGACTGAAAGCAGAGTTTAATACAGTGCAGCGCTCAACAAAAACAAAACTAAATATAATAAAAAGAGGGAGTTTGACAAATGTAATTAAGGCTTAGTGGTGTTATGGTTGTGGTTCGTTATGGTTTACCTCACTTTAGGAAGCTGTTGTTCATACTCCTTAAGACTGAACGGAAGCAAATGGCTTCCTCTGCTGGTAGAGAAGTGAGTCCAACTGTTCAGACACCGGTGTGGGTCGTCTGTTCAGAACACACCGACACTCATTTTAATTTGCATTTGAGAAGGGGATTTTGATTTCTGACAATGCAGCAACTACCACAGCTGGAGGCTGAAGCCGTTACAGAAATGTCTTAACAGCAGAAACTGTCACCAAACAAATCTAATTATAATGAAGTGACGGAGAAAACCAAATCAATGATCTCTCTTAAGAACAGTTAAATATAATCTGTGCACCACAGTGAGTTAGGGCCGTGAAATGTATCAGATCTTATGTTTGTGAATGTGTTGGCTTGATAAACAGGCGTCTCAGCCATGGTGGTTGCTGAATAACATAAAAATGTTGTTTGTTTTTTTACTCTAAACTGACAAAGATGGTGCTGAGTGGTGAACCCAAAGCTAAGCTTCAAAAACTTGTGTGTAATGTCACAGATTTTGTTTTTTGTTTTTTGTTTTTTTCCTGTCTATTTCAGACAGTTGTACTTGAACACTACATTTACTCCGTCACTTAAAAAACAGATGAACATTTATTAGTTTTGGCTAAATTCAGAGCATGTTAAGTCTTGAGATTGTGTGTTTTGTTTATTCAAGGGTACATGCAAACAACAAGCCAAAGTCTTCGAATGTCACTGGCTTTCATTTGAATTGGAAATATAGCATGCCCTTTTGTTTCAGGGTGGGTTATGATTGGCTCTTCAACACAATTAAACACAAAAATGGGTAAAAATAATTCATATTTTCAAATTGCTGAGCTGAGCTTCACGTGGCAAAGCTGTGTGACAGATGAAGCTTCCACTTTAACGTCAGTAAAAAGCACATGTGTTCACACACTTCCTCTGACAGCCTCAGTTTGAAGCTCGAATTTGTTTGCACGGCCGATTTACCACTTCATTTACACTTTGTGCCATGTTTTTTGTTTTTTTTTCATATGTTGATTTGTGTTGCTTATCATGGGATGTACAGTATGTGCAGTATCTTTTCACTTTGCTTCTTTCTTTGGAAAAGCTTTTGACTTGTCGCTTAACATTTCTCCCCTGTGATCTATGCAACACATGCTCTAATCGTCCCCTGTTTGAAGCTGAAAAGGTGATGTGGATTGATTTAATGTGTAAATACTGTAAAAAGCAAAGGGTCAGAAATGCAGAGGTATGTGAAATAATCAACAGGACAGAATGGAAATCATGCTAAAATAATGTAATGATGAATGTTGTCAGAAATATTTTTCTATATTTTGAAATCATTAGAAAAAAGGACAAAAATACAAAGTGGGAAAAAGCTGTCAGAAGAACACTACAAAGGGAATGTTTTTATTAATTTATAAATTCTTTGCCTAGCAATATCGCTTTTGTCCCGGTCTCCTTTCTTTTTGTGACTGTATGAAGTTAACCCTGCAGGGGTGAAGAGTCCCATGCCATGTAAACATATCTCCAGTAAGGTTTGGATCGTGTCTACATGTGACCTCTCATCACAGGTTAGTGTGGACAGAAGCTCCTTCTGGAACTGTCTCATTTGAAGGATTTTAAATGCCTGAAAATATACTACTACTACTACTACTATTACTACTACTACTACTACTACTACTCATTATTATAGATCATTTATTTATAGAACACTTGCTTTCTAAGATCTTTACAAGTTCTTTACATTAAAATTAAGAAAGTACATCACAATAAGACTGAATAGATAGTGGATGATAAAATATGTAAATGAAAATAAAAAAACAAACCAGTAAGTAATAAAATATTAGAGGATTAATTAAAAGCCAAATTTCATCTGTTGTTTAAAAATGTCCAAACAGCCCACATCTCTTACAGCTCTTGGTTTGGTATTGCATAGTTTTGGAGTATAGTGTTTTAGTTTTTTTTTTTTTTTTTAAAGTAACTACCAAGTATTTGACAAGCCCTTTGCAACATGTATGTTTACCTACACACTAGTCTCAGTTTCAGGTTTTTGGAGTTTCCTGTTTATATGTCTGCACATCCTGGTTTCATTCTGGTTTCACATTCTGTGCAGGTCTTTCATTGACTCCAGTTAAATGAAGCCATGTAGAATGAACCATGTAATGATGACATCTTGACACCAGTAAGGAGGAAATTTATTAATAATTCTTGTCACTCTGGCTCTCGTATTCCATTAGTGGTGAAGAGATGGAGAAGAAAATCTCCAGAGCGATAAATTGCAGCAGTGTTTAAGCAGCCATGAACCAAAAATAGCTTCGTCTTCAGCTGCTGAAGGAATTAAAGTCGGCACAAAGATGGAGTCATAGACACGAGCACTGAATCACGTACTATTAGAAACTGGGATAATGTTTCCCGCTTATATTATTTGTTTAATAATCAATCAGTTGAACGACAGAAAAATAGTCAGCAACTAGTTTTTAAAGAAAAAATACCAAACGTTCCATATTCCAGCTTTATTACACTAATTAGCTGCTTTTCTGTTTTATATAACTGTAAATTGAATCTTTGGGATTTGAACGAACCATCAGAACAAGACATTTGAACACGTCACGTTAGGGTCCGTAAAATGATGACGATAATTATTTCTCACTATTTTCTGACATTTTACTGAATAAACTCATGTATACAGAAATAATTTCCAGTAAGCCTCATAACCAGGTTAAACTAGAATTACCACCTCATGGTTGTATAGCTCCGCCTCTCAGGGTCACAGAAGACATTTGGAAACAGACTCTGGGAATTATGTTGCACATTTTTCACTATTTTCAGACATTTTATGGATGAAATAATTAATTGATCAATTGAAAAAACAACCTGCAGATTAACTGATAATGTTAATAATTGTTAGTCGCAACCCCGGTCACCAGCCCATTACAGACACATGGCTGCGAGCATATAGCGTCCATGCAGAATGAACTGGCTCAAACCCAGACATGAGTGTGAGCCAAACACTAGGACAGCATGCTAACCAACACTAGACATCACTGTTTAATGCAGGTAGTCAAGTAAACCATTAAAACTAAACATGACAGGAACATTTCCATGAAACGTCTTCACACAGCATGTCCACACAAAAGGTCACAGGTGTATTTCAGCATAAAGATGTGGCAGTTCCAGTAAATTACAGTGAATTTGCTCCCTGACTCTTATTCTCTCCGTCACTCTCTCTTCTTGACTCTAATATCTAAAACACACAGCAGGAAGTAAACCACGTATAACATACACAGCTCGGAAACCAAGGAAAATGTCCAGCGTGGATGCACACACACTTGTGAGTTTGCTTCCACAGGAAACTGGAGTCAGCTTGGCGGTCTCCTAGCAACAGCCAACAAGAGGGGAAACAGCACAGAGGGAGTAAAAGCAAAGGAGTGGTGAGATGTAGTAAAGAGGAGTGGAGCATGGGGTCATAGCAGCGCTGGTACCTGACTACAGGTAAGACACAGTGATGGATTTGTGTTTTTTTTTTATCATTGTACAAAATCAGATTTTCAGAGTTTTATTATAATTTGATTTAGATTTGTCCATAATTTCTTGTGTGTTTAGTATGAAAATGCAAAACATAAGAAGTATTATCATTTATAACCAACTGAAATTTGTTCAAAGTTTTGTCTGTCATATATATTAGTTAATTTTAATCATTTGAGACAACGTATAGTAGCACTGGGTTGCTCATTGGCTGTCTTCCTCATCTGACCCAGTTATCCTGAGCACTCGCAGGATGAGCAACTGGACCTTCCTCATCTATAATGTAGTTTGGTAATTTGAGTTGAAACCTGGTCTGTTGATGCAAAGAGATGAGACTGGCACGGGGCCTCAGATGCGCCTGTCATTTATCTTCAGCATAAATAACTCGGCAGTGAAGTTTCGTTCATCCAACACAAGTAGCTGCACAACAGTGAAGAAAAGAAAACAGTCCGCTGCGACCAAAAGTTCTGCATTCATTATTTTACCCAAGTGCAAGTCAACAAAAATCTTCTCAAGTATCAAAAGTACAAGTAAGAATAGATTATTTCACAACGCTTAATTATTCATGTGTTAGGTAATTTATACTGCAGGAAGTAGACTTAAACTGTTCATACCCCTGATACAAATGCCACAATAATTCAAATATATTAAATACATTCAGCTGCTACATTAACTGCTACTTTGACAGAGTCTTAGTATTTCAGGTATTACATAAATCTGCTATAGCCCCAAACTGTGTGTACCCATATCACAAATGCTGCAGCTCCAACTATCAAGTATTAACCCTAAAAGCATGAACCCAACTTTGGCCAGAACAAGGCTAGTAAGTAAAATGATAAAATGTCAGTAACAGCCGTTGCTAAATTTGCAACGGTGCAGATGAGATTGAATCAAAATATATGACAGTGTCCATGTTCATTATAGAACATGAAGTTTGGCCACCAAAGGCTAATGCTTAGGTAAAATGTCAGTAACAGTAATAGCTCAGACCACAGCTCATCCCGAATGAACAAGGTTCCCATACAAACACCCAGTCACCTCAACTAAAACAACAACAGGAGGCTGAAACAACAAGCTCAACAGGGCACAGGCACTAAAAGGTGCACAACTCAGACTTTGGAGGTTCAGGTTAATTACAACTTATGGCATTTTTAAATGTAGAGAAAATAAAGGCTTCTTCCTCTAAAATCTTCACCCTTTTACTAAACTGTTGAGTGTCACTACATTGAGCTGTGGTTTGGTTCTGTTCGGTTCACAAAGGCTTTGTGTGGGAAAGCACTTTGTTGTCGGCCAACAGGATGCAAAATGTGCCAAAGCTTACACAGTCTGATAAACATGTTAACCTTCATGTTTCCTTCATGGTTATTCTCCTTGCAACATTGCTGTGAGAAATGATCAAAAAGACTCTCAGTGTGTTTACAACCAGGGACTGAAAACAGGAGAAGTATTACTGAATTTTCTGGACCAACCACAGAGTATTTCTACGACTACTCGTACTGTGCAGCTGTGCCGTCTGTCATGATGTAAGAGTTGATATTTAGAGGTTTAAATGATACATTAATACCAAATATTTCCCACCACTTTCACTTAATTATACTACTATAATATTTTGTACTTACTGTTGATCATTTTACCTGTCCAAACTGACCACTATTGCACACTGTTTAGCTTCATCTTTATACTCACGGCGACAGCATTTACTGCGCTCTGAACCTACAATCGTCATCTGTGGCTGTATTATTTCTTTAGTTTGATGAAACTCAAACAAAACAACCTCCTCAAACTCCACCTGTTATTGAAGTTATATTAATGTTGAAGCTACTCGTTGAGCTTCAACATACGGATTAAAACACATCAGTCCTCAGTAGTGTGGAAGGAACCAGTACCAAAAGCTGACACTGAAAACTCGATCATTCTTAATTTAAATGTTTTTGCACTTTGAGTAATAATTGAGTGAAAATGTTACTTTTATGTTGGATTCATTACAGGCAAGGTCCTTTTATGGTCTGTGTCAAATGATTATTTTAGCTTTAGTAGCTTGTTTTTATTTCATTTTTAGAAATACTTGTCCAAATGTAAAGTAGCAAACAGGCATTATATAGAATTCATGCATAGGGCTGATAACATACCCATTCCTATATATAACAAAATGGTTTGGGGCCATAAATTTCCTAATGTATTCCCAGTAAGAGTGCTCCTTTCTGTTTATTATATGAAGGCTCCCTGGGGTTCCAGTGTTATCAAAATACATCACACAGAGGACAGTCATCTTTCACTGGCGTTTCTCTACATCACTTTGTACTGCTCATGAATAAAATATCAAAGCGGAGTCTGTTTGCAGAACTGGGGAGTTGAGAACTATTGTTGCGCTGACACTCCAGCTGTCTCTTTACCTCCCACTCTTGCCCTCACTCTGGATGCTTCTGGCTGTCCGCCGCCATTTGAAATGCTAATGGATTTTTCTCAGTGCGAAACTCTAAACTTTCTTCTTCCTCTATGCTGGTTCTTTCTGCCCACATTCTTGTTTCTCCTATGGCCTTTCCGTCATAGATGTATCACCTTTCCATGAGCAGCTGTTCACTTGGCAGCATAGCAATAGCTCTAATAAAAGACCTATCTGGTTAAAGAAGTTGTAACTCAGTGGTCTCCATCAGGCTGAGGTAGCATGTGCTGAATTCGATTAAACTACATTCTTAGATTAAGTGTCTGTCAAACATTTCCCCATAGAGAAAATCCTGTCTGATGTTGGTCATTTTCATTGTAGTGAAATGTTTTGTCACAGCCACAGTGGTTACCACAATATACTGCATACCACACTACTGCAACACAACACCACCACAAGTTACAGCCTCAAAGAGAATAAATATATTCAACTCTATTCAAATGGGCTGTAATAGTAACACTTGCCATATCTCTCTACAGTTGGCGACCATAATTTGTGGATCACACAGTTTTAAAATGACAGAAATAGGAATAGCTTACATGGTAAGCTATTTTAAAGCATGTGTCCTTTATTTAAAAAAAAAAAAATAGCATAAAACCTTGTGAAAATTACACATGAATATCATCCAATTTTAGACTAGATGGGTTCACTCAACACATCTGATGCTGCTTATGTTACCCTGACTACCTACGCAACTGTGAAGAACACAAATATACTGGCTTTTAAAAGGCTCCCCATTCAACCAACTTCAATATATATATAGATAATGAAGTATAATTAATCAGTATATATCATTTTATGTATACATCATTCTAGTATCACTCTTCGTGATAAAATCTTAATTACATAACAGGCATTTATTATGTTCATGATTTTGTCTATTTATTTCCATTTATTGTGTCTTTCTGCAGGAACTCAAAGTGAACGCTAGAAAAGAAGTAAAGATCCATCCATCCGTAATCATGTTTGTGGGAATTCCTTTGGGTAGCAGTCACACCTCCCCTAACCCAGCCCATAGCCCCAGCCCCGATCGTCATTCAGATGGTTCTTTCCTGCCTCAATCCCCTCCATGCTGGGTAACACAGGCCCGGTGCGACCTTTCCCAGGCAGAGGCAGAGCTGCGTCGACTACAAGAGCGTCATGCAACAGAGACTGAATCTGTTAAGCGGGGTGTAGAGCGGGCCATCCTGGGAGCGAGCAGAGAAGAGCGGCGTCTGCTGGAGAGGGTGGAGCAAGACCATCGAGACACTCAGCAGCGTCTGGAGCAGGTCCAGAGGGAGAACACGGCAGCAGCCCGGGTCAGTCAGTCGCTGTTGGACCAAAGGCTCCGCAAACTAGCCCAACTTCAGCAGCAGATCCAGGAAGTGGGTCAGCAGTCAGGTCTAGATCAAAGTGGGCCAAGTCAGAACCTGCTGCTGAAGGAGGTGACAGAGTTCTTACAACCCTGGGAAATCTCTGTTACCCTAAAGAAGGTGAACTTTAAGCTCAGCTCCCAGCCGAGTGCTATTACCTTTGGAGATATCCGTGTGCAGGAACAAGGCCTGTGCTTGCATGTCGGAGGCTGTGGGCCACAGGGGCAGATTTGTGCTCTACATTCACAGGAGATGAAATGTGGAGACACAAACCATCAAGGTGCTGTGGGAGAGAAAAGCACTCAAGGACAGGCGTGGACCTCACCAACAGGCAGGGTTGTCAGAAAGATCAGCCTCTCTACCCGGAGTGATGTTGAATCAGAGGAGGAACAAAAGCTCTCCTCGACTAGGATAGGTCGCTGGCTTCCCAAGTGCGAACAGTCTGACTGGGAGTCATCCCATGATGATGAGATGGAATCAGTGTCCTTTCAGCCACAAGGAGAGGACGTCTTTCTGGCTGTCCCTACCGTTCTTACAAACATGGATACTAAAGGCAAGGAGCAGGTGCACAAGATGAACAGTAACAGAAAACACTACTCCCCTAGGAACCAGAGGAGGTCGCTTTCTGCTGTCTCTGCTAGGAGGCCGTCGCCTTCACCAGAACGAAGACGGGAGCATGTCAAGCTGAGTCACTGCTTGAGTTTAGACAGTCAGGAAGGTGATAAAGGAAAAGTCAGTCCAGATTCCAATAGTAGACTTTTGAGGTATGGCAACAGTGCACTAACATCTCCCAGGATGACTCCAAGAGACCCGCTGACCAGCCAAAGCTGCTCAGACCTCACCTCCAGGGGCCGGCCTCACTCTCGCCTCAGCCAGTCCTCTGATGAACACTCTCTAGGGACACTTGGTGACTCTGGCCGTGCACCATCACCAACAGACAGCCTCGACTCCAGTTATACGTTCATCGTTAGCCCATCTCATGAGTACAGCATGAACAGAGGCTCTTTGAGCTATAATTGCCGTCTATCAAAGTCCGCAGTGGACTTGACTCACAAAACACGCCCGCTGATCGGAGGTGGGTCGAATGAACAGGTAGGATTGTGGAAGGTGAAGTGCAGCAACTTCAAATCCATGTCAAGCTCAACGTCAGCCTCGCCAGCTCTAAGTAGGGGGACTAGGATCTCTGACATGGGGCACACCTTTTCATACCCTTCATATAAAGCTCATAATAGTCTGCACCAGCCGCAGAAAAAAATCTCAGTGTCCAGCTCAAAACAACCCCTTGTGGCGAGGTCTTTATCCATGTCTATCATAGATGGTTCCTCTCAAGAGCCAAAGAGAGGCAGAGGAGAGAGAGGGGAACCAGCCCTGGAGGAGTTGGAGGAGGAGGGAGACTCATCCTTTACAGTATTCAACCCCAGAGGAGTTCATCCGATCAGGCAGTTTGGGAAGCAGGGTTCGGGTCGGGCTGACCTTACCCTGCCAAGTGGTATCCATGCCACACCACAGGGCCAGCTCTTTATAGTTGACTGCGGAAACGCACGTGTCCAGGTATGTGTTGTGATACTGATCTTTCATACAACATATAGTATGGCTACTATAACAAATCAAGTTGACAATTATGTTGAAACTAAATGTAAACTTTGAAACAGGTGACTGACCCTCGGGGCAATGTCCTCCAGCAAGTGACCTCCCCAACTTCAGATGGATCTGCCAGACGGTGTCGGAACTACTTTGACATTGCAGTCAATGCTAAGGGTTTGATTGCACTAAGCTGTGCAGCAGAGCGAGCCCTGCTCGTGTTCAGCCGGCATGGTCGCCTGCTTCAGACCTTTGGAGGCTCAGGGTGGGGCTCTGCAAAAGATGATCTGGAAGCTCCCAGGGGTGTGACAGTAACCAGGCTGGATGAGTTCTTGGTGGCTGATATCCGGAAAGGCACCCTCATTGCCCTGAAGCTTGACCCCAAGACAGGTTACCGTCGCGAGCGGACTGTGGTGACTGGATTCCACCGGCCCTACTTAGTGGCAGCCTGTTTGAGCTCTGGCATGATAGCTGTGTCCGAAAGAGGCAATGAAACGGGTCGTGTACCTTGCATCAAAGTCCTGGAGCCAGGCTGGAACACAGTGAGAGTTCTGGGTGTATGTGCTGGTATGGGACCAGTCCTGGTTTGCCCCTGGGGTATCTGTATAGATAAAGATGGTAATGTGCTGGTAGCGGACTGGGGGGAGGAGCACAGAGTTTTGTTATACCCAGCACAGGGAGTGGGATGGCCCATAGTAACCCAGGGCTTGAGTAGCCCACGCGGCTTGAGTCTGCTACCTGAGGGACAGCTAGCTGTGTCAGACAGCATGCACCATTGCATTAAGATATACAGGTACAAAGCAACGCAGGGCCAGAGAGAGTGAGTTGATGTTTAAAGTTCATAAAATCTGAGACATATACGAATGAGCACACATCCACTATCACAATTTGTGTTGAAAAGACGATTTAAAGTGGAACAGCAGAGATTACTTTCTTCTCCAGAGTGGCATTTTATTTTCATGTGTTGAAATGCGAGTGGTTTGACCATTTCAGTGGCATCTTGTCATGATTAGCTTCAGTAATTCCTCCAAATTCTACAGTTTTTCATGCTGTCACTGCTCGTTACTGATGAGTGGAGCTCGGTGGCTTTTTTTTCAGTCCTCCCACTCCTTTCTTTCACCAGCAGCGTCTGTCATGTATATCCACCACTCTTTGATGGATTCTGCATTTAACACAAGGATACACTGATGCCAGAAAACGGGGTGTTTGAATCATAGGCGGCGGAAGCAGACTGTCATCCAAATTCTCCTCTGTCAAATGTGTCTGTTAATAGCAGATGTTTTATTCAGGAGACCATTGCTTATTTGGGATCAGGCGAGGGTGTGAGCATTTTAAATACATTTACTCAGGAGATTTTGTACCTTTTACTCCACTACATTTATCTGACACCTGTGGTTCCTCATTACTTTTCAGTTTAAGATTTTACATTCAGTATGAGGTAAAGTGACAATCCTGCTGTCAGGTAAAGAATAGAGTAAGTCAGCCTTGTTTTTGCTTCAATACTGCATGTCTGAAATGATCACATTTGTTGATTAGTGTTAGAAATGGGAATAAGTTAGACACTCTAGAAGAACATGTAATCCTTCAACAAATCTGAAAGTATATCAATCCTCAAAATTTGAGATAAGAGGGTTTTTTTCCCCCCTGGACAGTAACAATATGGCATGTTGCTGTAGTTCAAACTCCCGACAGGATAACAGCATAGTTAGAAGTACCTCAAATACTGCTTTGATGTCCATGCATTGATCTAATAGTGTGACAGAGACCAGTCTTTTAATTTTCACTACTTTTGACTGCTTTTTATCCTTAATCCTTTTAACTTTTCCTTAAGAAACCTTTTTAATTCAAGACTTTTATGTGAAGTGAAGTTTTGTTGTTCTTCCACTGAAGTATTGCTACTTTTACTTTTGGAGTGCTTTTCTACCACTTGGATTACATCCAAAATGTTCCAGTGCTCTTGTGCTCTCTTAGATTAAGCCATGACGTGTCACAGACCTGATGTCTTAGCTGGGTGCATGGTCGTGGGTGTGAGCCATTATTAGTAAAGACAAGCTGCTTTCATCTGTTATCATTTTTGTGTGTGTTCATGACTGCAGTATAGAATAACGGCAGATTATTATGTTATAAATGTATTTATTCCTGGAAAATCTTCTGTTGTGATGACTTTTCACTTGTTAACAGTACATTAAAAGATGTTGGCTGGGAATGTGTTTATTTATTGTGATATTTTTCTCATTAGGCTTGTTTTGTCTTATTTGACAAAAGTTTTATAAAAGAAATGAAAAAAACTTTTCCAGAAATACAACAAGACACAACAACCTAAAAACTAGCTTGAGCATTAACTATCTAACATTACAGATATATTTTAAATGTCTTTTGGGGTATTTGAAAAATATTATTTATTTGTGTATCAAGTTTTCTGAGTATTTCCATATATGAATATTGTATCCACAAATTAAATTAATGAATTGAGAAAAACGTATTATTTTTCAATCAATTATAATTGGCAGCATAAGAAGCATTCGATATTAAATATTAACAGTCGGTCATCTTGACACAATAAGCCAGCTGCAGTCTCTTAGTGTTAGAATACATGAGTTGACTTCTGCAGAAGACCAACCACAATTAGAATTTAACACTGATGAAAATTAATAACCACAAAATGAACTTGCACACAGAAAGAACTGAAGGAGGAATCACTTGGGTCCAACACCCACTTACTCATATCTGTTGCCAAGCAAAGAATAACATAAGGGCTTTGTTTGCATTTTAAGTCAATTTCCTGCACATCTGAGACAGTCACACCAACCTCTTCACAGATCGAACCAACAGTTAATCAGCAGTTCAGCACTCGCCTCTCAGTGCTGACTGCAGAGCTTGAAAATGTGCTATGATTGCTTAGCAGAACATGACAATTACTGTCTGCTGAAATATGTTTTGTGAAAATGATTTGGAGAGGATCGGACAAGCAATGGTTTTGTACTGTTGTGGTGTCCAGTAATACCAGAATATGGCACAGCGAATATATTTTGCTGGAAGCTTGATGGCCCCGTATTCATGTTAAAATATGATTTGACCATTAATTCGGCTCTGCAGTGGGTATCAGGCTGTGCTGTCATAAATCTACTGGACCCTCTGCAAGGCAACACCATTCTTTAGCCCTAATCTAACATACCTTTAAGCTGCCTATACTGCAGCTTGACCCATACCTTGCTCCTCTAGTCTTACAAATAGTTATATCATACACTTTTCCACACCAATTGCTGACATAATGCATCTTTTACGCATTCTTGAATCCTACCGACAACTAAGCAATGAACAGACACTCAGCTGCAAGGGTGATTCTGGGATTTTGGGAGTGTCGTAGTATAAAAAGTAGTGAGGCATAAAATGTCAAAAAACGTGATAGTATAGTGAAGAATAAAAACATCATAGTATAGTAAGGCATATAAATGTCATAGTATAGTGAGGCATAAAAAAGGCAAAAAACATCATAATATATTAAGACAAAAAATGTCATTGTGTAGTAAGGCATAAGAAACATAAAACAACGTCAAAGTGTAATAAGGTATAAAAACGCTACAAAAAAAGTCATAGTAAAATAGGGCATAAAAATGTCGAAAAACATCAAAGTATGAAATGGCATGGAAATGTCGTAGGATACTAAGGTATAAAGGTATAAAAAAGTCAAAAAACGTCACAGTATAATCAGAAATGAAAACATTCAAAAACATGATAGAAGGGTAAGGCATAAAAAAGTCAAAAAGCGTTCTAATATTGTAAGGTATGAGCACGTCATAGTTCAGTAAGGAATAAAACTGTCAAAAAATATAAAGTAGTAGTATATAAAGGTATAAAAACGGCAAAATAAGGTCATAGTATAGTGAAGCATAAAAATGTCAAAAAACGTCATAGTATGATAAGGTATAAAAACATCATAGTATACTAAGGCATAAAAAATGTCAAAAAAAATTCACAGTATAGTAAGGCAAAAAAATGTCATGGTATAGTAAGGTATAAAAACATTGGAAAATGTTATACTATAATCAGGTAGAATAACGTCAAAGGTCATCATAGTATAAGGCATTCAAAGGTCACAGAATAGTAAGGCATAAAAACGCCATAGTATAGTAAGGCATAAAAAAGTCAAAAAACATCATAGTATAGTAAGGCATAAAAATATCAAAAAACGTCATAGCATAGTGAGGCATAAAAACGCCATAGTATAGTAAGGCATAAAAATGTCAAAAAACGTCATTGTATAATAAGGCATGAAATGTCAAAAAATGTCATAGTATAATAAGGCATAAAATGTCAAAAAACGTAATAGTATAATAAGTCATAAAAACGCCATAGTATAGTATGGTATAAAATGTCAAAAAACGTCATAGTATAGTAAGGCATAAAAACACCATAGTATAGTATGGCATAAAAATGTCCAAAAAGGCCATAGTATAGTATGGCGTGAAAATGTCAAAAAACACCATAGTATAGTATGGCATAAAAATGTCCAAAAAGGCCATAGTATAGTATGGCGTGAAAATGTCAAAAAACACCATAGTATAGTATGGCATAAAAATGTCCAAAAAGGCCATAGTATAGTATGGCGTGAAAATGTCAAAAAACACCATAGTATAGTATGGCATAAAAATGTCCAAAAAGGCCATAGTATAGTATGGCGTGAAAATGTCAAAAAACACCATAGTATAGTATGGCATAAAAATGTCCAAAAAGGCCATAGTATAGTATGGCGTGAAAATGTCAAAAAACACCATAGTATAGTATGGCATAAAAATGTCCAAAAAGGCCATAGTATAGTATGGCGTGAAAATGTCAAAAAACACCATAGTATAGTATGGCATAAAAATGTCCAAAAACGTCAGAGTATAATAAGGCATAAAAACGCCATAGTATAGTAAGGCATAAAATGTCAAAAAACGTCATAGTATAGTAAGGCATAAAAACACCATAGTATAGTATGGCATAAAAATGTCCAAAAACGTCAGAGTATAATAAGGCATAAAAACGCCATAGTATAGTAAGGCATAAAATGTCAAAAAACGTCATAGTATAATAAGGCATAAAAATTTCAAAAAATGTTATAGTTTAGTATGGCAAAAAATGTCAAAAAACATAATACTATAATAATGCATAAAAACGCCATAGTATAATATGGTATAAAATGTCAAAAAACGTCATAGTATAATAAGGCATAAAAATGTCAAAAAATGTCATAGTATAGTAAGGCATAAAAACGCCATAGTATAGTAAGGCATAAAATGTCAAAAAACGTCATAGTATAATAAGGCATAAAAATGTCAAAAAATGTCATAGTATAGTAAGGCATAAAAACGCCATAGTATAGTAAGGCATAAAATGTCAAAAAACGTCATAGTATAATAAGGCATAAAAATGTCAAAAAATGTCATAGTATAGTAAGGCATAAAAACGCCATAGTATAGTAAGGCATAAAATGTCAAAAAACGTCATAGTATAATAAGGCATAAAAATGTCAAAAAATGTCATAGTATAGTAAGGCATAAAAACGCCATAGTATAGTAAGGCATAAAATGTCAAAAAACGTCATAGTATAATAAGGCATAAAAATGTCAAAAAATGTCATAGTATAGTAAGGCATAAAAACGCCATAGTATAGTAAGGCATAAAATGTCAAAAAACGTCATAGTATAATAAGGCATAAAAATGTCAAAAAATGTCATAGTATAGTAAGGCATAAAAACGCCATAGTATAGTAAGGCATAAAATGTCAAAAAACGTCATAGTATAATAAGGCATAAAAATGTCAAAAAATGTCATAGTATAGTAAGGCATAAAAACGCCATAGTATAGTAAGGCATAAAATGTCAAAAAACGTCATAGTATAATAAGGCATAAAAATGTCAAAAAATGTCATAGTATAGTAAGGCATAAAAACGCCATAGTATAGTAAGGCATAAAATGTCAAAAAACGTCATAGTATAATAAGGCATAAAAATGTCAAAAAATGTCATAGTATAGTAAGGCATAAAAACGCCATAGTATAGTAAGGCATAAAATGTCAAAAAACGTCATAGTATAATAAGGCATAAAAATGTCAAAAAATGTCATAGTATAGTAAGGCATAAAAACGCCATAGTATAGTAAGGCATAAAATGTCAAAAAACGTCATAGTATAATAAGGCATAAAAATGTCAAAAAATGTCATAGTATAGTAAGGCATAAAAACGCCATAGTATAGTAAGGCATAAAATGTCAAAAAACGTCATAGTATAATAAGGCATAAAAATGTCAAAAAATGTCATAGTATAGTAAGGCATAAAAACGCCATAGTATAGTAAGGCATAAAATGTCAAAAAACGTCATAGTATAATAAGGCATAAAAATGTCAAAAAATGTCATAGTATAGTAAGGCATAAAAACGCCATAGTATAGTAAGGCATAAAATGTCAAAAAACGTCATAGTATAATAAGGCATAAAAATGTCAAAAAATGTCATAGTATAGTAAGGCATAAAAACGCCATAGTATAGTAAGGCATAAAATGTCAAAAAACGTCATAGTATAATAAGGCATAAAAATGTCAAAAAATGTCATAGTATAGTAAGGCATAAAAACGCCATAGTATAGTAAGGCATAAAATGTCAAAAAACGTCATAGTATAATAAGGCATAAAAATGTCAAAAAATGTCATAGTATAGTAAGGCATAAAAACGCCATAGTATAGTAAGGCATAAAATGTCAAAAAACGTCATAGTATAATAAGGCATAAAAATGTCAAAAAATGTCATAGTATAGTAAGGCATAAAAACGCCATAGTATAGTAAGGCATAAAATGTCAAAAAACGTCATAGTATAATAAGGCATAAAAATGTCAAAAAATGTCATAGTATAGTAAGGCATAAAAACGCCATAGTATAGTAAGGCATAAAATGTCAAAAAACGTCATAGTATAATAAGGCATAAAAATGTCAAAAAATGTCATAGTATAGTAAGGCATAAAAACGCCATAGTATAGTAAGGCATAAAATGTCAAAAAACGTCATAGTATAATAAGGCATAAAAATGTCAAAAAATGTCATAGTATAGTAAGGCATAAAAACGCCATAGTATAGTAAGGCATAAAATGTCAAAAAACGTCATAGTATAATAAGGCATAAAAATGTCAAAAAATGTCATAGTATAGTAAGGCATAAAAACGCCATAGTATAGTAAGGCATAAAATGTCAAAAAACGTCATAGTATAATAAGGCATAAAAATGTCAAAAAATGTCATAGTATAGTAAGGCATAAAAACGCCATAGTATAGTAAGGCATAAAATGTCAAAAAACGTCATAGTATAATAAGGCATAAAAATGTCAAAAAATGTCATAGTATAGTAAGGCATAAAAACGCCATAGTATAGTAAGGCATAAAATGTCAAAAAACGTCATAGTATAATAAGGCATAAAAATGTCAAAAAATGTCATAGTATAGTAAGGCATAAAAACGCCATAGTATAGTAAGGCATAAAATGTCAAAAAACGTCATAGTATAATAAGGCATAAAAATGTCAAAAAATGTCATAGTATAGTAAGGCATAAAAACGCCATAGTATAGTAAGGCATAAAATGTCAAAAAACGTCATAGTATAATAAGGCATAAAAATGTCAAAAAATGTCATAGTATAGTAAGGCATAAAAACGCCATAGTATAGTAAGGCATAAAATGTCAAAAAACGTCATAGTATAATAAGGCATAAAAATGTCAAAAAATGTCATAGTATAGTAAGGCATAAAAACGCCATAGTATAGTAAGGCATAAAATGTCAAAAAACGTCATAGTATAATAAGGCATAAAAATGTCAAAAAATGTCATAGTATAGTAAGGCATAAAAACGCCATAGTATAGTAAGGCATAAAATGTCAAAAAACGTCATAGTATAATAAGGCATAAAAATGTCAAAAAATGTCATAGTATAGTAAGGCATAAAAACGCCATAGTATAGTAAGGCATAAAATGTCAAAAAACGTCATAGTATAATAAGGCATAAAAATGTCAAAAAACGTCATAGTATAATAAGGCATAAAAACGTCATAGTATAGTAAGGCATAAAAATGTCAAAAAATGTTATAGTATAGTATGACATAAAATGTCAAAAAACGTAATACTATAATAATGCATAAAAACGCCATAGTATAGTATGGCATAAAATGTCAAAAACGTCATAGTATATTAAGCCATAAAAATGTCAAAAAACGTCATAGTATAATAAGGCATAAAAACGCCATAGTATAATAAGGCATAAAAACGTCATAGTACATTAAGGCATAAAAACGTCATAATATAGTAGGGCATAAAAATGTTAAAAAAGTCATAGTGTAGTAAGGAATTTAAACATAAAAATCATGACCATATGACCAATCATGATCATAAGTATTTCTCATAGAATATTAAGTTTTAAAAATGTCATTGTTACATTTTTTTTAGAACTGATTTTGGACCTCAGAGTAGAGACAGAACACAAAACACACCACTTATAACTGCAATGGAGTTTATTGAGAAGAAGGCAATAGTGATGGTGAATGTGGAGGGGGAGTGGGCCTGGGGAATCCAGATGTCTGGTCTGAACATGATGTAGGAATATGGAGGACACTGGAGGCAAGAGGAAGGTTAGTAATACACTATGGAAACATGAGGGACAGCTGGAGACCAAAAGCAGGTGGGTGGTGTGGCGACAGTGGAGTGTGGCAGGATCAGCAGCCCACAAATCAGAAAGTCTTCTGGAGCACAGGACAACAAAGGGTTACTACAGACAAAACACAAGGAAGTTCACTGAATCAAAAGATAACTATGTAGTCACATAAAGTAATCAGAGCAGCTGAGAGAGTAACTGCGGCTGTGAAGAGAGGAACAATCTGTCAACAAATGGATGGATGACTAGGGTAGATATACGGCAGATGACGTGTGATAGATTGCAGCTGTGGTTGTGAACTCCTGTCCAGACCAGGCCTCCGCTGAGTAACCTGATGTCATGGGGAGCACACAGACACACTAACATACACAGGGGAGGGGAGACAAAAAGGGAAATGGAAAATAATGGGAGACACAGTGGGACTGTGAAAATCATACGATAGTGACATATAAAATCATGAATAAAAATCATATTATAATGGGGCATAAAAACAAAATAGTATAAGAGATGAAAACATCAAAAAACGTCATAGTATAGTATGGCATTAAAATGTCAAATAAGGTCATAGTATAGTAAGGCATTAAAATGTCATAAATTTCATGGTATAGTAAGACATAAGAACATCAAAAAACATCAAAGTATACCAAATGTCAAAAAAACGTCATAGTATAGCAATGTATAAAAATGTCATAGTATAATAAGGTAGAAAAAATGTTATAGTATAGTAAGGCATAAAAATATCAAAAAATGTCATAGTATAGTAAGGCATGAAAATGTCAAAAAACATCATAGTATAATAAGGCATAACAACGCCATAGTATAGTAAGGCATGAAAATGTCAAAAAACATCATAGTATAATAAGGCATAAAAACGCCATAGTATACTATGTCATAAAATATTAGTATGAAAACGTGATAGTATAGTAAGGAGTAAACAGTCATAGTATAGTATGGCATAAAATGTCAAAAAACGTCATTGTATATTAACGTATAAGAACGCCATAGTATAGTAAGGCATAAAAATGTCAAAAAACGTCACAGTATAAAAAGGCATAAAGACGCCATAGTATAGTATGGGATAAAATGTCAAAAATGTCATAGTATAATAAGGTATAAAAATGCCATAGTATAGTATGGCATAAAATGTAAAAAAACGCCATAGCATAATAAGGCATAAAAATGTCATAAAACGTCATAGTATAATAAGGCATAAAAACGCCATAGTATAGTAAGGCATAAAATGTCAAAAAACGTCATAGTATAGTAAGGCATAAAAAAGTCAAAAAAACGCCATAGTATAGTAAGGCATAAAAATGTCATAAAACGTCATAGTATAATAAGGCATAAAAACGCCATAGTATAGTAAGGCATAAAAATGTCAAAATATGTCATAGTATAGTAAGGCATAAAAATGTCATAACATGTCATAGTATATTGAGGCATAAAAATGTCCAAAAACACCATAGTATGGTAAGGCATAAAATGTCAAAAAACATCATAGTATAATAAGGCATAAAAATGTCATAACACGTCATAGTATAATAAGGCATAAAAATGTCAAAAAATGCCATGGTATTGTAAGGCATAAAAATGTCAAAAAACATCACAATGTATTAAGGCATAAAAATGTCAGAAAACGTAATACTATACTAAGGCATAAAAACGCCATAGTGTATTAAGGCATAAAAACGTCATAGTATAGTAAGGCATAAAAATGTCATAACACGTCATAGTATAATAAGGCATAAAAACGTCATGGAATAGTAAGGCATAAAAATGTCAAAAAACATAATAGTATAGTAAGGCATAAAAATGTCAAAAAACGTCATAGTATAATAAGGCATAAAAATGTCATAACACGTCATAGTATAATAAGGCATAAAAATGTCAAAAAACGTCATAGAATAGTAAGGCATAAAAACATCATGGAATAGTAAGGCATAAAAATGTCATAACACGCCATAGTATAGTATGGCATAAAATGTCAAAAACGTCATAGTATAGTAAGGCATAAAAATGTCAAAAAACGTCATAGTATAATAAGACATAAAAACGTCATAGTATAGTAAGGCATAAAAATGTCAAAAAACATCATAGTATAGTAAGGCATAAAATTGTCATAACACGTCATAGTATAATAAGGCATAAAAATGTCAAATAACGCCATAGTATAATAAGGCATAAAAATGTCAAAAAACGTAATAGTATAGTAAGGCATAAAAATGTCAAAAAACGTCATAGTATAATAAGGCATAAAAACGTCATAGTATAGTAAGGCATAAAAATGTCAAAAAATGTCATAGTATAGTAAGGCATAAAAATGTCATAACACATCATAGTATAATAAGGCATAAAAATGTCAAAAAACGCCATAGTATATTAAGGCATAAAAATGTCATAACACGTCATAGTATAATAAGGCATAAAAATGTCAGAAAACGTATTACTATAATAAGGCATAAAAACGCCATAGTGTATTAAGGCATAAAAACGTCATGGAATAGTAAGGCATAAAATGTCAAAAAACGTCATAGTATAGTAAGGCATAAAAATGTCAAAAAACGTCATAGTATAGTAAGGCATAAAAACGCCATAGTATAGTAGAGCATAAAATGTCAAAAGACGTCATAGTACAATAAGGCATAAAAACTTCAAAAAACATCATAGTATACCAACGTATAGTATGGTGTAGTCATAGTATAGTGAGGCACACCAATGTCAAAAAACGACATAGTTAACTATGTCATAAAAACCTTTTATGTAGTGAAATTTGTTTATGTATTTTCATATCCGGTTTATAAATATTTTTGTAATCTTACAAATTCATTTTTTGTAATTGTGGAAGGTGTTTTATATTTACAGATGACACATTTACACAGGGATTCTGAATGTGTTCACATAAATAATATTGAGACAAATGTACCTCCATACAGATAAAACATAGCCAGTGTAAAGCTTCTGCAGCATCTGGATAGTCTCATTGTGTAAGATTTTTAAATTAAAAACACATGAAATTTTGAATATTAAGCAGCAGATTTAGCTCATTAAGCTTGTTATACAAAATATTATTGTTATATGCAGCTTCTGATTTCTCTCAAAAGTCAAGTCAAAACTCAGTTAAACAAAATACTGTAGAGTTTGGGTGGAAAACTTGTTGTATGTTCCTACTTTGTCCACTAGATGGAGGTGCTAGATACTAATGTTACCTTTGAAACCAACCCTGGAATGGCTTCCTGGACCTACAGTTGACCCCAGTCTTAATTTTTGTCTCTTCACTGTGATCACTGTGAACTGCATCTCCTTCTCTGCAGAAAATCTTCCTGTTTCCATCTCAGCAGGCCCACCTGTTTCCCATCAGCTCTTTCCTATCCTGTCTCTCCATTGTTCTCCAGTCAGCGAGCCGCCTTGTTTCCTAGGCAGCTGTTCAATCTGTCATTCAGTTTTCCTGTTCTACTGTAAACTAAGCTGTAAGTCCCTTTCTCCATTTCACCAGCCTTTTCTTCCCCCTTTTATTTGCCCAATTCTATTTACAGTAGACAGTCGCTTCCAGACAATCAGTCCAATCTTTTTCAATCAACAATTTTTTAATATATATTAATATTAAAATATATTATAATATATTAATCAATAAATAATCAATAATAATCAATAAAGCAATATTATAATCATACATTTGAATCATTAAAAAACATTGCAATGTTGCAGCACTCCTTCAGAATAAGTTGAAAAATATTACTAACAAAGAGGAGCACCCTTAACTCTCTCACAAGCTGCCTAATATTCAAACCAAAGTAAATACACTTATCAAATTAACTTTAAACTGATATGTAAGGGAAAAAGCCTTGCTTAAATTTAGAAATATAAGATTAACGCTTTAATATTGTGCTCATTGTATTCATTGATGTTGCTTTAATTCACACTTGCTATGGAGGAAGAATTATGGAAATGACTGGACTCCTACGCACGACAAACCAACATAAATACTAGATTATGCACAGAGTAAAGTGCCTCTTTACAGTATAACAAGCTCATAGTCTGAGTTTCATAATGTCAAGCAAATAAAGAATATTACTGTATTTTAACTGTGTCGGGGTCACTGCGCACCTGGTTGTTACCTTCGGATTCTTGTCTTCAAAGCACAGCATTTGACCATTTTCACAAATATTACACATTTCCAAAACAAGTTTGCTTTTGTACTTAGTGTGCCTTAAGTTAAAGACAGCGTGTAGACTCATGTCTCTTTCAGGGAGATTATGGACAGGCAGAGCCGTTGAAAGCTACTGCCTTTCAACGACTACAGTAACAGCTGTCAGCACTACTTGGTAGCATGATTTGCCTGCGCATACAAGCATACACTAACCGAGAACTTTATTAGGTACACTTATTCACCTGCTTATTAATGCAGCTGTGTGCAAGGCATAAAATCCTGCAGATCCAGGCTCAACAAAACTGGTTGAAGACTGGGAAAACGTAGTCTGGTGTGATGAATCTGGATTTTTCCTGAGGCATGCAGATGGTAGGGTCAGAATTTGGCATCAACAGAATGAATCCATGGACCCAACCTGCCTTGCGTTTACAGTCCAGGCTGCTGCTGGTGGTGTAATGGTGCAGGTTTTTTTCGGCTCACTTTGGTATCTTAATACCAATCAATCAATGTTTGCATGCAGCAGCCTTTCATGAACATGACAATGAGTTCATTGTTCTCCAGGGGCCAGTCACCAGATGTGAATCCGGTAGAACACCTTTGGGATGTGGGTAGAACAGGAGCTTGGCAGCATGAATGTGCAGCTGACAAATCTGCAGAAATTTTTGTGAAACTTTCCGACATCTTGTGGAATCCATGCCACAAATAATTGCGGTATCGTATTAGTATGGCGTTCCTTATAAAGTGCTCAATGAGTAAACAGCATGTGTGCAGTGGTATCTCTTTGTTGGTGGTCACCCTGACGACAGTGCTGACTCTGGCTCTAAAATAAAGTACACTACACTCTTCTGAATGCAGAATGTCTTCACTAATGTGTATGATTTCAAAGCACATATTCCACATCCTGCCACATAGCTGACATTTTCCACCGCTGAGAAGAGAGATTTTCAAAATGCTCTTCAAATACGTGGAGCGGGAAAAGTTTTTTTTTTTTTTTTTAAACATTGATGCATGGCTGTCAATCTTCACAGATATGGTCAAGAATTCAGTTTAACAAACAGCAACATTCAGCCTCCAAGCCTCTGTGAACACTCATTTGAGCATTTGTCTGACAACGGAAACAGAAATGTATGTCAGTGACAACACAGCATTGTGTGTTTGGCTATAGAGAGTCCAAGTCCCACACAACATCTGTCTTAGCTTTGTTCCACTACATTTAGCTTTCTCATAGAACAGTTGTTTTGCCAGTCCTCCCCAAAAAAAACATTACATTTCTGTGGAGGTTTGTATTCATATTCTACAGGATAGAAACATTTTCTTGGCATTCAACAACAGCTAACATGAACCAATTGCTAAGACTCCAGGGGAACGGCAGCTGAATAGTAACAAAATAAATGTGAGTTAAAATGACGAGGTATTCATTTTACTGCCCAGCAATTTAGTAGATGCACGTTTAGCTTTGAATAAAAGGAGCCCAGAAACATTCTTCCAAAAAAACAGATGAAAGACACCCTCCATGAGGAAATGCATTGAATTTACAAGTGGTACAGAGTATAGCTAGAGGCTATAAATAGTGAAGGCTTGGCTCTCTGTATTGAAACATTAAACAAGTCATCACAGAGAGTAGGTGGTGACAGAAGAGGTTTAACCTGCTTGGGCCAAGCTAACTTATCAGGTCATGTCATATGTACATCTGATTGTATAAACTCTTATACATCATTAACTGTGCTGTAGATTCAAGTAACGGAGTTATGTGTCTAACATCAGCGAGAACATAATGCTAAAGGTGCAAGGTCATAACCATCAAATATGAAGAAAGAATGGCTCTGCACATTTAGGTCCATTAAATAATGAAGCCAAACCATTCACATGTTTAACACATGTATCCATCATCAAAGTGCACATGGGAATTACACTTCGGAAATGTAATTCCCAATGTCCAAATATCTAAAAAGTTTCACAGATACAACATAACACAAAAATGGAGAACAAATCACTATTGGATCTCTGCGCAGAGCCCTCCTTTCTTCCGTTTCAAAACAGCCCTTAAGGGCCTGGTTCTATAATCCCAGGTGGCCACCATCAGAGGGCTGCTAGACTTTCATCTCTGCATGATGCTTCCACATCAGAAGCTATCCCTGACATTTAGTCATAGTGCATAAGTGCATGAAATATAACCACACAAATAAGCAGACAGAGCAGAGGTGGACAATTTGCTATTTTAATTAATGAATGTAATTAAATATGAATCCAATGAAAAAAATGATAAAAGAACTACACATTTCTTTAGGCCACATACAAATTTCGGTCCATCACCCCCACGTCCACCCTCGGTTTTTAATGGTCAGATTTTAATGTTCCTTCCTGCTTGTTCACAGACACACAGTGAACAAGCCAAACTGGTTCAGTAAACTTGGCTGTCCTTTGTAGTTTGTCTCATAAATCCCATACTGGGTCAGGCTTTGGTAGGCTTGCTTTTATGCAAACTGTTGGTTTGGTTGTCAGCAACAGACCTATGGGGGGTGTAGGCCAGTTTATAGTAAATATAAAAAGCTTCAATAGAGATCAAGGCCACAAGCTTAAAGCTCTTAAACAAGGTTGTTTACCAGCAAAAAATAATTTAAAACATAACCCAACCTAAACACTTTCACTCCATAATACTGAGTGTTATTCACTGTAGAGCTAAAAAAAAGTCTTGTTATCCTATGTGTGAATCCAGACTCAGTCCTATTGGGGCCAAATAAAGTCAATAAAAAAGCCTTTTTGTGGAACTGAATTCAATGGGTCCAATTTGAAAATGAACAGTTATTAAATGAGTGATTATAGTATGATTTGGTCTGTGAGAGCCCGGCTCAACACACAAGAGAGGCATCGGAGAGGTATGAAGCTTGGATGTCTTTCAGTTTGTTCTTCCTCTGGGTTTCTAAAGGTGGGTGGAGAACGACATCACTTCCTCTCTCATCTGAACCCAGAAAGTCTTTGTACACGGTGAAAAGCGCCTTCTCCTTGAACTGCAAAAATGTCCAACTCCACCTAAAACAAAGAAGTTGTCATTAAGAGACAGATTTCAGTCAACAGTATGAATGTATGTCACCAGAGACAACTATTTTTGTTGTTGTGATATCACAAAATAACATGTAAATACTCACACTGGGGCTGTGAGTAATGATTATTTTCATTATCAAATCGATCTGTCAATTATTTTTTTCCAAACAACTAAACTACCAAAACCATACATTTTAATTTAATATTATATAAAACAAAGAAAAGCAGAAAATCGCCACATTTGAGATGGTGGACAATATTTGCTTCATAAATGACTCAACTTCAGTATTTACTGTCAATGAACTGGTCATTTCAGAAAAGAAAAAAGTTTGTGAAGAAGGTGTAGCGATAGCTAACTTAAGTCTCTTACTTGAGCAAGAGTCACAGGGGTGTCTCTCTCTTGTATAAGGCTGCACTGGTGGGACCCTCAAACTGCAGTTTGATGGCCTGTTTCAGATTAAGCTGCGGGTCTGTGGTCGACATTGCAACCATAACGTCCTCTTGCAAGGCACTACAGTGTGGGACTGGGGTAAAACTGTAGCAAGCAGGTGACAAAATGTTTTTCTGGGGTAGAGAATCCCAAGCTTCCCCTTGAAGTGGGCTCTGTAGTCTATATGGGTAGCCCAGAGGAGGGCTCTCTCTGTTTTTAACACCTACTGCAGGACTGTCTTGCCCTGGCATTATCCCGAGGGAAGCCATGACTGAGTGCCATTTACCACCAGCGTAAGTAGTCCTGTCTGCTTTTATTAAGTGTGAATTTTGTTGCTTCATTTTGTCGTGACATTCAAGTCCAGGTGACAAGCCTTTCTGACGCGGTTCGCAGTTGTGCACCATAGCAGTGACAGTGCAAACAGTGGGAGGGGGGCTGCCTTTGGGATGCCGCTGGAAGCTTCCCTGGTGGCTGCCCATGCCTGAGCTCCCCGGTGGAGGGAGCGTGGAGGGACGGCTACGACTGCGGGGCAGTGAGTGTTGTTGGATCTGCTGGATGAAGCTGAGACTGTCAGCTGGCACTGTCTGCACCGTGGCCAGTGAGTGGCAGGTAGATGAGGTCTGGGAGCTCTGCATGGAGTGGAATCGTTCTGCAGTGGAGCCAGGAGAAGATACCGAAGAGGAAGAGGTAGCAGCTGCTACGTCACCTCCGTTACTCTCTGAGATGTCTGAGGAGCGGATCTTGTTGAGTTTTGCGGGGGAGATAGCACTAGAGTTTGGCAACGGGCCTAGGTATGGCTTGGCTCCGTAGCTCTCCAGGAGCCTGACGATGTTAAAGTGCCTGTGTTTTCCAGCCACTTTGACTGGACTGCGGCCATATTTATCCATATGATCAGGATTTGCACCTCTTTCCAGAAGCATTGCCACAATGTTAGCATGTCCCTCCTGGGCAGCGATGCTCAGAGATGTTGCCCCCTGGTGGCAAGCAAGGTCTATGTTGACACCGCTGGCCTCTAGGAGACGATGTCCTACTTCAGCATGTCCTGTCCAAGCCACTGAATGCATTGGTGGTCTCCCTTCTGTATCTTGTGCATTGGGGTTTGCTCCATGTTTTAAAAGTAGGTCTACCATCTCAATACAACCCTGCCAGGAAGCCACATGAAGCGCTGTACGGCCCTCAGAGTCTCGGGACTCTAGGGGCACCCCTCCTTTCTCTATTAGCAGAGTAGCCATCTCAAGTTGACCCTCCAACACCAGGAGGTAGAGCAGAGGTCTTCCTTCTGCATCCCGTACGTCAGTATCAGCCCCTCGCCTCATGAGCAGCTCTGTCACCTCAGCATGGCCCTCTAGGATGGTGGCACTCAAGGCAGAATGTCCATCGTAGGCCCTGTGGTCAATGGGAGAACGTCTGTCCAACAACAGCCTGACAGTGCTCCAGTGACCTTCCTGGGCAGCCAGTATAAGAGGGGTGCGTCCTTCAATGTCCATCTCTCCAACACGTGCCATGCTCCCTCTCTCTGTCAGAGCAGCACAAACAGCCCGATGGCCTTCACAAGCAGCAGCATGCAGTGGAGTCCAGCCAAGGTCATCCTTGTGGTTCTCGTCCAGTCCTCGGTCCAGCAGGGCACGGACAACCTCGGTGCTGCCTCTTGCTGCTGCCAGGCAGAGTGCCGTCCTGCCTTCACAATCAATGGCATCCACAGCTGCTCCCCAGAAGAGCAGACGAGATACTGTCTTCATGTGGCCCATTGCTGCAGCTGCCAGTAAGGGGGTAACGGCCGCTGCAGCAGGGACGTTGCCATCTGGGCCGGCAGTCTCATCCACATCAGCACCAGCTTCTAGCAGAAGTTCAACTACCTCATCATGGCCTTCATACGCTGCAAGAAGCAGTGGTGTCATGCCATCGTGGTCTCTGTGTCCTGGATCAGCTCCACGCTCCAGTAACAGACTTGCTACCTCACCATAACCTTTGACCCCTGCTGCTGTAGGGACACAGAGGGCAGTGACTGACAAAGCAGTGCGCCCATCTCCATCCGCCAAGTTAACCTCTGCATTGCGGTCTAGCAATATCTCCACAGCTTCATGGTGTCCCATGTAGGCAGCAGCAATAAGCGGCGTGCGGCCCTTGCTGTCAGCTTTGTCAACCTCAGCCCCATAGTCCAGCAGCGTCAGAACAATTTCCTCATGACCGCCCCACGCAGCGGCTCTGAGAGCAGTCCGGCCCTCGCCGTCGCATCCATCCACATCTGCTCCTGCATCCAGGAGACGCCGAACAGCCTCGCTGTGTCCTCCCCAAGCAGCAGAGCGCAGTGATGTCCAGCCCTCACTGTCAACATGCTCCATCATCTGAGCTGCAGTTTCTGGCTCCCGGCTTTTGGCCCATTCCAGGAGCACAGACAGCACTTTGACATGACCCTGCCTGGAGGCCAAAGACAGTGGCGTTTGACCCTGATGATCACTGATCAGTGGATCGGATCCATGTGTCAGGAGAAGTTGAACTACATTTGCAGAACCCTCATGGGCTGCACTGGCAAGCAAGGTCTGTCCATCTGTAGAATGTAGCTGGTTTGCAGACACCCCGCTGTCTAGCAGCTTCTTTACAGACAACTCTCTTTCAAATGCCGGTCTTAAATTAGTTCCCTCTTCACCTATACAATGCACTCCAACACTTGGGTCTTCATCTGAAAAACAGGCTGCAGGGACAAGCCCAGTCCTCATTAAGAGCTGAAGAACTTCCTGACTGACCAGAACAGGAGGCTGACTTAAGGAGGTGGAGAGGGCGCGGCTGCAGCTGGGAGTTAGAGCAGGCACACCGGCCCACAGCATCCATAGAGCCAACAATGAAGGGTTATCTTTATGGTGACCGGAGCAAACTAAATGTGTGGCTAGCTGGCAAGTGCCCTCAATGTCCAAGTGGGGTCCTTGCAGAGTCAAAGCCATGGCGAGCATGCTGTGTCCATCTGTTCTGCTACACAGGTACTTCTGTGTGCAATACTTGACATCCGTCAGCCACTCAGCAAAGCTGGCATGAAAAAGTAGTTTGGTGCCCCCAGGGCCATCGATCAGGAGAGGAGAGAGGGTTCGGAGTTTGTTCTGAAAGTCCTGGAGGCTGAGCGAAGTGTCATGAGTCCAGGCTGCTGTGAACAGCTGCTGGGGGGTGAGGGGCCTCGGGGCAGCTAAGAGCACATTAAGCAGGGGCCTGATGTACATGAAGAGCCCCCGGGGGAACAGTCTTTGGCACAGCCACAGGTAGAGGCCGTTGAGAGTCCCGGGGATGTCCCGGATCTCCCTTAGACCCACCAGCGCGGCTGCCACACCGTCCAGCACACGCTCGAGGAAGAGAAAACAGCCGCCGCTCTTGATGTGCAGTAAATTCAGCATGTCAGCTGTGTCGGGGGTGAGCTGACGGCGAAGTGATGCTTCTTCATCCAGCCGGCAGAGGATGTATTGCTGCACGTCGTGGACTGGCGGCGGCTTCCGCAGATCATCCAGACAAAGCTTACGAAAACCTACAACACAGAAAGAGGTGGTGCAGTTATACCAGGGCATGTTATGTTATTTTGGTTCTTCTATCCCTGTGTATCCCACTGATAATCATCAGACTGCCTCACCTGACCTGCCCATCCTTTACCTCTCTATACCTGTATTGACAACAGTGTTGTTTTGGGCACACCTACATTTTTATACAGATAGATGTATGTATAGATAGAGCCAAACATTTGCTTCTTACAGCTTCTCTAATGTGGGATTTAATGCCTTTCTGTGTCATGTATGACAGTCATTTAATGCCTCTGGGGTTTGCTGTGTTGATTGGAGAAAGACATTTTATAGACAAATAAAAAAACATTCAGAAGATTAATCACTAACAAAATAATTGTTAGCTGCAGCCCTACTGTGCTGTATAAGTTGGTCATCAGGTTCTACTGCTACAAAACAACACTTCCCTCCTTCATTTGTAATTTGTTAGTAAAATGAAGCTGGAACAGCTAACCAGAGCACTCAAGCTAGTGCCAACTTTTAACAAGAGTTACAGTCAAAAGATCCCTTCTGCTATAGTTACATAAAAAATCTTGGCTGAGATTCTCCATCTTATTAGGGCCACTTCAAATTCAGACTTTGAGTCTGCACACAAGATCAAAACTGTAGCCAAGACACAGCAGATTCTTTTATTTCTTATTCAGCACTTGCACAGCCACTTGAAGTATTGTTAATGTATAATGCTAAGGTCGCCAGTAATAATGATTTCATCATTAGATGCTTGATCCACAAAAAGAATCTTAGGTGTTGCTAAGTGTTTTCACATTTCTGCTGTGTGCTATCATTGCAATGTTGCATATTATCACAGGATTTAAAAATATACACATTATTAAGACTTTAAGACAAACATTTTTGTAAAAATGTCAGTAAGTATTTGTCAAACTTGACTTGCTGAAAAACTAAAACTGTGACTTATAAAATACTTTCCCTCCCTGACCCTCATGACTGCTGTGATTTATTTTTAATGTCTAGACTCATAAAGGTTCAAATTCATAAAATCTCTTTGACAAGTTCCTCTTTCGTCATACCTGAGAACATCTTGCACACAGCCTTGTTGTTGCGGCGGACGGAGCAGACCAGCAGCAGCCAGCCAGGCAGCAGGTGTTGGTTGGCGGCCAGGAGCTCCGCGATGGAGTCGCTCTTCCTACTTCCTGCACCCACCCCATGCCCTACATCCAGGGAGTCCACCACCACAAACAGAGTCTGGGCAGGAGGAGGAAGGTCTAACAGGGGTCCCAACACTGCTCTAAGAGAGAAAGCGAGACAGACACACAAAGGAAGAGACAGCAGTGTAAAAACTGCAGGAGTCGTGGGTGGATGTGGGAGTTGAAAGCAACAGTAACAGCATGAGCATTTTCTTTCATATAAACCGCAGTGTAATTACATCACAGATAAACACACTAGGTCAAACCTTTTGCATATCAAGTCAGTGACATTAAATGAAATCACTTGCATCAATATGCAGGCAGCTATTTTGCCATGACTTGAGGCAATTCCAGTTCCAGCGCGGAAATGTTTTATTGAGGTTTTTTTTTTTTTTTTATTATTATTATTTTGTTTTTCATTTCACACATTTTAGAAACAATCTCACCTCAGCTCTCAGGCTTTTAGATTCACAGTCAGTTTCAAAACAGTAAACAAAAACAACGTGATGTCTTTTCTCAAAAGGATTTTCATCAAGATCGAGATGAATCAAATTCCCTATTCTCTAGTCGTTGGAACATTAAAATCAAACATTAAACTGAGCACGATCCTCCTATCAGATCCTTAGAAATATAAACTCTTCTTTACCCACAGCACTTTACTAATAAGACAGCATTTACCTTAAACCTTTAACTTTGAGAAAACGCTGCATCCTCTACTGTCATTAAACACTGCAACACATTGTAAAACAGTAAAACAATTGGGCAAAAACCTAAATCACAGTGTAAGTGTCCTTTAAAGAGCACAGTCAGCACCCACACCCTGCTGTGATCTGAAGGTGACTCAGGTTAGTGGAACCTGAAATTTCCTGCTCCACCCTGGGCACGCTTGCGCACACACGCGGGCTCATAGGTGTACACAGGTTATAAACACTCACACTCCTAAAATACCCATGCACACTTGTATATACTGTATCTCTGCTGCTGAGGTCCTTCCACAGACTGAATTAATATCCTGACCGTCAAACCTCCTCACATGCCTGAGCTTTAAGTTTTCATGTAATGTATTGTTTTATTATCGTTGCTGTCACTGTTGCTTCAGCAACAGTTTAAACATTTAAATAGTATATAATACAGACAGAGACTGCAAAGGTTTTTTGGGGGCTCTGATGTCTTATTCCAAAATCCAGACTTAAGACCTGAGGCAAGTTTATGTGAGGAGAATGAAGTCGTGCAGTCACCATGAGGCACAGAGCTGCTGGAGAATGAAAACTTAATAATGAAAGTGAAAGTTGTATGAGGGAAGCCAGGGCATTTAAGAACAAAGTTCATGCTCCAGATGGCTACTGTGCCTGCAGTAAAAATAAGCCAAGACAAAGAGGAAAAAACAACAACTCTGTTTTCTAACTATGTTATGGTAGCTGCGTAGTAATCCTAGTGATTATAGAAACCTGTGTTCTGCCTGTCCTAACAAAGACGGACACTTAATCTCCTCAAAAGAAATCACATTTAATTAAAGAAAGTCAGCAACAAGTTTAATAAATATATTTATAGGTCCGGTTTAATTTCATGTTCTTCTTTACAAAGATTTGTACAGAACTACAAATGCCGACAGGGGTCTTATTTTAAAGGTGACAAACAGTGATTAACCTGTGACAGTAGTCTGTTATAAATGGGTCACACAGAGGCTTAACTCAAGTCAACAGGGTGTGTTTGTGTGTGTGTGCGCTGTTATTAGTGTTAATGTCTATGTTTAAGAATGACCAGCAGGTCCAGTCACCTTTAGGTTTTCTTTAAGCCAGGTTTAAAGAGAAGAAATATGCATCTTTTCAGCTTCAAAATAACCCAGTCACAGTAAATCGAGCAGTGTCTCCAACGCTATGAAAGCAGAACATGCTGCCACCAGGAAGGAAACAGGAAACTGTTTATAAAACACTGGGAAGAGGTCATCCAAGCTGCAAACAGAGGCGTTACGCCAGAAATGCATGAAAATTTCACTTTACACTGGCTGATACAGAAGCTTGGCAAATCAACCAACCAGAGGCATGTGAGGCTAAATAAGCAGCAGAGCCATTAACTGAAAGTGTTGAGGTCACCAGGAAAATATCAGCCTCAGGATTAACATATGCATAGAGAGCGGAAATTAGTCATTCTCAGTGATGAGACTTTGGTAAATGATGCATCAAACCATGTTCTGAAACGCATAAATTAACCGGTTGCACCTCTATTAAACTGTCACTTTATTAATTCATTTGCCCTCAAATAATGACCATTTTACCTAGTGTCACTTATTAGGAGGTGCTGCATCAGTTAGTTCAGGGTTTACCACAGGAAACTATTCAGCAGAGGTGATAAGCCAACCACCCACATCCTAACATATCTCAACTCATGATACTTCCGTTAGTAGATAACCTAAATATTACTGAGATTCTGTAATGTGGCTTTTGCTTTGTGAAATAACACATCTGATCTTTTTCCCTGAAGCTTAATGTTATATATCATGAAGGAATCTTAATTTTTATTGTTATGACCCCCCCCCCCCCCCCCCCCCGTCCACTCATGTATAAGACATACAAAACATGGATAAGGAAAAGTAATGATCACACTTATAAAATGTCTTTAGTAATAGTTTCACATTGTCTTTATCTTTTATTTACACACCAAGCCTTAATGTGTGTGATTCATCTCTTTACCTTGTAGCCTTGACTTTTATCCAGCATTGAGCGTATCCTGCAATTAAAAGCAAAATGAAACCCTGCCCTGGGTGACAGCTGCATCTGGGTTACAAAAAGCTTATCAAACGTCCGTGTGATTTAGTCATCTGATTAAAGCCATAGCAAAGGAGGGAGTATAACAAACCTTTAAACCCTGCTCGTGGCTTTCAGGTTCTTTCAGCTCACACTTTGACCTTTGACCCTCAGCTTTAACTGGACTTGGTAATAACTTGGAGGCTGCCTCTCTGCAGTCATATTACTTAGATCACTTCACTGGCTTTCTGAGGCCTCAGGTGATGTTCTCTGATGACCCTAGAGTAAGATCCAGATCTGCAGACGGTGAGTGTGGTTACTTTGGTCCCGTTCTCTCACTCAAAAGCAAACTGAAAACTATTTTCTAAGAAAGCAAAGGGGGTCAACAACAGGATTATATACGCGGCGACATTAGCATGAATTCAAACGCTAACTACCATTTCATCCATCTGCTATCTGTGAACTGTCAAGCAAACCATCTGTATAAAAAGTGTAATTATAAATACACTGCATATATATATATATATATATATATATATATATAGAGCAGATTGTTTGGTATGCATGGCATCATCTGTGCATGCATGTCAGCATGTGAGTGCAAGGATTTTTCCTCATGTGTCACAAACTAAGAAGCAGCATGTTGTATTGTGTTCTCCTCCCCATGTTTTAGCAGTTCCTCATTTAAAAAGGGAGTAAAGTTTGGCAACCACACAACTATCCCCCTTAAATTTTTAGTTTTATGCAGGTGTGTCCCGTCACAGTCCGCTAGCTGTATGCTAGGTTTGACCTCAGCTAATTTCAGCTAACGTCCCACCTCTTTGCCCATTTTTAGATTAGTCAGGCAGAGTCAGGTGCTGCCAAGACGGTGACAGCGGAGCAGCCCACTCTGAGCTTCAGAAACCTATGGGTGACATCATGAAGGCGACGTTCATCTTTATTTACAGTCTGTGGTTTGTGATAAGCTAGTGTGAGCATGAAATTGGCCAGAATTTAACAGCAACAATGGGATTTTTTTTCCAAATCAAGAGAACCAAACTAAAGGTGTGAAAGTGGCCGAAAAGTATTGAACAATAACAAATCTAAATCAGTAAATCAGACACAGAGACCTTTTTTTTTTGAGCTTTCAACCTAATTGCAGGAGGTTCCAGGCAGTGGGAGCAGCAGCACATCAAAGCTCAGTAAAGAGTGACTGACTTGCTGACTACACTGAGCTACCAGCTGGTTCCACACATACATCCTATGCATGCACTTTCACTGCCAATTCAAGCCCATGTTTCATCAGTTTGTCGACGGCCGTTCTCACATGGTCTCACATGCCAGCGTTTCGCCCGCAGCCACTTTCTCTCACATGAGCTCCAAACACAAACAGCCGCTGGCCGCGAGCCAGTCTGAGGGGAATGTGGAATCCAGCTCGGTACTTCACACCAGAGGAGAGCAAACACAGGGGGAGTGTAAAAGGGCTCAGACTCATCGCAGAGTAAACACACCAGGAGGGAGCGAAAAAAGTCCTAGAGAGGAGAGTGACCTCGCTGACTGGTGCTGAGATGGTCACCAGGGTACTGGAGGCATTTTTTTTTTTTTTTTTTACCTCTTTGTTCTTTTTTTCTCCCTCTCTGAAAGGATGTTGTGTCGTAAATAACACAGTAGCATTCATTCACACTGGAGGCCCATTGTGTGTGCTGTGAATGGGTCGCATTATGAGAAGAGAAATAAATATACGACAAGGAAGAATGGTTACTGTCGTCTTTTTCCTGCGACTGTGCTGACTTCTCTTTGCCACATGATTTTACATTTACAGGCTCTGAGCTACTTTTTACTTTTACACCCGCAGAGAATCACCTCTATTTAGGAAAAATAATGGGAGCAGCTTTAAAACTTTCATGGATCTTTTTCCCACAACTGTGTTTGTCACTCTTTCTATTCAGAGTGGGGAAGTTTTTTATTATGTAAACGGATGTTTTATTGCAGTGTTGCAGCCAGGGCCGATAATTCACTATCATTACTTATCAACTTAAGGTGGAACTGTATCATTGTTGTTACTGTTTTGCATCTTGATGTTGTCCGCATTAGCAGTGCCATGTAAACTATAAATAATACAAAACAAAACCAATTATTGCATGTTTTACACCAACACTTTTACACTTGTTACACTTTTAGACAACTGGTCTAAAAAACCAATCAATATGAGATAGTGATGGGTTCCCTCTTTTCTGGTGTCTCATAGTTTTAACATGTCTAAATCTAAATCTGTCATGAAAATGATCATCAGTTGCAGCTGTAGTTACAACTGTAGTCAACTGAGCAACAGGCTACAAATTAATAGATTTCACATTGAGATCATCAATGTGTCTCTGATGTCAAATCAAACTTGGATCAGATCAGATACCTATTTTAATAATTATACGACAGATGTTTTTTGGTGACAACAACCACATGCTGAAACTGACCTTTTACACAACAAACTTGTGTTGCAGGTTTTCACTAAGTTGTTTTCACTGATGTTTGAGTCTGATAAACCACTTTTTTTTTTTTTGCCTGCTGACACATGTAATTTTGTTCAACTGCTCCTGCTTTCATCAACAATTTCCTCCTTTACAGTGATACCACACATAAATTTTGCTGGGCTGAGCTGGGAATGAGCCACGCTCTCCAACATGCACACACACGCCGAGCGTCTGGATGGGCTCCATGCTTGTTACCTTTCGGCAACTTTCCGCCCCCTCTCATTTGACAACCTTGAAATTTCCCTTCAATCTGGCTCAATAAAAAGTTCCCCCCTCTTCAGATCAAGCGAGTGACTGTCACATCAAAAAAATTGTGCCTTGACATCCTAACTCTGAGAATTTTCTGAGGAAAATTTTGAAATAATGTGATACAAACCTCCTGAAGGTGTCGTCAGGGTCTCTCTGACAGGTGAGAGGCTCCAGAGCAGGGGATACAGTCGGGCTTTTGAGGATCTCTTTGTACCCAGGAGAGAGGAGAGGTGAGGCCCTCAGCTGCTCCACCAGGCCAAGGACAAACCTCCACGGCACCGTACTCCTCTGGTCCTCCCTGTGGCAGAAGTGGGAGGCCAGGCAGCGGGATGCGAGCCCAACTGCCACCCCTGCCTTCGAGGTGGGCCACACCATCTCAGTACACAGGGCAGTCTTCCCAGCGCCAGGACCCCCCATCACCAGCAGCCCTGGCGGTTGTCCTGGCACAGAACGGGCGTCCAGGCAGTGCCGCAGCTTGCTCAGGGCCCATTCCCGGCAGTAGAAACGCCGGCCCTGGAGCAAGCTGGAACTGCTGCCAAATCCACTGCTACTCATTTGCTCCTGGTGGTTTGACATCCAGGGGACAACTCACTGCTCTGAACTCCACGTCCCATGCTCCTTTAAGGTAACTTTGAGGTTGAGCTGCAGCCGGCGACAGCTCCCGTTCGTGACAGCTCTGGGCAATGCCTGGGTATTTTTTCACACCGGCAGCTCCTGCAAGTGTTGCATCAGGTGATTATTATCAGTTGCTGTCCTTCCCCTGCAGGTCTTGAGGTGTAATGCTGAGAGGAAGAAGAGTCAGAGGAAGGTCAAGTCAGCTAATGGTTCGCCTCATTGTTTCCTCCATCGATCTTGATCTTTTTGTTGCTGGGTTTGAAACCCAAAAGCCATGGTTACCACCGTTCATCATCATGCCTCTCATGGAGATCGTGGAGCTGTTCTGTCAAAAAAAAAAAAAAAAAAAAAAAAAAAAAAAAAAAATCAGAACGAGGGAGAAGGAATGAGTAAAGAGAGGAAATGACAGCCTGCTTTTCATAAATATAATGACACTGTATCTCACCCCTCCCCTGCCTGAGTCGTCCTCCGTCTTCCAATTACAGCTACAGTCTTCCCTCCTCTCAGTTTCTGTCCACTCTTACGATTTTAAGCATCGGTACCCAACTGCAGCTTTACCATGAAATTCTCTTCTCCTTTCTCACGCCCTGAGCTCTTTCCAACCCAGTGTTAATACCTCACACCCCCCTCTACCATACTGTCTCTCTGTCTCTCATGCTCTCCGGTTTTTCTTGTTTTTTTTTTTTGTTTTTTTTTTTTGTCTCCTCCCTCTCCTGGTGTTTCTCGGCATGTAAAGACATGCCCAGGAGAGCAGAGCAGAGAGAGAGAGAGAGAGAGACAGAGAGAGAGTGGAGAGAGGGAGGACTCATGTGGCTGTGAGCGATTCCACAGTTGACAGGTGGGAGGGGTTACCTGGGGTCAAGGTTCAGTCACAGGGCAATGCTCACCTCCAGCTTTAGTTTCAGGTGACTTATCCACATATGGCTTGGTGCACACGGGGGGGGCGGGGGGGTCACAAACGGCAACATTTGGTCAGCTTGCCGAATTGCTCTCATTGGCAGTTGCCGGTTTCTGCTTAATATTCATGATCCATCGCTGTTCTTTCACAACGCGATTCGATTTGGGGAAGACTGTGAACCATTTGCAAACAGTCAGTAAATCCCTCACACTACAGGATCATTTGGGAAGATAAGTGATTCAGACCAGCCTGGAATTCGAGAACGCCCCCTTGATTGTCCGGAGGTGGTGAATCTGACCCAAAATCTGCCCAGTTACCCTCCAGTGTGGGGCCGGTATAAAGATACTTTAAGCTGTTGAATTAAACTTTAATTCATTCTCACTTAATTAGTCAATTAACTGATCAACAAAGAAGTAGTTGAAACAGACTGATCACTAAGTTAATCATTTATCAAGCAAACATGTCAAACATTCTGTGGTTCTAGCAAATTTATGTTGGAGAAAAGAAATTTAAAAATGTCATCTTGGACTGTGGGAAGTTGTAATGAGTTTTTTTTCTATTTTACAGTATATTATAGACTAAGTCATCAAAAAGAGTATTTTACATTTTTAATTTAATCATTAGTTGCAGTCTTTGTTAAGACTTACTAAGTTTATTTGCATTTATTTTTGTTGTAATCTTGAACACTGTTTTTACATACATCATCTTTTTAAAATGCTTCTCACAATTCTCTCTTACTACTACAAAGTGATGTCACTCCTAAGGTTTTTCAAACAGATGAAAAGGTCACTGAGCCACATTTATCCCACTGTGGCACTGGGTAACTATTGTGAAAAAAACTGTGACTTCAGAAAGCTGCTGTCAATATGAAATCTAAAAAACTTGTTAGCTAAAATTCCTTACAAAGACATCCAGTAATTATGCAGTTTGTTGGTTTGACAAGCCGTCAACCCGCTGTCCACATTTTTCCTCCACACTAACATCAGCTGAGCAATATCCACCATGTGCTGCATTTTAAGGCAATGCACAATACATCCACAGGATACCATTATTTATATATATATATCTATATATATAGATATATATATTTATATATATAAGTATTTTTTGTCTCTATTCCAGTGTGCACGCAACGACACGACACATCTATAAGTACTGTGGCACAGCACAGATTGTACTGTACATGAATCACAAGGGTATAAATTGAGGGGATGTGATAAAAGCCTAATATATACAGATATGTATATATATATATATACACACATATACATATATACATATATGTATATTGGACAACTGAAAAAAGCCTTAAACAAATCCAAATGATGACTGTCAGAAGTCTCTGAGGCTGTTAACATGATGATGAGGGGGCACACTGCTCCGCACTTATTTGAAGTCAATGACTAATCAAACATCAGCTGCACCAAGATGAATTTGTCACAGATTATAACTGAGATTGTGATTTAACACTTTGAACTGAGCAGAAAAAAAAACCCCACTGCTGTGCTAATCATCTACAATATGAGAGCTTGGTGACTCGGAAAGCCAAAAAGAGCAGCCAGCTGATTTTCTGATAAGCTTATATTTCACATGTGCAACATTTTACCTCTATGGTTTAGCCAGTCTCAGAGCAAGACTCACCCTCTTACAGGAGGATGACACATGTTATACGCTTGCACTGCTGTCAGCTGACAAGTGCCAAAACTGAAAATGAACAGAAAATGAAGAGATGTGTGTTTTGGCAAGTCACTGATGACAGTAATGAGGAGAAGTGGCACCAAGCACTGAAGTTGTCTACATTCTTGTCATTACTTGTGGTATTTACAAAGCCCTCTAAGCCTGGCATGTAGCCTGTAAAGACAATGGTGCAGCAACCAAAGCCAGTCACAGCATCTTTATAGTGCTTCACTGACATGCTGTCTATGCAAAAGTGAAATCAACTAAATTTAATCTATATAGTTAGGCACAGTGACTTCTTTAAGTCATGTTCACTAAAGAAACCAGGTCATTGGAGAGATTTGTTTAAGCAGGAAATCAGACAAAACATACATACTGTCTATATACTGCTCACCAAGGCAATCTAATGTGGAAATATTATTCATTTTACAGGAGTCATTCTAACTGTGGTAGTGCTCCTGGCCCTTACAGCACAAATGTGTCTGAACTTAAACAGACAAACACTCCGCGGTGGCAAACGACTTATTCAAACTTCTAGAGGCTACGTTGTGTCGGTTTCCATTTAAGATCAGTTTTAGATTCAATTAAACTTGGAATACACTGATGTGTCACAACATGATCTATGCTTTCGTTCTACTGCCCTGTTGTTACAGCATCACTTTCCCTGTCAGGCACACAGTAAAAAGTCTATAAGAAACCTGGTAAATGCATATACACGGCCAAGAAATACACTTTCTCTCGCAGACACAAGGTTGATCTAATTCCCTACCCCGATTGTAGAAGCCATGTTTGTCGTTCGCATGACGTTGAAGAAATCAGCTTACTGACTGTAACCTGACTGTAAATGCACTAAATAAATTAAGTTGCTAGGCAACCAGCTGAGACACTGCATGGAAGTACTGGGTGGATTGATTGTTCTTCATAGCCATACCACCCAACTCCCCCTAAAACCAGTCTTTTAAAAAAACAAAAACAAAAAAACAAAAACATTTGTTAGTGCACGGCAATTCAGCTTATTCGCTTTTTTGGCAAGAATTAAATGAGAATAATGATACCACTCTCATGTCAGCTCTTAGCTTAGCTTAGCTTAGCTTAACATAAAGACTGAAAACAGGAGGAAAAAGCCAGCTTGGCAATCGCCAAGGTAACAAACTCCACCACACAGCACCTCTAAAGCTCACTAGCATGTAATATCTTGGTTGTTTAATCCATACAAAAACATACGTGTATAAGCGACACTTCACTGTTGTAGATGATTAAGTTCCTGGAGTCTGGAGCCAGTCTGAACATTAGAATAAAGTGTTAATAGAAAATGAACAAAAATATTCAGCATCTAAATTCATCAGGTACAGGCCTTTTTAAAGACTGAATAATCTTAATAGCAACAACCACTTGTACAAAGTAACGTCTGCGCAACAGCTCTACATCTCCCTGATAAACACACCATATTGTATCTGGGGAAAAAAAAAGAAATGTAAAAATGACATCTCCTTGTTTTAATGGAGACTTGCTGAAAGTACACACTGGAACTATTTCTTGGCATAAAACCGACTGATGAACCAACCAGTGAAGACAATACACAGCATGAAAGGTTATTTGTCAAGATTAAATAGTTAGAGTACAAACAAAATGCCATTTGTGGAAAGAGAACAAACGTTTCCAAAAGAATCAGAGGAGTGTGTTCATAAATTAAGATGTTTATATTGCATGTTTAGGTTTTAAACGGATTTTTAAATCATGACAAGGTGAACTGGTTCTGTTTAAAAGAAAAACAAAAGATTTTTCTCAAACTACCAACTGTTTCCTTCCTCATCCTTTGTCCTTTATCTATACCTGAACACACACAGCCAATCAGCTGCTTCACTATGGTCTCATTTGTGTCGCTGTAGGGAATCTACAGGTGATCATCTCTCCACCTGTCTGCTCCCTTAATATCAATGCGATGATATGGCTCTTATGAAATCGTAATCCACGCGCTAACGTGCGCTTTAACTGACTGAAGTCATTAATCAGGCGCGGCGGTCGACGCCATTGTAAACAAAAACACGAAGCGCTGCCCAAACACTTTGTCAGTTTGTTTCCGAGAAAGCCCCGTAAGTCAGAAATAGCATTTATTCCTCTCAAGAGACACCGCGACGGAGCGTCTCCTCCAATAAACACGATCTTACCTGACAGGAACACACTCCTTCTCGGTCTCCCTCCTCGACTCCTCGCCGACACAAACCACACCACTTCACCGGAATTAATCACGTGTATCCTCTCCCACAATCCTCTATACCATCACATCAAATGTCAACTTATTGTTATTTCTGGGGTAGTTGTTCTGCCGCCTACATCTCAAACACTATTATTTCCTCTCATTGCGTGTCTCAGTCTGCTCTCTTTGCTTCCTTGAGAGGGTGGGGGGGGAATTGAAGGATGTGAGTCCCGCAAGGACATCGTCTCTGCCGGGCTGGTTTCACACCGATTTGTTTGTCTGGACAACAGGTTTAGACATGGTCTTGGTTTCACTGCAGCACTATGTCTGTGGAAGCCCATCTATGCCAAATACAGACCAACATAGATTAAAGGAATGACAAAAATACAAACTCATAATGAATCAAAACTATACAAGGACATTATATTATACAGAATTTTATCAAATGTACCATTAAATTCAATTTGCTTCTGTAGGTCTGTTTACATTTGTAAATACAACAGTGAAGTCTGCTTATATTAGGATATTAAACTGCTGACACCTGCAAATGTTGCATAGTTTGTGATTTGCAAAGTGTGGAGTGAGCAAGTATTTTTACACCTTATGAAATGTACAGGTATTCAGTCTTTACTGACTTCCCCCATTAAGATGTCCTGATGTCAGTTTACTGCTACAAGGACATGATGTGTTTGGTCCAAACCACATAAATTCTGCTTTAAGCTGTAATGGCCCTAAACTGTCCCACGGTCACAACTGAACTCACAGTGAGATGAGAAATGACCTTTTCACCCTGTTCTCCAATTCTTTACATTCTAACATACAGACCAATAAATACCAAAAAAACCTCCTCTCTTAAATAATGACTTTTATATTCCTCACTAAAGGTTTCATCATTAACTAAATTATATTTTTGCATGATGAAATTCTTAATGCATTGGGTGCAGCTCAACTTTGTGCAAAGACATAACAAGAAACGATAAGGCAATATCCAATAAAAAAACACTATTTTTATACCCACCCAAGCAGTCTTGTTAATTATATACTTATATACTATTAAAAAAGGGAATCAAAAAACAAATTATAACATTCGATAAGCTTCCATCTTTCCTCAGCTGGATTATCTAAACTAATAACAGTAAAACCCAACCATCTTTTTAATTTTCTTGCCTTCTCCTTGCTGCTGTTTCACTTCAGATATTGTGTGACAGACTCTAAAATAAACACTACATGTGTAGAATACTCTTGTATCAATGATAATTGATCTGCCATTCATCGGTCAATCACAGAATCTTCTCGTCCACTATATTTGCAGGGGTGACCTCTACTGGATGTTTGTGGTAATAACAGACTTTGTCAAAACTATTCATACAATTACATTTTAAAGGCTTTAGAGCAAAACATTGACCAGTTTTAATCAATAAAACAACAAACACTTATTGATTATGACTTGTTATTATAATAATGTTAAGATAATTAATATCAATGACCGTAATCAATGATGTTGACGAAAACTGGATATTTGTTCACAGTTTGAATCGGCAGTTGGGTAAAGAGACTCACCACAGGGAAAATTAGTAGCTGTTCCGGAGCTTTCAATTACATCACATGATCTTCTTCAGCAGATTGCTCAGTTTTTAAGCCAAAAATAGACAAGAATTCGAGAGACTGCTCAGAAATAATTGAAAACTTAAATTTATATAATTTACCTAACACTAACAACTCAAACTCTATCTAACCCATGGATCGCATGGTGAGATTGTTCTCTGTTCTCTGCCTGAAACTCATTCATACAGTCAACAGAGAAAAACAAAAGGTAAAACTGTTAGTCAGAAACTCAAAGCCTTGGTCCACTTTTGAACTTTATATCATTATTGAAATTCAATGAGACGAGGACATGTTTAAGTTGGTAAGAAGTGCTGTCTGACACACTCAATGCTTTTATGTTCAATACTAGGCGCCTGGTCGACTGGTGGCAAGATGGGAAAAGGTCAGATTCATGGTTAAAAGAACGAAAAAGTTATAATTCAGATGGCCACAAGAGTTCTTTGTCAGGAAAGCGTAAACATACATTATTGTGAATGTTTGAACAAATGACCAGTGTTGTTGTTTTTCACCATGAATATCCACTGAAAGATTTGGAAAGGAGCAGTTCCAACTGCCTTTGACACATCTTCTGGAGAAGCATCAGCTCCACATATATGACTGTCAATATTTGGTAAAGCAGTTATTTTATTTCATGCACATACTCAGGAGTGTAGCCAGAATTAAGCCCTTCCAACCCACATATTTTATCTATTCAACTGTAAGTAAATGAATTCCCAACATGAAGGTCTAAATGTCACACTACCAGGAATAACATTCTCATGCGGAGAGTGTGAATCCTTTAGCTGACTTAGCAGCCAAATATAAATATACTTAGTGTAAAAACTGGAATTAAATATGCAACATGTGTTTTTTTTCTAACTGTAGAACATAAATCCAGTTTATTAAAACTCCCAAAGTCTCAAATTCCATGAAGGAAATATAGAGGACTTCAGACTTCAGTGTCCTCAGGCCTTACAAGACGACAAAGTTTCAGAGAACCAACCAACCCATGTACAGTGAGCCAATACAGCCCATGGTGTCTGCCTCAATGCTGTAACAAACTTCGAGAGGTACCTCCCTAATTCATCCAAGACGGGGATTTCCTCAGGCAACTCGTTTAATAGCCCCAGGGCTGTGACTGAGAATGCTCTGTCACCTGTAGTTTTCAGCTGAGGTTTTGCTTGAATTAAGCTGCAGAGTATTTAGTGTTTTGAACTCAGCATGCCAGGATCAGTGGGTCTAACGGGCAGGTACATCCGCAGATTGTGTACAATCATTCTCACAGTGCACTTCAGACTCCAGATCGCTCAGCATGGACTTTGCAAATAATAAAAAAAAAAAAGAGTCAAGGTGAAATTCTTCAGCCCGACCTTTCCTGACCTTGCATATCCAAAGAAAAGACCTTACCCCGTCTCTGCCACTGATGCCTTTTGGCACAAATACAAGCCAAGTAGCTGTTTTATGTTGAAATTTGTTTGACCATACAGAAAAACAAGGATAAATCATTCTCACAGACCAAATAACCCACACTGTGTCACTGTTTTCTTTCAGATGAGTAAGACCTGACGGATTCTTTCACAACTAAGTCAATAACATTCTTGATTGTAATGAATGCAGTGTGTGTGTGTGTGTGTGTGTGTGTGTGTGTGGGTGTGTGTGTGTGTGTGTGTGTGTGTGTGTGTGTGTGTGTGTGTGATGAAATCTGAACCTTACGTAAAAGATCAGAGGAGCATTTCTTTTTTTTAGCACTCAGCACTCCAGCTCTCTGTTGATTAAACTACAGCAAAGAGATAGTGAAGAAGTAATAAATGAACACACTTCCACAGCAGCCAGCACGCAGTTGTTTGCTCGTTTTCCAGACTTTTCCTGGACCTGACAGACAAAACTCTGCTCTCAGACTCTTTTCTACCTGCTGTATTAGCATGACTTTCTCTGAGATCAACACGAAGCTTCCTGTTCTGTGATCCACTGCTGCTCTTATGTTTGCTGTTGGATAATTTGAGTGCAATTATGTTACAAACAACAATAAACAAACAGAGAAACACAAAGAGGAGGGTTAAAGTCAAAGCTCTGAGTCCTGAACAAAATAAAACTGCATGTGCCCATTTCTGTCCGTAAATTCAAATGTAAAGTAAAAGTACTTTTAAAAAGGTATCTAAATACACAAGTCTTGGATGTAAACATGAAAGCGTGGGCCTGTTGGCATTGGATACACAGGCAAAGACAACCCCTGTTAGTCACGTCTTTTGTTTGTTCGTGAATGTCAACGGCAATGAAGGACAATGATCTGGGATCAACCAAGTTCAAAGTCACCGGACAGAAATATCCCAAAACTGCAACACAACAATTCACTGAACATGAATTTGCAATTTGCAACACAAACAACAAAAAGAGATTCAGAAAGATTATTAGTCTCTTTATATCAGGGCAGTAATTACTAAATATTCAAAGATGCCAAATCGGTGGCATCTTCAACTCAGATTTTTGTGATTATAAGACTTTGTATTTGATGGTCTATGTACTTTATGTCCAGTTCATTAAACTTTTCTACTTCTACTTTTCTCAGTTGTCGAAAGCCTTATGTAAAACACTACTTTGGGTAGTGCAGAGTGCAAAGTGAATTATAAATACAGTTTATTTGCTTGTTTATGTAATAACTGTGTCATCAGACACTCAATGTTTGAACTGAACAAGGTTTAAGCTTAAAATCTTGATTTGGTGGGAGCTCAGTTAAATCACTGTCGTCTCTCAGGGTCAGATATCTGATTGTGCTCAGGAGCCTCTCAGTGCTCGCTCTCAAAACTTGCTCTAATGTTTCGAATGTGTTCCCGGGAGTTCTGTGTGTAGCATCGATTTTCTCTGCCTCAACAGTTCTGTCGATAAAGATCTTCCATAATTTACTAGCTATGATCTCATAACCCTGTGTGTGAGTTTGTGTGTGTGTGTGTGTGTGTATGTGTGTGTGTGTGTGTGTGTGTGTGTTTGGCAGAGAGTGAGATTAAAGGAGAAAGTACATCTACTGGGGAGGAGATGTACTTTTTTTTAGGCTCATGTTCTCATGATCTCAGGTTTTGATGACAGTTGCTACTGACAGTTGTAGCTTTAATAATATCAACTTATGTCAACTTAAAACATTTAGTTTTCAACTTGAGATATCATTTTCATTTTCAAACCATTTCAGATTTTAGAAACACATTTGAAGTTTCCTGACTTGAATTGATGAGTTAAATTAATGAAAATTCTTTTTAAGGCAGCAGGGAAACTGTTTTCTAGTGGAGAGAACCACACACTACCCAAGCATTTCTATGTTTTTTTCTACTTTTAGTAGAAGTAAGGAGTTTTTCATGGCTCTCATCCATGAACACTGGGTAAAGGTGAGTTGGCTAGCCCAGATGCCCTTTGACTGGCCTGAGCAGGTGACCCTTTATCAGCTCTTAACAGTGATGGCAGACTGTCATGGTTCAGTAGTGCTGGTGGACAGAGTTAGGCCCAAAATTCAGACACACTGGCAGGATGGAAAGGTTTTTGAAGCGGTTTACTAAGAGGAGCTGGGAGGGTAATGCAGGAAATAAAGTGCTGTTCTTGATAAGCAAAAATGAAAACAAAATGATGTGAATTAGAAAATAATGACTAAAAGAGCCCTGAGCCCTTTTCGAATATTAACAAAAACAAAAAAACATCTTTATTGAAAAATCACTTTCGAACTCATACTATTCAGTATGTGCACAACGTGATAGGAGCATTGGAGCCTTTGCTTCAGTCAAGGTTAAACCCCAGTTAACACACTGATCACTGTGTACAGACTTCTCTACGGTATCATTGCTCAACGGGGGCTCACTGAATGTTTGTGTAGATCTGTCTGCAACAACATGGCTGCCTGTAACCATTGGTAACCACTGTGAATAAAAACACATGCATTTGTTGCATGGGTAAAATTGGTTATACAGCTCCACTATGTATACAGTATATATATGGGCCTATATATGGAGAGAAAGTACAATATTTCCCTTTGAAATTATGTAGTGGAGTGGAAGTATAAAGTAGCATAAAATGGAAATACAAGGGCGAACTGGAGACACACAAAGACTATTAAAATTAAATAATAAACTCTATACTGATGTCAAAACGTATCTTTACAACAACTGATACAACACCAGTGTCTGCTATCTTATTTTATATTGGAAACAAAATGACAAGCTAACACTGGAAATGACAAGGTGTGCCATCAGCTAGCTAACATTATTTAGCTAAATTGTAACTTAAAGCTTAAGTTAGAAACTAGCTATTAATAGTCAGCTAGCATATAACTTAAAGCTAATGTTAGAAACTAGCCATTATTAGTTAGCTAAACTGTAACGTCAGGTTAAAGTTAGAGACTAGCTATCATTAGTTAGCTAAACTGTAACTTCAGGCTAAAGTTAGAAACTAGCTACATTAGCAGTCATCCATAGATACTCGACAGAAATTCAGAAGGTAAGAAAGTAAAGTGTATTAAACAATCTAAACAGTTAGCTACTGCTACATTTACCTACAGTGTCTCAATTTGCTTGTACGACACACAGGAGTAGATGCCACTGATGGAGTGAGGCAGGCAAACGAGACGTTAAGCTAACATAAAGGTTAAGAAATGGTATGGTCCCCTTAAAGGGTGCCTGAAATCGTATCACAAGATTCTTCCAGGCATGAATATGGAAAATGTATTGTAATATTCACAATTACAGGTAAGTAGGATATATAATATCCTGTAAAAAGACTCCAGTGTATTACTTCCTAAGTATATTTCTTACATGTAAACAGAAACTGACCCTCATTCATGGATACCGCCACAACAATATCATATACGATAGAAAGTGGATGTGACGGAAGGCAGGGATGAAAAGGGACAAAGGGAAAAATGCATGGAGAAGCATGAGCGAGATGGGAGGGGTGAGAGGGAAAAATATGAGATCAAGTCAATGGAGGAATGGGAAAAGCGTGGCGCGAGGGAGGGAGTTAGGGGATGGATGGGAGGAGAAAGTGAAAGGGATTTGTGGATGGAGAGATGGAGGGAAAGAGGAGGGAGTTGTTGAAATTCCTAAAGCCTAAAGAAACCCACTCTGCTGCTGTCATGGACTGACAAATTTCATAACATTTGTCATCACATTTTCTCATCTACACCTCATGGTATCCAACCAGTTAGTTTGGATTTCCTGTGCTCTGGTTTTGAAATACCATTCTCTAAAATTTCTTCCCTCCCAATTCAATGGAGGTGAAAAGAAAAACACAAAAGCAACAGAAACAGTGTCCTTTACTTCAGCAAAAAGTAGTTGCTATGAAAAACGTTCACAGAGAGATCTGTCCATCATCTCAAGGTTTTTTTCAGTGAAATATTCTTCAATTGTACTCACTTCCAGTCTTATCTCAAATGTGCAGGAAGAAGGTCACAGAACTCCATTTAAAATTTTGTTTAATTGTACTGATAGGGACAAGGCTTCTATAGGTTGTATGTTATACACATTGGGTTACATTGTTTGCTTAATTGTTAATACCTTTACCCAAATTCAGCATTAAAAGTAAAAGATCAAGTTTTACTGCAGTTATTTCAGGAAACAGACACTTTCTTACTGTTTAATAATACTCACTTTTTCACATTGTTTTTCCTTTTGCTCCTAAATCGTTCGTGTAGGTAACGCCTAAACATGAACTTTACAATTGTTGGCTATCATGTTAGCAGTTATATTCAGATGGAATCATGCTTGTGTCCGTCTGATGAGTCTCTTTCAGCTCTGCTTTAGTTTTCACCAACTCTTGAGAAAAATATCTGGCTCTTTAGCTGCTGGATGTTCCTCTTATCTATGTTCACGTGCTGCTCTGCTGTTCAAGCTCTGTTCAATTTCTGCTACTGTAGCATCTGATACACGATTCCTTTTCATCCGTCTTTGTGAAAAGCTGAAGCATGAAACTTGTATTTCACGTTCATAAACAAAAATTCTATCGATTACTGTAGTTTTTATTTTAACAACGATTTAACAATGATTATTTTATTGGCATTCATTTTGAGTGAAAAAAAAATTATTTGCTCGTTTTACATGACAGTAACCACAATATAATCTGTGCATTACATCATTTTATATAGTTTACACACACTTCCCTGTATTTTTTAGACTCTTTAAACATATTCATAGATGCACAATGAGGCCACCTCACTATTCTCTGTTAATGTTCACCATACTTAGGTGCAGTGCTCAGCAGTTTTTATTTATTTTTGATGGCTCATTGGGTTAGTTACCTCTCTGACTTGGACCAGGTCCACGGTGTGGGTCTAGTTTTGATCGGTCTGCACAAACTTCTGGAATGTTCTGGAATATATTAAGTACAGGTTAGATTAAACATTTCTTTGAGCATATTGTTTATTGTAATGCAAAATAATAATGAAAACAAACCTATGCAGAGTTTATGCACATTTTATTCTCTTTATTCTGGTTCCAACGCCTCAGTGCACAGCAGAATATTCTATAAACTGTTTCATATCACAACAACTGAGGCAGTGTTTGTAAGACTAACAAACTGGTTCATTTTAGTCAATGTATGAAGCAAAGAGAAGCACTTGTACTAACAGTAGGTCTTTCTATTGTCACAGATATATTAAATGTTAAATCAATAATTCTTTACATTCTTTGAAAATTGATACTGCTTTGGTGTCAAATGTTTAAACATGACAGCAAAAGAGTTTACAGTGGGAATCAATGCTGCATAAACAGCTGCTGTATATTCAGTTTGAATGCATTTGAATTTGAATTTAAGATTTATTTGGTCTGTAATCAATAGCAGTGACAAATATATGATGAAACATGCATGTACCAGGACATGGTGTAAGGGAAAAGATACGCAGCTATTGATTAGATTTTCATGGTGAACATGCAGCTTTCTGAATTCTATGAATCTCTGGCGCCCCAGGACTTGTTTTCCAGGTAGGAGGTCTGAGCAAGTGGGGGTACGTCAAACATTGTGGGCGTCTTTGATTAACCCTGCACATTGTCTACACCTCCTCCTTTGGCACCCAACGTGACCCGGCTCACGCAAACTGGGCAATGATATAAACAGCAGCAGCAGCAGCAGCAGGGTACCTTTTGCCTAGCTCTCTCCAGTCACCTCCAGTCTCTTCTGGACCAGAGGACTGCTCGCCATGAAGCTGCTCGCCCACATCCTGTGTCTCTGCCTGGCCCTGGCATGGGCTCAGTCGTAAGTAGTTGAAAGGGACAACACTCATACAGTTTTTAAACTTTTTAAATGTTGTTGTTTTTTCTCACCACCAGCCACTTGCTGGTTTCACTTTTTCACTTTTAAAACTCCAGCTTCTGTTATATAATCCATCACAGTGAACTTAATATTATGTCACTGTTGCCTATGTGGTCTAAAGTGCATATTTGAAAAGACACAACTGCATAATCATACATCGATAACTCAACTCTGCCAACAGTAAATGCAGACATGGTTTCCATCACAAATAGATAAATGATCTCAAGCAAGGCTTTACTTGCATACTTTGGAAAATGGTCAACAGTAATGTCAACTATGAGTGATTTTTAGCATATGTACACAACAAGAATTGTCATGAGCCACTAGTAGAGGCTCCACCAGTACAAATTTATTTTAAAACCAAAAGGACTTTATTCTAGATGCAGTATCAGGTTAAAGTTTAGGAAAGTGTAAAAATGACACAAGACATCAACGGCATTTCCATGTAAGATAATGGTGCAGTCTTGAAATCATGGCATCATGCATTTGAATATTTCACTCAGAATCATCTGAGTGTTTGCACAGACAGAAAAGAAGCCAGGGGGAAAGTTGAGAAGAGGAGTTTATGAATTGCAGTAATACGCTTTGTGTAAACAAAGACATGATCATTTTGAAGAGCACCTTTTCAACAATAATTTCATTTTCAAATTCTAAGCTGATGAAGGTGCATTTCTTGATTTCAACTTGGCAGCTGTTTATGAATTACACCTAAAATCCTAAATGTGAAGCATCCTCATCCTCTGAAATGAGAATAAATCAAAAATCTTTTTCTGTCTTGTTCATCCAGGGAAGAGCACGCAGCAGGTGAGTTGATGGAAAGCATTCACACTCATTTAGACTCTAAAGTCAGACATTTCTCATCATTAATGTGACTACTTTATTTAAATCTTTCCTTCCAATGTCACATGGCCATGATATTATGCAGCCGTCCTTGACCGTTGCGAAGGTCTTGAGATGGACGCTGTTGCCGTGAACGAAGAGGGAATCCCATACTTTTTCAAGGGTAAGTCCCTAGATATTGAAGAATCATGGGTAGGATTCATCAGATGATAACATGATGCGTCAGTTGGTCTCTAAGTTGCTTTCTGTGAACTCACACCATGTTCTGGTTTCTGTACTTCCTGTCAGGTGACCATCTGTTCAAGGGCTTCCATGGCAAAGCAGAGCTGTCTAATGAGTCCTTCGCCGAGCTGGATGACCATCACCACCTGGGCCACGTAGATGCTGCTTTCCGCATGCACTACGAGGACAACCCCGCCGACCACGACCACATGTTCTTCTTCTTGGTACAGTCCAGTCTTTTGATTGCGCAAACATACAGCACCAAACACAAACCCACAGTGGGAGGTTATTTATGACAACTTGTCATTTTAAACCGGTACTTGTGGTTGTGCTCTCATGCAGGACACCAAGGTGTTCAGCTATTACCAACACAAGCTGGAGGACGGCTACCCCAAGGATATCTCTGAGGTCTTCCCTGGAATCCCTGACCACCTTGACGCTGCCGTGGAGTGTCCCAAGCCAGAGTGCGATGAAGACTCTGTCATCTTTTTCAAGGGTTAGTGCACATTTTTGCCTACCTCATTGTAAGAAAACCTTAGAAAAATGACCTTCACCAAGGAAGTTGTTATTGGTCCTGTTTGTTATTTTAACAGAATATTTTAATGGAATTTGGTGGAAAGTTAAATTATGGCTTTCTCAACATCATGTGTAATTTTCTTCTGTAGGAGACGACATCTACCACTACAACGTCAGAACCAAGGCTGTGGATGAGAAAGAGTTCAAGTCCATGCCAAACTGCACATCTGCCTTCCACTTCATGGATCACTATTACTGCTTCCACGGACACATGTTCTCCAAGTTTGACCCCAAGACCGGCGAGGTGCACGGCAGGTACCCCAAGGAGGCACGCGACTACTTCATGAGATGCTCCAAGTTCAGTAAGTGAAAATCATCAGTGAGACATTACTGAAATGTGTCGTGTCAAATATAATATATTTATATTTGTTTAATATTAACTTTATGCTTGTTCACTGTCTAGGTGATGATAGCGACCATGTGGAGAGAGAGCGCTGCAGCCGTGTTCACCTTGATGCCATCACATCTGACAATGCTGGAAACATGTATGCCTTCAGAGGTGAGATCTGACAGCAGATATACTTTTTCAGAGATGGTTCCTCTTTGCTTTGCCCAGGGACCAGGCTGCTGTTTGTTGTTAACATAGATATCAGGTGACTTGTTAACATTAAACTAAAGTACAAGTCCTCAGAGAGAGTCAAGCTGAAACAGTTTGAGGACAGTCCTGAATCTACGTCATTAAACCAACAGCTGCGTATCTAATCATATTGTGGCAAAGACATAAAATTAAAGGCAAACTTGGCCATAAATCTACTCTACCTCAGCTATATAGACAGAATACATGCTATCAAAATAACAGCAGGTCACTATTCAGATGAGGTTGCCACAGGTTCACTTCAGTCCATGTGAACAAGACTTTCTCTGTTTGCGGTGTTACCATTTCCAGCCTCTTTAAGCGATTCCCTTCTTTTGCAGGCCACCATTTCCTGCGTAGAGATGAGGGCAATGACACACTGAAGGCTGACACCATCGAGCACGCCTTCAAGGAGCTGCACAGTGAGGTGGACGCTGTCTTCTCTTATGAGGATCACCTTTACATGATCAAGGTAAACTATAAAGAAGCAATTGCACATCATATTGATCCTGTCATCATCTCTTCCTCGAGGCTAAAAACACATGACATATCACCCCCCCCCCACACACACAGGATGACCAGTTATTCCTTTACAAAGTTGGCGAGCCCCACACCCACCTGGACGGTTACCCTAAGCCTCTGAAGGAGGAGCTGGGCATCGAGGGTCCCATTGAGGCTGCTTTTATCTGCGGGGATCATCACATTGCCCACATCATCAAGGGTAAGGACACAGACAGCATCTCACATAATACACAATCCATGAGAGCAGGTGAATTTTCAACTTTCCACAATTGATAAATAGATCTGGTACCCACTCACGTGTCTTCCTTCCTGCCGTCCTCCAGATCAGATAATCTATGAAGTGGACCTGAAGGTCAGCCCACGCGTTGCAGGCAACGAGCATCCGATTGCCCTCTTCAAGAAAGTCGATGCCGCCATGTGCGACGCTCTAGGACTCAAAGTGATCGTAGGCAACCACTTCTACCACTTTGGAAGCCCTATGCTGTTAACTGCTAGCAGGTCCCTGCCTGAGCAGCGCAGGGTATCCCTGGAGCTGTTCGGCTGTGATCACTAAGAGGCTCGCTCGACAGGACTGAATGGATTGTGTAGAACGTCACATACAACACAGTGAAACATGGAAAAATGGCAGCACCGGCAACATCCTACAGGAGGCCCCTTATAACAAGTCGCCAAGAAGACAATGATGCAATGTTTCACACTAGCTGTTTCCATTCTGTTGTTTACCTCAAAATAACTCTCTATCTGTTTTATTTCTTTCTGGAAGGGTTCTCACTTTTCACAAATGAAGCTCACTGGTCCTCTATGTAAAGTGTGCAACTCAGGAGTTAAAGGGTTCTGCATGTTTTTCTGTGATTCATTTTGTACGGTGTTGTTGTGAATAAAGAGGAGGAGCAACAAACAGCGCAGTCTACTTTTTCTGGAACTAAGAGGGGTTTTTTTTTAGTGGCATGTTTCCTATAATAAGTGTGATTGAACATTTATGTGTGAAGATGCTACGGACCACCAAAATCTAATTAATCTTGTACTTTCCCCTACTTAGCTCATCCTTGACAATATCTAGATTTGCGCACTACTCTCTAAATCTATTCTTTTCTCTACCTCCTTATCTATGAGACCTTGGTTACCCTACAGCAATGGAGGATGAAAGTGTCTCCGGACGTCCACTATCAGTCATATCACCAATTGTACAACACAGTGCAGGTCATTATGGCCTGTACTCTGGGACCATAAGTGAGACCTAGGAAAACAAAATGAACACTGGAAGTGAGAAAAATCTCCTTAAATAAGGTGTGATGTGTTCACACTGACTTGTTCTGAGACAGTTACTTGACTTAAGATTAGATGCAAAAGCATATAGATCATATATACAGTATATAGGCCTATACGTATATAGGCCTGTATATATATACATTCCATGTCGCTGGCTGTAACCTTTTAACTTGCAAGTTCTCTGACTCTCAAGACTCTGATAAATTCACAGAAGACTTTCTCTTGAGTGAGTCTATTTACAGAAATTGCCACCACACTACTTTCCAGTTTTTCTACAGATGATTCGTCTTCCTTCTACAAGGCCAGAACGAGCACAGGTTCTGGCCTTCCACCAGTAGAGGGCACAAGAGTTCCACATCAGGAAGCAGCTGGGTTGTTGAGACAGTGAAACTTCAGGCTTCCCTCACTCTCTATCTCCGTCCTGTTTCTCTCCAGCAGAGCAGCACAGATAAGTCAGTGCAGGTGTGATATCTTATTCCTCTGAGGCATATACTTAGACTGAGATTTGAGTTAACCACAGGGAGCTTTAGTGTTACAATGAAATGTTCGACTTCGTGTGAACCCCCACAGACCCTGCTGTAGTTGGCAGGAACACAAAATCTGGTTGACAGAAACCTGTAGTTTTCCACCTGGTGAATAGATCAGAAGCAACTAAAAATATTCTGTGCATGCTTTTGCCAAATGCTAATCATTTAACTTTACTTGTTACTTAACTTATTAAACTCTCGAGTGTCTTCTTTCACGCAGTGTTCAAACAGATGCTAAATATGTCAGGTTTTCTTAAATTCAGTGATATCTAAAGTTCAAATAGCAAGTAAAGATTCAAATCTTTCAAGTTTCTGACAGTTAAAATAAAACATTTAAACTTCTTACGCAAAATTCAATGCACAGGCTCCTGCTGCAAGGCCTCCTGCTGTCTTAATCTTTTATTGTTCAAGGATTTCATGTCAAGTCTGAAGATGATCAATTCTCAGTTTCAAGTCTCAAATCCTCATTCTCTCACATCCTCTTACTCAGATGCTGTGTCTCAAATCGGATCCTTCAGTCAGTACACTCCCATGTAGTACACTGTGTACACATGACATTCGCCGGTGGAGTATGTGAATTTCAACAGGGTAGTGTTTGACATGTGATCGTTATTACCTGCTGGCTGCTTTGCTCACTTGACTTGAAAATGTTCTTGTTCCTTTTACTTTCCTGTGTGGGCCCTCCTGTGTCATGGACATGAAAATTAGTCCGCCACTGGCGCCGACGATGTGTCCTCCTTCCCCAGTCGTTGTTGGTGGTCCCTCCCCTTCCACTACGTAGCCAAGATGGCGACCGCTGAGGGTGAGAAGTGTCCATTTTGGCTGTTTTGAGTGCACCATCAGGATACTTACATGAATTGAGACACAGCAATAGTTGAGTTGAGTTGCTCATATGGTAACATAAACTGAAAATGAAATAAACCAAACTGAATCAGTGGTTCATGTGCCTTCGTTTGCTGCACAGGCAAAACAGAGGAAGACTGTGATGACTGACAACACAGGCTTTGCAGTGATTTTGGGGTTCTCCCTCCCGTCCTCGGTGACCTGCTGTGCATCATGCAGCTCCAAACTGAGGCAATGGGGTGATGTCAGCTTCACGACCGGGGTTGAAGTCTCTGATAACAGCACGCTTCATTGGATCACACAATCCCTTACTTCACCCACACTGCCTGCTGTGATGACAATGGAGGGGGGAAACACTGAGGCCCTTCAACAAGACTGATATGATGCCACAGTCACCCACAGAGGCCGCCAGCCCAGCAACACACAGAGCTCACAAACTGCTTTTGTGAAACAGACCCTAGTAGTGCATGTTTCCACCAACTACTTTCATAGGAATGTGTCATGGCTCAGACAAACACACAGAACTTTAATGCATGACTCAAAGACACTGATGAAATGTTCAAACAGTTGTCCTTTATCTGAGGGAGATACAGGGGAGGGCAGGTAAGGGCTCTGGCGAGGGACGAAGTCAGGCAGCAGTCAGTAACAGGACAGCAGGTAAAAAAACAAAAAGGGGAGCAGGCAAAGGGCAAAGTCCAAAAACTGGTAAATACAAAAATAAATGGCTGGAAATCAACAGCTAGGACGGCACAACGAAGAACCTGGCAGAATGTAGGTGAACTGGTATATATACACCAAGGAGGACATGGCAAACCTAAGACGGAGAATAAATGAATAACTGAATGAACTGTGACAAGAATGTGTTCAAGACAACATGAGAAACTTATAATTAATCAAGCATCAGTTAGTTTGATACATCATGGCATTTAATCACTGCTTCAAACCTGAGCTAACCTCACTAGCATCTACTGAACGTGTGAACTAGCCAAACAAAAGAAACTCGTGTCTGACCCTTCACCTTTATGTTTGGTTGAAGACGATTAAAAGACACGGTGCTGGAGACGGCGCTTGGCAAGTAAAGGAATGAAGTTTGATGCTGAACTCTAAACTTTTCTTCTAGACTGATAAGTAAACAGCTGCTAATGCTAACGTTGGCTATGTAGCGATAGCAAAACTTGCAAATAGCACCTTTAAGGTTTAAGGGAAAAGCATTTCTTCATAAACGTCAGTTATCACATTAACCTCATCACCTCTGAATCTCTTGGAGCATTTAGTCCTGTCAGTTTGTGAAACCATGACAACTATTCTACAATATTATACAACACCATCTTGTAATACCCCGAATTACAGCTTCATGACACAGCTGATGCCTCAGACCTGGTTTGAGACATCTTTGGTTGCAGTTTTTGTTTATGCAATAAATCCTTCTGACACACACACACACACACCAAACACACACACACACACACACACACACAACCACACACACACACACACACATTTACTATTCATGCGTCACTATTGCCCTCCAGTAAGGACAAACAGCCGTTGAACTGTTTGGACATACATTATGCTTGTGTGTGTGTGTGTGTGTGTGTGTGTGTGTGTGTGTGCATGTCAGTTGCCTCATTGGTGTTTGTGATGCTGCTTAATTAACTGGACTGGGAGGGTTGATGGACATCTGCTCTCAGCCTGTCGTTTAGGGTAGCTTGACCCCCAGTGCTTGTACATGTGTGTGTGTGTGTGTGTGTGTGTGTGTGTGTGTACCTATCCAATACCGGGCTTCCCAGATGTTACACACTCCCCAATGGTGAACCAACAAGGGAGATTTTGGAGGTCCACTCACACCGCCACCTGCACCGGAACCGCAGTGGTGTGGCAGCACACGGCAGAGCCAACACTTTATATAAAAATTATACTTTGTGAGTTCAAACCTCTCCTTCATGCTGCAGCAAAATGCTACTCATGAACATGAACAGAGGTGGAGCACAGATCAAATACCTCCTGTAACTGACTTTTGAAGGAAATACACCAAAAGTGAAGACTGACAAAGTGCTCAGACAGAAGTTCCTCATGCAATTAGTAGCGTGGTGAGGTTGTCTGTGACCTTAAAGGGTGAGAGGAGCAGCATCAAAACCAGTCCTGCTGTGGTGTGCAAGGTCTCTCTTTTAAAAGAAAATTACAAAAGCAGTTTTGCAGTTTTATCATGAAAGAAATTTTGCATTTCTTTTCTTTTCTGTTTTTTTTTTTTTTCAATGACTAGAAAATAGAGGTTCACATTTGGTCTGTGTGGTCCAAAGGTCCACTGTTGGTAAGGTAGGAATATGCGTGTGTGTGTGTGTGTGTGTGTGTGTGTGTACAACAAGCAGGTATGGACACTGGCCAAGACTGTGCCAGATAAACGTTGGATCTCATGACCAGATGGTGCCAGCTAGCGTCCCCTCTGTAGACTGGTGACCGCTAAAAACACTCCCTCAGATGTAACCCCGGTGCCCTGCATCAAACTGTCAGAGAGAGCAGAGAACCAGTCTGGTAAAGACACACAGAGGGAACCAAAACACACACATGCCTACACAACAAGATGATGTGGACAAAGCTAAGGGAAAAGGTCCTTTAGGCTTGTTGTCCTTCAAGTATTTCCCTGCACGAGCTGCTTCACTGCAGACATTTATTGCAGTGAAGACCAGGTTGTTGATAAGATGCTTTCAACAATAATAATGAAAAAAACAAGAAAGAAAGAAAGAAAGAAAGAAAGGCAAATTCTAAATTTGTGATAATCCCAGCACGTCCATCTTGAGTGGACAGCGACCTGATCAGAAACATGACTACCTGAAGCTCCTGTATCAACTTTATTAGGTTTAACCTCCATTTATATTTTGGATATTGTAGTTTTCATTCTGTTCAATTCCATATAAATGATATTATATATTAAATATTATTATATAACGACAGAATCAATCATATTTACAAAAAAAACTATGTGTTTGTGTAAAGCATCATATCTAGAAGTATATCTGAAAAATCAGTGCTTGAAAACTACTTTGTACAAAGCCATAACTACACTTAGCTTATCATATGTTTCAGTCTCCTCCCTCCTGTCTCTAATTCCTTCTTACCTTCCCTTTTTCTTCGCCTTTCTCTTTTCTCTTCTCTGTTTTTGTTACCACCTCCACATCTCCTCCTTTCACCTAAATCCTCTCCTGTGTATCCAGCCCTCCACCTCCTCCTCCTCAGTGTCTTGTGGATTGGGTTGTGCGGAGCTGTCAGACCCTGGCTGGGCCTGCCAAGCTGCACGTCCTGGTCAGAGGGGAGGCCGGGGCAAATGGTCGGGGCGTCGTTGTGGGTCCGGCCGACCTCCCACCACTGAGCAGTGGACCCCCTCAACAGATTGAGCCTCCAGCTGGCCGGCACGGGGCCCGCCACGGCCCCATGCTGAGGGCACACATGCCACAAAGCACAAATTCCCACTTGCAGACAAACACACACACACACAGACACACATAACACACACGCATACACTCACATGTGCATGTATGGAGACACATGCACGTAGACACAAACATGCATACGGACACACAAACACAAATCTGAAGTGTACGCACTCATTCACTGAAGTTTAAAGAAATATGCTGTTGAACACAAAGGTATCTCAGTATCTCTATCGACTGTCAACTTTGAATTAAAAAATACTTAAGCTGTATTTCAATTCATTTTTCAGTCATTTAATCAGTCACTGATAATAATGGTATTTAATAAGTTCCAGTGACAGTAAAAAGGATGACACAAAGCCAGGGTGCATGTGCTGCAGGAGAGGACAGGTTCACCATACTGTGATTTACAGACAAGATTGTGTGTTGATTGTTTTAATATAAAAATTGAAGTCATGAAAATGGCACGTAACGACTCAGGTTGGACTCAAACGCACCACTCAGTTCAAATAAAAAACTGTTTACGTTTAATTAGGGTAGGAAAGAGAAAAAACAAAGGATCAGAGAGAGGTGAAGTCGGGGGACAGGCAAAATGGAGAAGCAGGCAATCAGGCAAACAGGTACAAGGGGCAAGGCTGTGGAGAAAAGTCCAGGGGCAGGATAACGGGTATATAGACCAGGAAAGGTTGGAAAGCTGTAGCTTGAATGAGACACAGTGAGACAATCTGTCCAGTAGTGAAGAGAACTGGGTTGGTATAAGTAAGTAAAAGTTTGTGAAGTTTTGCCTTCTGTTTTTTTTGTTTTTTTGAATTTCCAGAAACAAAATCTAGTTGTTCAAACCTACAGAATTCTGTTTTAAATTCTCATGGACATCTCAAAGTTTGCAAAGATTGCTCAGGCTTGAATTTTAGGAAAATGTGTATAAAATAAAATTTTAAGGATGTTTCCATCTGATGTGTAGCTCCACTCATAAAAATATGGCACTTCATCAAAACATCATGATTACAGATACTAAATACAGATGGTTTTCATAAATGTAAAGACATGTAAGAACAAATCAAATGTGAAGCGTAATTGAACAGAAATGAAAGGATGCAAACAGACACAGGTTTGATCCAGTGGTTGAAAATTGAGGCAAAGATGAGTCTTTGGAAATTATGAGTCGTACGGTTTAAATTCATGAATGTGCAGTGACAAGAAAAAAGGAAAATAATGCAGAAAAAAATTGGAGAGTTTTGGAAGTCTTGGTAAAAGTGAGTGTTGAAACCATCCACAGTGGGATGCTGTGTTTATGCTCTGCTACTGTAGCACTGTGTTGTGATAAACATAGTCATACCTCGTTAGGCAGCCACTGTACCTCTCTGCCCTTCCTCTCATTTACAGTTAATTCCCAGTTTGCCCTTGTTGAGTTCGCTACCTGTCTCTCTCTCTCTCAGCCAGGTGAAATTCTCATCCTGTCTTCATTAGCTACACTTGCAGAGGGAGGCTTCCTGCCTGCCAAGGTCCTCCGGGCCCCCAGACACCAGCGCAGAGGCCTCCAGGGGCCAGAGGAGCCAGGCTGCACACTGTCGGTCTGCAGTCTGTTCTCCAGTTGTGACAGCGAACGCATCCTTATGATGACAATTAGTGTCTGTTAGAGTGCACAGATGAGCAAGTGAGGCAGGGGAGGGAGAGAGAGAGAGAGAGAGAGAGAGAGAGTGGGGGGAGGAAGAGGAGGAGAAGGAGGTTAAGAGAGGTAGAGGGAGAGGGAGGGGGAGGGGCAGGTGGCGCAAAAAGCAGGACACAATTAACAAACATGGGAAAAATACTCGCTAATGAGGACGGGCAAAGCTCAAGGGACCTGGTGAGATGGAGGGGTGAGGGAAGGGGAGGTGGGATTATGACTTTAACTTTACATCAGGGGAGCAGGGGGGAGAAAAGGGGGGACAGAGCAGGAGTTACTTTGTGACAACACATGTGAGGCTGAAAGACTAAAAAAGGACAAATACTCTTCTACAGGGGTCTTCACAGGTCCATGCAGTGCCAAGCAAGTGAGACCTGACGTGGGACCGAGGCTGGGCCGGGTCCAAATTATATTCAGTCTAATTGGGTTGGGTCGAGTGTCAATATGTCGAACGCTGGAGTGGATCCGACCGGACTTTTTGATCAGCTCTGACCATGTGGTGCGTCATCATCATCATCATCATCATCATCACAGGAGAGAAATGTGTGTTTGTTTCGTGAGATAAAGAGTGTGAACTGTGAAGTGCAGGGAATATGAAAAGTTCCCCATAAACAAGCGTTTAAATTCAAGTGACAAAGGCGTCGAGCAGCCGCAGTAATTATGAGGGGAACAAAGGAAGGAAGTCAGGTGACGTAATTATCAGGCGGCAATGTCAACAAAATGTCAAACTTCAACGCAGGAGACCGATGTTCATTTACTGATTTCAACCAGCAGTCAACGCTGTTTAACATGTTGCAAAAATGCAACATGGCCAGAGAAGGACAGGTGGTCATTGAACATGACACCCAGGTTTCTCTCAGCCTAGTTTGGGGTAAGAGATGAAGAGGCGACGTTGATGTTGATATTGACATCGTCTCAGATCGTCTGCCTTAGGAGCTGCACAGCACACTTTCCCAATAATTTGTATGTACTTGGAGTTTTCAAACATGCACCAACAAGCATCTCTTCTTGATTTCCAGTGGATGATCCCAGGATCTGATCTGATCTTATATTTCTTACTTTATTTTAACCCTATCCCTCGCATCACACCTGACATGACATCAACAAACCCTGAAATGAACATTATAACATCTGTACACTTCTTTTCAAACTACACGTGAGACTTTGTATTGACACAAAATATAAGTTGTGTGAAAGTTTTGGCCCATGCAGATTATATAATAAAAAGAGTTAAAGAGCACTGACGTTCACACTCGTGGGAACGTTTCTCTCTAGTTTTAATGAACCATTTAGGCGAAGAGACTCTGCAAACATTTTGGCTCGAGGTAATCACCAGTGTCATTAAGAACGCAGCTTAATGACACGGGCAGAGTGGCTCGTTACTCAAATTGTTAGAAGACCCTCTGTGGAGCATTAACACACCCGTAATTATACAACAGGTTGAGAACAGTCACTGCTCCATGAAGACGCAGCTCATCATCATTAAAAAATTTGTTCTTTCCACTACAAACCCCTCTCTGGAGACAAAGTTTTCCTCTTATAAAAGGATAGAATATTTTTCTTAATTACAATCTCAGTATTTGTTTTGTAGTTTTGTGTTGTCAAATTGATGAAGGTGAGTTATGTCTATTTGCATGTGTTTTCTGAGGCTGCAGCGCGTTGAGCTCTCAAGGCCACGGTACACCAGAGTATTTTTTAGTAATATTGTAATGATCCAGATCTCAGCTATTAATATGGTGAGTTCTGTTGTTACTGTTAGTATTGGCAGAGCCAAAGCACAAAAATAAAACCCATGTTGTAATAAACTGAAGTGATTCTTAAAGGCAAGCAAATCTTAAGTTACGTCAAGAGGAGTCCCAGCCAATTTTCCTGATCTAAAAGGCGGCTTATATGTAACTTTTGGTGAACACAGTTGTGGGATACTAGAAACTAAAGTCACTTAGTATACTACTAAAGTCACTTAGTAATATCACACAGCAACATCTATTTATAGTTTGCTAAAACGAAGCTACTGGTCATACCAGACCAAGTACGTATACAGCAACTAAATCCCTGAGTGTGTTGAATTAGGCAAGGGTATATTTTATTTCTTAACTTTTCATTTGTGAGAGGAGGATTGTGTTATTTTCTCTTTCAACAGTGACATAGTCTGAATTGAAGTCTCCAGCTCTGGTTTACCCCAGGGGCGGATCCAGACATTGTAAACATTAGGGGCTTAGCCCAAACTTAAGGGGCCGAAAATGAAACCGTCACGTTTCGCATCGAGCACGAAGGCTCCGCGTGTTGTCGGGCGATATTTCCACAGAAGCTAACAGAGCTCCATTGATTTGCCGGTCCAGTCAGAGAGACTGAAGGGAAATGACACTGAGTTTAAGTTATATTATAAACTTTATAAAAGATTCAGGGCTTTTGGGAAAACATCCGAGGCTAGAGCCCTATAAGCTACCCCCTCGCTCCACCCATGGTTAACCCTTCAGATGAACGTCAGCTTGGCGAACTGTGTCTGACTGTACTGACCTGGTTTGGCATCACTAAAATGCAGATTCTCTGCGACCCAACGACACCATCATACCCCTTCTTTTTCCCATGACCCACATCCAAAGCCATGCATCATCACGCACTGCATCTATTGTCTTCCAGCCAACAATGCAAGGGTTAATAACTGGCTAACCCAGAGAGACATGTAGCTAAAACAACAATAACAAAAAACAACAACAACAACAACAACAACAATAACAACAACAACACACAAAGCCTTCCCTCCAAAAAAGAAAAAAAAAAAAAAACTGTGACAATGATGCACTAAAGGGAGCACAAGTCCTCCATTGTTGAGGGGTTGACGCGCCGTATTGTGCCTGGCAGACTACATTGCCTCATAGCAGCTGGGTTGTGCTGGCAGGGGAAACAGGCCTGACTGTCATCAGCTGGGGGAGATACAGTGTGATGCAAGCAGCATTACATCACACATGTGATCCGGCAGGCGATCGCCTCTACACCGCTCTGTGCTGCTTGTTGACCTCTGATGGGCTGTAAGAGATTCTATGAGTTCATCCGAGGGCTGAAAATAGAAAAAAAACAAAAAACAAGAACACATTCATTCAATATATTTCTGAGAGAGTGCGAATGTGACAGCGTGAATTAGGAACAAACCACAATGAACACTAGAGCTGTGTAAATCAACCTGACTTGACTTGTTCGTGACATGTTATGAGCTATAAAAGTTATTTAGAGAAATTGCTGCGAATAGACTCTACAGAAAGGAAATAGAAAATAACTTATCAAATAACATGAATATATTCCATATAATCTATGGCTTGTAATCTGTGCACAAGGCATCTGTATGACAGAAAAGTCACATTTCTGTCTGTAAAAATGCTCCCAGAGACACTTGTACTGGTCACACGCCTTGTAAAATACACAGAATCTAATGTCTACATGTCAGGATGCAATTAAAAGAATGTATCCCCATTATCTGTATGCAAACAAAATTAGCTACAGGGCTGTTCTGTCAGTTTTGAACTGATAAAAATGTTGACCTAACCGCTGCACTTACCACACACACACACACACACACACACACTAACATGCACAGATGCACACAGACAAACAGACACACACACACACACACACACACACTTTTTTCTCAGGCAGGTCCTAATTGCCTATAAATGTCAGTGTGAGTCAGTGTGCAATTGTCTTCTGGTAAATTAACTGGTGGGACTGGCACCTCCTCATTAGACAAGAGATACACGACCCAGTGAGAACATAACACACCAGTCAGCACTCAGTTTGCAGCTACTGGCTACAACCCTGAGCTCTCCTGGGATTTTTATCAAAGATGGCAAGAGCTGGTGTGTGTGTGTGTGTGTGTGTGTGTGTGTGTGTGTGTGTGTGTGTGTGTGTGTGTGTGTGTGGCTGAATGCATGTCCGTGTGCATATGTCTGTATGTGCGTATACATTTGGTATTCATGTGTTTGTGCTTGTGTGTGCGTCTGAGTCCTCCTGAGGGAAATTAGTCGTTTCTACCCTGCGCTGTCTCCAGGTTCATCCCTGATGTTTTCTCTCTCTGCCAGGACACTCCCACTCCCATTGGGCCACACTGCAGCTAATTGCTAAATACACTGGCTGTTGTTTCAGATGTTGGCAACAGTCTCTGTAGAAATGACTGCCGTTCTGGCTAATTGGGAAACAATATCCAGACATGGGTCTCTATAGTTTTATGCCGTCTTTTTACAGAAGAAGTGCTGATCTGTCAGTTACAAGCTGAGATGATCACACAAACTTTGTCTATATATATAAGATCAGATCATTTTGATTGTTTGTTAACACAATATCTGAAAGAAAACTGTCAAAACATTCATTCATGGAGTTTCGATCCAAGATTTTTTAAACAAATTTAAACATTTTCTCTATTTTCTCATGAACCACAGAATGTACCTGAATCACAGCAGGACTCGGGTCAAGTTTCTGTTTTATAATGTATCACTCTTGCTACGTTTACTCCTGGCGTCCACACCACTCCGGCGTTTTCGAGCCCCTAAAGCTGAGACTTTTGGAAACGCTGCTGGACCCGTTTTCAGTTTGAAAACTCAGGGGTTGTGATGTATTCAAGACGGGTAGAAATGGAGACTATTGGAAACGATGACGCAGACATCCACGTTCGGCCCCTGATTGGGTATTATCAGTCACAACTACCAGTGCTGAATGCGACAAGGGTAACGAATTACAAGTGTTGCTCTGTTAGCAGCTGTTGTGCAGTTAGAGTCTGCATATAACGCTATAACGCTATATAACTACTTTTTGCTGTTCCTTGTTCGTAGTATTTTCTGCAACTAACCAACTGCAGAGTAGACAATCTACTTCCTGTTTACCTCAGCACATGCATGCGTGTGTGTGTATGGTCATGCAATATGGAACGGGAATGTCGTTCGTTTTGCAGGTATTTGGTCAAAAACCAAGTTTGACCTGATGATGTCAGTAGAGGAGTGGGCAGGGGATCACACAAAGTTGGTGGTAATCATCCTCTGGGGACCATGAATAACTTTTCATGCAGTCCAATAGCTAATGAGATCAGTCTGGGTCAAAGAGGTGGACAAACCAACAGACTGACATTGCCTTGACCAGAGCTATGCTGCTAGCATGGATAGAAATATAATGTATACCAGAGCTGTCTCTCTCTTTCTTTGTGTATTTCTGTAGCTACAGATTAGGATCCATGTACAGATTTAGCTACAAAACAAGTTCTATTATAATGTATTTGTGTAGCAGGACAAACTCCTGTTTATCGGGTAGACAGCGCTGTGACTGTAAAGCCCCTTCAGGCAGATATGTGATTTGTGATTAGGCTAAATGGATTTGAGACAATGACAAAATATAACACAGAAACATGAATGAGTGATGCAACGATGATAAAATTATAGTGGATTTAACCAGTTGGTTCAGTTTGCAGGATGATGGGAAGGCTTTACCAGTATCCCCAGTATAAATGAAGCCTACATGAAAGACTATGGACTTTTTCTTTAGTTCATTCGCAAAACATTTTTTACCATCAGTGACATGTTGGATCTGTAGCTTTTCTCCTTGACCAGCATCACTTTAAGGGAGCTCACACAGAGCACAGCGCCGCTCTTCACAGCGCTTGCTGAACTTTAGTCCGTTGAATCTGTTGTTATTCATTCCTCAGCAGTGGTCAGCACCTGAGGGTCTGAAACATGGAGAGAGAGGTGGAGAGAGAGGGAACATTAGAATGACTAAAATACAGAAACACAGCAAAAGGATCATAGAGAATAGATGATGCAGTAAGCACAGCTCCTTACTAAATGTGGATAATAAATCTTGACTAAAGAGATCGAAGCTGCAGATTATTCAACCATCGTCTTTCATGCCTTTGTTGGTGCAAAAGAAACATCTCAATGTGAAAGGTGGATTGTTAATAGTTTTTGCTACGTTACAGGATTTCTGTGTTTCAGATGAATCAAAATCCAACAGTTTATTTTCCTAAAAGAAGCTGATTGATTCAGCACTCATTTAACATAACTTTCCAGCTGACAGTGTGTTTTCTGTCATTTCTGTGCAAGACAAACAAACATTGAAACAGTTGCTGCTCCTTGAAACATCTGAGTGTGAGAATAGAAGGTTTTCAGGCTCAGCAGCGTGTACTAGCCATCTGTTAGACAGTGAATGTGTCTCTGCTTCCCTCACTGTGACAGCACTCACTGTGAATTACACTGTTACCGCCAACTGTCTCTCATAGCGCACACAGGGGCGTCTTTGTGTACTGTATGCTGATGGTACGCAGATTATAGTGGTCAGCCTGTTGCTCATAGTCCAACAAAGATGGAAAGAAAGAAGTAAAGTCACAGAAAGAAAAGAAAAGAGAGAGAGAGACAGAGAGAAAGAAGTGACACCATTCAGACTGTCACATGAGTGTCTCCTCTGTGGGTTTGGATGCAGGTGTGTGTTTGGTCTCCCAGGCTTGTGTTTGTCTGTCGCTGTCTTTGTATGACACGCTGAATAAGGACAAAACACACATGTGTGCGCGTGCGCGCACACGCACACACACACACGCACACACACACACACACACACACAGGCACACAAACAGCCTGTGTTTCAGTTTCTTTGAGGAGGAAATTTGAATTTAGATATATGCAGAACCAACAGAAATCTGACACCATCTTTGATTAATCATGAGTTGTATTGACTTTAAGGCAATATGAGTAAGAGATGTTTTTGTTTCTTTAGTTGCACTTTTTTGTTTGATGAGTTACAAAGGAGAACTCCTTCCTCTTGATGAGTTTATATTTTCTGCATTCTTTCTGTAATGAAGCAGATAAATGGTTGATTGACTGAATGTAGAGGCATCCGGTGCAAAGACATGGATGTCGACTGATAGATGTAAACTCTGGGCTCAAAGTCAAAATCAAGCATTTTAAAGGTCCCATATTTTACACTTATCTGATGTATTATTTGAAGTTCTGATCCATAAGAAGATATATTTGTAATTTTAAGAACCAAAAAGCATCTCCTCTCTCAGGGTTCTCTCTGGAGTTCTAGTAACAACATGTCAGTCAGCCAATCAGAAGAGAGGAGGCTCTTAGCCCCTCTTCTGACTGGCTCACTGTTCTCTGAGTTATTGAATAGAAATATAGCAGATTTCAGGTAAAACACTAAGAGAAACCAAATCCAGCAAGACTGGATGGTGGGTCCAGGTGGGTGGAGCTTAGAGCGCGGCTGAGAGCGGTAACTGCTTTGTTGTGACGTCACGGAGTCATTTACTATGAATTAGAGTATTACAAACATACATAGACTAAATACATTCAAATGCAAGTAAGATTTGTGATTTCAAAGAATATTCAAGAAGTACACAACTAAGAAAATGCAAATCAACAAACTAAATGTGTAAACTTGGTAAAGCCAAAGACATACACACACTGAACCACACACACTCAGACACACACACACAATGTGATGCTTCAGACAGACAGGAAAGATGTGTCTGAAGTCTACACCCTTTCTTTCTTTACTCCACACACACACACACACACAGAAGCGTCTCTCTTCTGCAAGCAGCCTCTTTCAATACTCAACTGTCACTGAGACTGTATGGTGACCCGATCTTATTCTGCTGGTCCACACACGCGTGCATACACAAACACACACACCCTTTGTCTGTGCTCCTTATATAGTCTCTTTAGATTTCAAGCTGTGTGTGTGTGTGTGTGTGTGTGTGCGCGTGTGTGTGTGTGTGTGTGTGTGTGTCAATAGGAGAGCATAGGGATGCCCCCTGACAGTGCTTTTAGTTGATCCTTGCTATGTCATTGCTAGTAGAATTACTTTGTGTTACAATGGGTCACTGGGTCATTGTTAGAATATCAAACTCTTAACTGTTATTTGCATCAATTAATCTATTGATTATTCTTTCCAGTTGTCAATAAAAATGTCCATTTGGCTCTCCGGTCTGTCATGACTCTGCACCAGGTCATTTTTGGTCATCCACTTTTTCTTTTGTGTGTAAAATAAAAGTAATTGTGAAAAATCAATTTCCTAGAGCCAAAGGTGACGTCTTCAAATTGCTTGTTCTGTCTTGTTTTGTCAAAACCTCAAAGACATTCAAATGACAGTGATATCAATCAGTGATCATCTGAGAAGCAATATTTGACATTTTTTCAACCACCATAATAATTGACAGTTGGGTCGTTGATTAATTTTGTCAATTGAATGAATATTTACTGAAGTGTAAAGCATTATTGTCATATGGCTAATTAAAGGTCATGCAGCCTATAATAAAGATTTGAAAATACAAAAAGTGAATAGCTCTCATAAAACATTAGAATTGCGCCATAAATTTATAATTTAATTTCTGTGGTTCTACTATTTTTTTTAAAATGACACTTAAATATGAAACCACACCATGAGTATGAAGATAAGACCACTTGATGTAATTTTATTTCACATTTTTAAAATAAAAATAAGATTTTAGTATTGAAATCGCTCGGTGCATTGGCCGAACATTTCTGCATTGTGTGACTTACCGCATGTATGACAGTCGGGTAGCTGTGTGTTTTGGGGGTGGCAGCAGTGTGTGTGTGTGTGTGTGTGTGTGTGTGTGTGTGTGTGTGTGTGTGTGTGTGTGTGTGCGTGTGTGTGTAGGACAATGTTTGTACTGTGGGGGTATGCAGACAGATGGCTGGGACACTTGTACGTCTGTGGAGGAACAGTCCCACCATTGTCTGTGTCACAGTGAAAGCGGATTGTTGTGGCGGCCCCGTCACACTGTAGTGTCTGTAAATCTCACATGTTCAGAGCACCAACACTCACTCTGACTGCCATAGTGATGCTGCTGCCTCCTGAGCGATCATGTCGACCATCGAAGGATGTGGCAACTCAACAGATAAATTATGTCCAGACCTGACTTTTAAATCTAAGTCTTTTTGACATCAGGGTATATAAACCACAAACCTATGGTTGACAGAACCTGTGTTAGGAGATTACTTGTGATTTTACCTGCTATGTCATAGTTTTAACAGTCAAATAACACAAACTGCAGACTGTGACTTTGTGAAACGATACACAATACGTTCCATATTGTGTGAAACATAAACTCATCAGATGAGATGATTGTTAAATATCACATTGGTTAAGACTAGGCCTCATATTTCCAGTGAACACGGATCTTCTTGCTACAGCATACAATGATCATTTAGACAACAGTGTGCTTTTCCAACAGTATGGCAGCAGTTTGTGTCTGTGTTTCCTGTTTCAATGTGACTGTGTCCCCAGATCCCTGAAAGAATGATTTTACCAGTTTGCTGTCGAAGAACTTGACCGGCCAGCACGGAGAACTGACTTCAATCCCATTCAGCCCATTTGTGATGAACTGGAACATTGACTGCAAGACAGGGATTATTGTGAGAGGCAACATCCCCCAAGTTTGGCAGGTAGCCCACCTTGCTTCTCGGCCCTGTGTTTACTTTTGTCTTGCTATCCAATAAAGACAAAATGTCATAAAAATAATCATTCTGCATAATGCCTTGTCAGAAATACCAAACACCTCACAACAAAGTTTTTGGTTATGTTTCATTTTGCTGCTCTGTAAACCAGAACCATATAGTTTAATAGTAATTATAGGTAAAACTGGGAGTGATCAGGTGGTACACGTCCAGTTATTTCTAAATACTAAACTAGCACAACCTACCATTAACATGGACATATCCTCCGTTGCCACATCCTTCGTCTCTGCTCCTACGCTGATGATGCCCTTCTCTACTAGTCCACAGAGACCCCGCAACAATGTTTAGATGAAGATGGAAAAATGACTCCATATGTTATAACTTTGGAGTTAACCACAACCCCACCAACTATTTCCTCCCCCAGTTCACCAAAACAGATTACCAAACCACCCTTCTTCCACCTCTCCAAGATTAATGACCCAAACTGTCAGAATCACTTATCCATGTTTTCACAGCATCCAGACTTGATTAATGCAATAGTATCATAAGTAGCAACACAACAAAAGCTCTTAACAAAGTCCTGTATGTGCTTACCTGCACCCACTCCAGACACTATATCATATCCACTATCACAACTTCACATCTCCCTACCGTTCTAATCTCCTCCACCAGTCCACCCTCTCTTTTTGCATCAGCTTCGGCCACCGTGGCATTTACAAGACACAAGGTTATAATACGCGCTCCGAGCAGCTACGTCTTCAGGTCAGATTGGATGCTGCAGTGACAAGACGGGTCAGGGCTAGCTGGTTAACATGCTAACTTCAGTAGAGGAAAAGACGTGACAGAGTGCTGAATGCTGAAGTTGCAACATTTTCTTCTACATTTGTAAGTAAACAGCTGCTAATGCTAATGTTGGCTATGTAGCGATAGCAAAACCTACCATTAGCTACCGGTTCAGGGAAAATTTTAAAGGGGAAAATCAGTTCTGTCATTTCCCACAACCTAAAATATCAAGCCACAGTCTTCTGCATGTTTGTTTGCACTGAAAAGAAACAGACATGTTGAAAGTGACACCCTTATTCGAAAAGTGTACAGATGGGATCCAACACAAAAGAACTTTGAACCAATTATCATAATCTCTCTCTCTCCCTCTCCCTCCGTTTCCCCTCATGATTAAACATGGGAGAGTTAAATCAGACGATTAGCATGCTGTCAGGGAGAAGTCTAACTGCTGTTGTGTTTCACAGTGTGAGAGACAAAGCGCTGGCCTGCACACCGACAAGCCTCCCCGGCCAGCTACAGTAAACTGGTAAACACACGTCTGTTTGGCTCAGCGGGGGATGACAAACACCCGCCGAGGAGGCAGAGATGAGAGGGCGGGAGGAACTGAAGAGAGAGCTCGTTTTGACTCTTTGGCTTCTGTGTCTCTTGGCGCCTAATGTCCAGAAATCTGGGGCCAAACAAGTCGTTCTGAAAGGTCCCGGCACGACTGCCAAAAGCAGGGAGGATGGAGACAGAAGGAGGAGGGAGGAGGGGGGTAAAGGGCAGTTTTTTTTAGAGAGAGAGTGAGATTGGACAGTGGACTCACCTTCAGTTTGTTTTTTTTAATTTTTAAGGTTGAAAGTAGGGAGGGAGTGGGACGCAGGAGATATTCATTCCCAGTAAGAAAAAACAAATTCTGCTGCTCGTCATCAAACATGTAGATTTGTGCATAAAAGCATTTGTGTTTCAGCAAACAGCTGTGAGGGCTGCATGAGAAAGAGACAAGTGATAGTAACTGCAGAAGTGTCTTGATATATGTGAGCTCATGGAAAAGGCAAAAGCACACCTCTGAGGGTGATGAGCCTGATTTAGAATAAAAAACTTTGACACTATTTTCTGTGTCCATAGTATAAGTCTGTTATCATGCAATCTGATAAAGCCTTGCTGCATGTGTTCAAATGCGCTTGAAAAATAAACTAAACTTCTTCAGTTATGAACTGTCATGTATCACTGTTAACTCACATTACTTCTCCAACCATAACACAGTCCGTTGCACCACAGGAACTTCACACACGCACCAAAACAGACAACCAAGGGCTCAAGGATCCTGATCCAAAACTACATTCCTGTGTCATAATTCCTGCCCCCTGGAAAATCCTTGTCCTGGGGGAAAGAACCCAGGAGCTATCGTAGTTTTCTGTACTGTCACTAACTGGTCAAACACAAACTCAGAGGCTGCTACAGCTTGTTTATAGCACTCATTCACACAGCAACTAAGCACTGTATCAACATGAGGGGTGGGCATTATTATTGTGTATGACAAGGACTGGGCAAATTAATGAATGACTGACTTTAACTGCCAATTTATCAAATTTTGGTCAAGCTGAAAAAAGAGGAGACAGGCGACTCTCTCTGGGCTTTTCAGTCTTGCTCTCCACCTCAGTACGTCTCCTTTCAAACATCACTGAGTTGCACAACTATGAATTATGTGATGACTCTGAAACGCGTCCAGAAACAAAAGCGTTGTTTTCCATAATTACATGACCTTCATGGTTCTTCAGATATGGTGGAACCACAGACAGGTGTAAAACTGACTTTTAGTTCCTGGTTTGGTTCCTGGGACAAGATGATCCAATTTGGTCAAACGTGTCTGTACGTTGCTGTAAACCAACATGTACACATACATACAACGTATTTCTTCCGCCCTCACTCAGTGACATTTGGAGGTCGTTGGAGTTGATGTCTGTCCACTGAAAGACGTCTCAGTGAAGCCCTCGTCGGGGCTGATCGGCCTGGCCGCGAGCCTGCCGCGCCACGTTTGGCCATCCCGTGTAACCATGCCGACAGGATTGGGCCGGGGTCCAGGAAGACAGTCGGCTCTGGAAGCTGTCAGCAGCAGCTCCGTTTGACAGCATGCAAATGTATGCAAATGAAGAGGTCCAGCCATGACACCTGCACACAGGAGGAATGGACCGTGCCCTTCCCAACAGAGGACTCAGGATGGTGGGTACACTGCCCAACACACACACATCCATATACGCAAACACACACACACACACACACACTCATACTGTGATCCTCCGGTAACCATCAGCTGCTGTCTTAATACTGAGCTTTTAATTTGTTAACTCGCATTCAGAATTATGGTCCAAAATATAAACAGTCCCACTCCAACAGACCTTTAAAACCTGTCCAAAGGTCGAACCTTTTACTGTAAAAGAGATTAAAAATGTGCTATTCAAGCACTTCCCTCACTCTCTCTGTTTGATACATTTCTATATTGTTTCTTTTAATGTGTGTAAAAGTTTCTGAAACATTCAGAATCACGTCAAGTGAGTGCTCCGGTTTATAACCTGGAAAATTAAGGCTGTCAATTAAAACATGTGTTTGCAATGGGTAACAAAGTAGGACGTGTACATTTTTTATACCACTGCGAAAATGTCATTTCAGCTGCTCGCACCATGCAAAATTCAAAACCACAGAAAATCATTCAATAAGTGGTTCTAGAAGAGGAATTGATCCAAAGGTGAAACTGCTGTTAGCCTTGCTTCTCATTCTGCAGAGCAGGGCTAAGCAAAATGAGCAAAGGTTATAGAAAGATTCAGAAGTCAATGTGAAATCTGTCTGTATTAAACCAAACCACGATCTTTCAGTTACGTTAACCTAGAGCTGTGAGTTTCTAAACATAACCATAAAAAAGTGTAAGGATGCTGTACAAGTGGATATTGTACTGCAAGATTGGATATTCTGGCAGAAAAGAACAATTCCTCATTACATAATTAGTTGTATATAGATGTAATTTCTAGGAAACAGAGTTGCATTTACTGGCATGTTGAACCTGCTGGTGATGTTGGATGAAAAATCAAAGTCAGGATTCATCCTGTGCAGACAATGCACTAAATCGCAGCCAACGGCAATCCATCCAACCAAAAGACGGGCAGACCAAACAACTGACTGACTGACTGACTGTCATGGCGACCAAACACTTTCACAGAATATTAAAAGGCACCAAAACACTGTGAAAAGCATCATGTTTTACACCTGAAATAATGTGACCAAAAATCTTTCCTGTCTTATCGGAATTAGTGCAGACAGTCTGCGGTCCTGACTGACGAACACTGAAGGAATTAAATCATACGCATTAGTTCCCTCGGTCTGGGTCCATATCTACTTTCTACTTGTGACTATACAGACAAAACAGGAAACTACATCACCCACTCAACTCTCCAGGATCTGATTTGATCAGTAAAACAAATGCCTCTGTGCGGTGGATCAGATTTACTGTGATGATTCATTTAAATTTCAATGAAGACCCTGCTGAGGATGTAATGTTCAATAATATACCTGTTGTAAGGTGTGCCTGCATTGCATTACGGTTGACTGCAAAGAATGATGATTAGAAATACAGTCATCTATAATGGAGTTCTTGTTGAATATGACTGAGGAAGTTGTTTAATTCCACTTGTAAGATAAATACACTGTTTATCAGTGTTCAAGTGCGTTTCTCCCTCATTATTGACGTCTAAGGCAGAACAGCCAACACACGTTCTCCACCTTTTAACTTACGGTGGAGGTTTTTCCAGACTTCAAAGTAAAGTCATTTTGATTTATTGTTCAATAGGTCAAAATCATGTACCTGTGTGATAAAAATGCACAACGCTGCCTGGCCTCTCCTCGTTTCTCTGAAGTGTTTTGACTCCTGCGCTGACCCTGCCGGCTGGTTTTGGCATTCCAGCAGGCTGGAGGAGTGGGGCAGTGAGCTGTGGCCCCCAGCAACCCCTGCACGCACACACACACACACACACACACACACACACACACACACACACACACACACACAGACTGTCCTTGGGTTGAGGTGTCCAGGGTTTCTGCTGGTCAGCAGAAAGAGAACGGCTGTGTGATGACACAAGTGGGTCTGTGTGTGTGTTTGGGGGGGGGCTGTAGCTGTCAGAGCAGCCTTGTGTATGTATATGTGAGTGTGTGTGTGTGTGTGTGCATGTATGATTTAAAAGTAAGGAGAGGTGGGGCAACCTCAGGGAGGGAGCTGAAGTCTAGTGGCTCTGGTCCAGACCTTGTACCATGTAAACTGACTACACACCCAACCCTTCAAAAATCTCATATTTACAACACACACACACACACAGACACAGACACACACACACAAACCCTTTGCCCTTGGTTGTCTGTTTTGGTGTGTGTGTGAGCAGATGGACAGGCTCATGGACCCTGAGGGAAGAGAAGAGTGTGTTTCTCCTACAGCCTCAAAAAACAAACAAATACACAAGATTAAAGAAGTATAACACGATTAAAACAATAGATGCAACGCCGCTGGTCAATGTCAAGAAAGTCAACAAAAACATTTGTCCTTATTAAAATTTTAGTTTTTTTAATTCACTATTTTTTCAGTTTTTGTATTTTAATATAAGAGAGAAAAGTGCACCAGACAAAATATTATAAAGCTTCACACAGGTAATATCTATAGTTTAAATATTTAAGAAATAACATTCGACCTGCATGGATTATAATACATAATCCTTCATAAAAGAGATATTCTGTTTTCTCCCCATAGTGCTGACGGCAAAAATAAACAATACATATTTAATCAAACTGAATAAATCTGAAAAAGGCATTTCAGGCCTGTAGTTCTGCTCCTAGTGAACAAATTAAAAGCACATTAAAAAAACAAAAAGACACCCGAACACAGTATGGAAACTGACTAGTAATGTGGCAAGAAGTTGTGTCATGATCATATTATATGAACAAGACTATAGAGTATTTTTTTTTATAAAACTATTGCTGCCAGGATAAGTCACTGTGTTTATATTGTATAATAATAAAAATAACACCACAGTTTTTGGTCTTTTAAATCCTCAGTGGGTCATTTTAATATCGACTTGGTTACGGGATCACACGACTAACAAGACAAAAGTGATTCCTCGTCTTCCTCTCTCTCTCGGCTCAGTCCTGATGATTGATGACTCCACACACAGTCAGTGTTTGCCTTCTTCAGACCGCTCTACTCTCTCGTATGGAGATGATATTTATGGGTTTGCTCAGCACTTAAAACAGAGGAGACTCTTGTCTCTTAATGGTCCAAATGTCAATAATGGACTTATCATGTTTAGAAACATAAATACAAATAAATGACATTAAAATTTAAACTGTAATTTTAATTTTCAGCATGTCTGACACTGAGAACAGTGCAATGCATTATTTACATGCACTGTGTAAATTATATGTAATATATAAATCATGGTTAAAAACACAATGAACTGTTGAAAAAGCAACTTAAATTTGCACTAAAAATATTTTTTATGAGTCTGCTCAATTTTATACAAGATAAAACTAAACTGATTTTTTTTTTTTTTTACATAATCAGATATTAGAAAAAATACCCAATGACCTTCTTGATATTTCATAAATTTAACTCCAGCTCCCCCCCGGTCTCTAATCTGGGCCATGCTCACTCATGCAGCAGTAACAGTGAAAAACTAACCCGTCTCTGGGAGCACAATGGCGGGTGGCCCCCCTGCCCCTCAGACTCCCCACATAGACGGTGCTGTCTGACAAGCCCGCCTGCCAAACAACTCAATTAAGCAGAAAAGGAGGCAAAAAAGAGAAGCCCAAACAGAGGAGCGAGAGAAAGGAAGGGAAGAAAGAGGACAGGAAAACAGAGGAGGGAGAGGGCTGGTGGCTGTCAGGCCTCGTCGACACCCAGCCGACGTTTGGCGAGAAGCGACAGAAACACAAAACAAGAAGAAAAGAAAACTGATCTGTGATGTGTTAACTGGAATTCCTGCTTCCAAGGCCACCGTGGGTTCAGAGGGCAAACTGAGGGCCAGGGGTTCATTACCACAGAGACACACACACTCACACACACATTTAAACAACCATACTACTGTTGTCCATTTTACAAAGATGTGATTTAGGTTTTTGAATTTTGTTTCCAACTTCTCAGGTGTCATCTAAGTTCCATTCATTTCTGTGTATTAAAATCAACCTGCAGGGATTTGTGTGGCGATTCATCACAGTCAAGCTGCATATATTACTGTCCAATGGTAATCAAGGTTATTATAGCTTCACCTAAAAACAAAACCAATACATTCTGTAAAATTAACATAAACTGAAATGAAAATCAAGTGTTCCAAAACTAAAACTCACTTAAAAAGCACTAAAATTATATTTTTTTTTTTACTGGACCTGCAACATACCAACAATAAAGCAGCACGTTTGTGGTTCTGGACTGAAAACAGAGCTTATCACCTTCATAGATGTGTCATCGAATCACCTAAAAATCATACGTCATGTATGAGGGATCTGGTGATTCAAAGTAGTGCATGATCTCCACTGAGCCTGAGTTTTATCACAGTATGATTTGAACACAGCATGTAACTGTTGCATACAGTTACATAGAGTTTGCCACATATGTAATGCCCCAAACTACATGTGTTCTGACACACGATTGGATATCTATTGCTTATGTCACAAACATATTGAAGCCTACTCTTTCTGACACTGTCACAAAAACCACAAAGCGCTAGTGCTATGACCTCCACTGTTTCATGATGAGTTGCCATTTCAAAGATGTAAACATTTTTATTTTGATGTGATGGACAATGAAAAAGAATGTTTTCTTTCATCTTGGTTTTGTTTTGGTTTGGTTTTTCTGATTTAATATCTGGTGGTAGAATGTAGTGTGGTGGATGAACTGTCCATAATAAAGGATTGATTATTAGGTGACCTCTGTATCCTTCCTTGTATCCGTCACATGCTGGGAAAGTCCTCTGAACAATAACCTCAGAGGTGATGCAGTGCAGATGCTTTATATCAGACTCTTGACACCTGTATTAGCATTACTGAAAAAGCATAACGCATACATTTGAAAAACACAAGGGCAGACATGATGTTTATGGTGACCTAAGGGACACAGAGCGCCTTCAGCCAAATTTAAAAAAAAGGGTATTTTCTTTGAGTTCCTGTGTTAACTTTTATTAAAATTTTATCTACTTATCTACAACAACACATCCTAATTTTGTTACCGTGCTCATTAGTGGCTCCAACTTCAAATTTTTTGTGCGTGTGGAGGGAATTTGGTTATTTGAGAGACCGGTAACAAACACTGGAATGGTAACAAGGAAAGTGACAAATTTTGGAGTTGCAGTATCAAATCTAAGGATATGGGATGTTGTAAGTATTTTGTCCTCCTTTGCTATCTCCACAAACATTTTGGAGTTAGGGTCCAAACCCTCCCCCCTTATTAATGTTTCCTCTAGTCACGTGTTCAGTAATGTTAATTCTCTCATACTTACATGTTTTTTAATAAATAGATGCTTTTTTAGCAGTTTTCTTAATACATACATTTAGCAATGATGAAGAGGCAAATCAGCGCTTAAATTCTGTTGTGTGTCAGTGTGAGTTGCTGCTCAGTGTTGTTGCCACGTGCAATATTAACACATGAAAACAAATGATTCGACCTATTCAACTTAAAATCAGCCCTATATCAGCCCTAAACCGAATCATTCGCACAGCTTCAGGGATAATGTCAGATTCTGTAAAGACAATACATCTCCGGTGACCACACACCATCTCAGCCCGTCTTTTTGCCGGTCGATTGGGGTAATGAGGTGACGGCTGATGGTGGCCTGTAAAGTTGTAATGAGGGCCGCGGCGTGAATAGGACAGAGGGCTGGAATGGGTGGGAGAGAACACGATGCTTAATGAGCGGGCCGGCGGGCTCAGCGGTAACCCCGTTGTATCGGCTCGGTCTGAGACAGAAGGGGTGACACAGGGGATCAGGAATTTCAGGGTGGGACAGCACAGGAGGGTCTGATGTTATTTAGGGAGGGAATGAATAAAAGCTGGGTTAGAAAGTAAATGGGGGTCCTGACCAGCCCCTGTGCTCTGCTCATTGTGGAGATGAAATTTATGGCTCAGGACTTCCTAAGCCAAGGACTCCCCACGTTGACTGGTTAAGTGCTGTGAAACAGTACGACAAAGGCTGGAGGCAAACAACACTCTGAGATGAGAGGCTGCAGGAGAGGGGACAGTGGAAGACAATGTGTGCGAATCCACGTTAGAGACCGGTGTTGGACTATAAAGTGACTAGTTGGATGCACATGCAACATGCTTCAGCTGAAATGTAAATGGACACATCATGTAAATAGATAACAGTGACATGTGTAGCACATATTGCACTTTAGCAAAATGGGTACGAGCAAATATGTGTCTAAAAAGTCGGGAAAAAAACAATTTTGTGGAGGAAGCTTGGCATCAAGCTCCTCCTCCGTTGGTTCTGTATACTTGATGATTCAGTGAATGATTGAAATCTGCAAGGACTTATGTCTGAATAAAATTCAACAATGGTTTTGGCTCTGTTTCTGTTTTTGTTATGTAAGTAAAAAAGTGCACACTGAAGTGTCTTGTTATTAAAAATAAGAGTCCATTCGTTTTCAATATCAGGAACTCAGAGTGTTTCATCAATGGCCAGATGAGAAGGTTTCTACGATACACAACTCAACAGTATGGTTAAAGGGGTTGTCTTTACAATATAAAAGGTTGTAATATGACCTCTGAGCAGCGCTACGTCTGCAGGGCACACTGGAGGCTACAGCGAGTCGCTACTGGAAAGGTGATGAGCCAAGCCAGGGCTAGCTGGGTAGCATGCTTACCTCAGTAGAAGAAAAGAAGTGACAGAAACTTAAGTTAGCACTGGCGTTGCTTTCCACCGCTGGAGGCAGCTCTTGGTGAGTAAAGGAATTAAGTTCGATGTTGAACTTGCAACATTCCTTCTAGACTGGTAAGTAAACAGATGCTAATGCTAATGTTAGCTATATAGCAATAGCAAAACAGACAAATAGGTCCTTCAAGGTTAGCCAGTTGATATGACACTGCAATGGTTAATGGTTCAGCCAAGAAGTCATTCTTCTTAGGACAGTCTCTTCTTGGGGAACTGTGCTTTGGCCACTTACCCCTGACAATAAGAAAAAACTAATATTCTTCAATTTATTTCAATTTGTTTGTTGACAGTTTGACCCACTGTCATGTAATGTCAAGCTTCACCAATTAGAGCTGGCTTAACTGTAGCAGTTGTATATAAAATCTGTCCACAGACATATAAACACTCCTAGTTCCCGCTGCAGTAGGTGTCTCCAGGACCACATTTTCCTATGATCTCACTCACACAGACTCACAAGGTGAAAATTGTTATAAGATTTTTTAAACCGTGTTAACTAAAGGGAACTTGGTGTCAGTTAGATTTTCAAATTAACTTGATGATGATTATTGTTTTATTTTCTTTTCTTACAGATGAACAAAATGTCGAGAATGTCAAGAATTTGAAAAAGGGAAAAGAACTTTGTTTGAAGTTTGGCATAAAACACGGCATCAGTCTCAGCTATGAGCTGCAGACAAGCCAGTTGTCTAAGAAGCACAACCTCAACCTTAAAACACATAAAATACAACATTAACAACTGATTCTGCTTGGATGAAAATGTCACAATGCTGTCTTATTTCCCATGTTTATAATAATTGATAGTTACACCATTACATGAATAACCAAATAAGAGAAGCCTCTAAATGTCCTACTGGAGATTTTTAAAAAAAATCTAATCAAAGAAGATTTCAAGAAGATGTTGAACATTTAAACTTATTTCATATTGTTTTTGCTGTGTCAGGCATTGTGTATGTCTTTCTACAATACAGTCACCTGTGCACAGCTGAGAAAAGAAGACTTTTCATTAAATAACTCTGGGTAAAACTTCAAATCATCAGAGTAGATTACTGTTGAATTTAAGTTACAGGATCTCGGAAAGAGCAATGCATTGTTTCTATTGTTTTGTAATGTGAATCTTAAGTGGGTACTCTTTATATTCTTTTTTTACTGTTTATACTGTTAGACTGTTTATGTCTACATCATTTTTATTTCTAGACAAGTGTAGCCTGTAAAAAGATTTGAATCTTACTGAGACTTTTTTTTTTTTTAAATCAGGTTAAATAGGGGAAGAGAAGAAGTAACATTTCTAAAACAGTGGCACAGGTTTCTGGATGTGCTATGTCTTTAATGAGAGTAAGAACCATTCAGGCCTAAATCTGCTTTTCTGGTTGTTGTCCACAGTGTGTGTGTGTGTGTGTGTGTGTGTGTGTGTGAGCCTGTGTTCCTGTGCGTGCGTGTATGTGTGTGTGTGTGTGTGTGTGTGTCTGTGCGCACGTGCATTGTCTTATGAGCTCTCCTCGCCCCATTGAACAACAGTGATGAAATGGAGATGAGTTAAAGTGCTGACACAAAGACTGACCAGACCCCTGCGTCGCTGCAACAATGAAACCACCAAACGCGAGAAAGTGAGAGCCTCTTGGAAAAACAGAGAGAAAGAGCAGAGAATGAGAGGGGGGAGAAATTAAGGAGGCCGACTTAAAAAAAAGAAAAAAAAAGAGAAGAGAAGAAGGGCTGAACCATCCTGAGAGCAGGAGGAAATGGATGGTGGGCAGCGGTAGCAGAATAGAGAACAACCCGGAGAAAATAGCAAGGTAGCTAATCCCTCCAGAGACATAAAGCAGCTATATGTAAATGAAAGACGTGAAGTTTGGCCATCTTACTTTGATCTATGAATCAGGCTCTCCTTCCCTCCCCCCTCTCTCCTCCTTCACTCTCACCCTCTTCTCCTTCCTCCTTTTTCCTTGTAAGAAAATCAAGCCTTATTTGGCTTAATCTCACTTAATGGCATCCAGCTCCTCTTTTGTCCTCCCTGATGCTAACAGATTCCCTTCCTTTCACTCACCACTATTCACATATCTACCCTCTATAATCCTCTTATTCCGGGGTAGCAATTATTTTGAGTATTTTATCAGCATTATGATTATGATTATTTTCATTATTATTATTCATGCAGGCTGTGCTAAGGGCCAGGTTGTGGCTGAGAATATCCTCCCTCCTACCAGCGCCTCTTATTCTCACTCAGAATGAGGCTGCCTGCTTTCTTCCAGAGGGGTGGCGAGTTTGCAGGAGTGAACCCCATTCAGGGAGACACATTTTCTGGGCGTTTGAACATATTGTGGAGTGAGTGTAATGAGTAGCACCAAATCACCCGTCCTGGCTCCTTAACACAGAGAAACATCAAGAATTTGAGGATGGAGGAGAAAGAGGGGGCTAATAATCAAAAGGCCTCCTTTCTGCAGAGCAGTAATTACACGGGTGGGTTTTGATCTTTTGCTTGTTGGAGCAATGAATGGGGGGGAACAGATGAGGACTGTTTCACTATTTTGAGGAGGGTTTTACGAAGCCTTTCAGCTCAGCATCTTGTCAGAGTCTGAAGTATATCAGAAATTATAACGGTGAAGATCCAATGAAGGTGGAACGGTGCGAGGAAAAGTTTGGCCCTGTTGATTTTCTACGAGTGAATCCTTTCTCAGCACTTTGTGGGACAGAACGTAATGCAGGATTTAACAGTGGCATGAGAAAAGCTAGGGGTTGAAGAAACTTTATGCAAAGTTTTCCTGAAAAATCCAAAGTTAGCAAAGAAGTTTAATCTTTACCTGTTGGATGCAAAGATCATTACTCCATTATTCTTGGTTCCACTAAAACATCAAAAAACATGAATGGGATCTGGCTCAAAGTCACATATCTTGCTGGAGAAAGACAAGTGCTTGCTTCATTATGTAATGCGAGGATATCTCACATTTCCTCTCTGATGACAACTTAAACTACATGTCCCAGTTTCATATTTCATATGAACTGTATACAGTATGAAATCTCATTTTCACAGTTATTGTTATTGGGTTTGGTTGCAGTCCTGTGTGTCTGTACACTTTTATAACATTGCCTGTGTCCCGATTTCATATTAGTTTGACAGTATCTTCTAATTTTTGTTTATTTCTGTTTTGTTGATTGACAGTGGTGTTCAGCCCTGATTACAGCAAACACAGAAACATTAATACAGAAATCAAGAAATAAACTAAATTGTTCAAACGTTTGGAGAAAATTATGTATTCATGTGTGACTCTGTTGCTCATAGGAAGCAGACCGAGAAATGGGTTTTCAGAGCCTTCAACTGGCAATATTTTTATTTCATAAAAGCCCTTTATTCGGACCCTCTCCAGCACCGGGCCCTAAAATTGTCACAAACTTTCAGTCAGCAAGCTACAGTACAACACTGCAGTCATATGCACCGTGCACACAGCCATTAGTGTACATTTAATATGCAACAAACTCCAAAGTAGTTCATTATTTCTCTGTTTGTGACATAAGAAATGTGATAAAATGTATTGCAACTCGGAAACAAAATGAGCATTATTAGATTTAAAGAGCCTGTCTTGTCAAATACAGAATAGTTGTGTATATGTTTAGAAGATCAAGGGTAATTGTGAGTATATAGTGTAGTAAAATAATATAAACATGTTAAAAATGTTAGAAAAATAACAATTCATATAAAAAATGTTTCATACATGTAACAGTCATCAAGTCCATTCTTCTTCTTCAACTTCAAGGTGTCACTTTGGGAATCTGGGAACCGGAGTGGAATGGCTGAATCTGGGCAGTCTGCAGACTCCACAGGGGCACAGGGGCCCGCCTGAGGCCCCTGCAGAGCTCCACTGCACTGGGGCGAGCGAGGCCTCCATGGGGCCCGGAGACAGCAGGGGACATTTAGCTGCAGAAGATGATGAAGTGGAGGAGGAAGAGGATGAGGAGGAGGAGGCTGCTGAGGTGAGGAGGGATTCCTGGGTGAGGAGGAGCTGACCGGGACCGGAGATGAGGGGCCACCCTCCAGTGAGCAGCAGCCGAGGGACCGGCCCTGTGTTCACCCCCATCCCGATGCTCACCTCCCCCAGCAGCCGCCGCATCTCCTGCAGAGACGAACCCAGGAGGAGGATGTAGTTCCTGGCCAGGACCAGGGTGGAGATCTTTGAGAGCCGGCGGCCCGGAGGAGCACCGGGCTGGTGCGACTGAGAGGAGGAGGCGGAAGAAGGTGAGGAGGCGTAAGGCACCATGACCTCCCTCAGGGCATCCATGGCAATGTTCAAGTCCTGCATCCGCTTCCTCTCTCTGCTGTTGATCTTCCTCCTGAGCTCCTGCTGCTCCTCGGGGCTCAGCTCCCTCTGAGGTTTGGTCGATCTTTGGCCGCTCTGGAGGCCGAGCATTGGTGCAGGGTGGAGGCGAGAGCTCAGGTTGAACCCTGGAGGGCAGTGAGGTAAGTCCTGGACAGACCCGGGGCCACAGAGAGGTAGAGACTGCTCCTGGGCCCTGATCACTGGGTTTGACAGCACGTTCATAGTCTCCTCGGAGGTGTGCCAGTCTTCAGAGTTGAAGTTCAGTGTAGTCTTCTTCAGCAAAAGGTGACGTTTGAGAGACAATGCAAAAATAGTCTGTCAGTCAAAACAAAAAAGCTTAAAAAATCCACAAACTGCAAACATGTGCTCCCTCCACCTGTTGCTCTCCCCTTTGCTTGCAGAAAACAGATGCCATCCAGCACAATGACGAGTCACCAAACGTTTTTACTTTTGGCTTCAGAGGTTTCTGGCAGCACAAGTGAGTGAGTGAGTGAGTGAGAGCTTCCTAAAGTGGCAGCTCAGTTTTATCTCATTTCCACAGCTGCGTGTGGGGAGAATGACAGCTCACACAGTGGAAAAGTGAGCTAAATGCTCCCCTCACTTACCCCCACCTCAGCTCAACTCCTCCCCAGCACATGATGTGCTCTTTAGAAACGCACACATGCACGTCTGACTTTTTGATATTTGACAGTGAAATGAGAAACAACTGGTAGATGGTGACAACACCAGCAGAATCCCATTGAAAACTGGGACAATTTAAGGCAAAATATTAGAAAAACAAAATTCAGTGCATTATTTAATTAATCCAAAGTCTATATTCTCATTGAGACATGTTTAAAGAGTCTGTGCACAAGATTATATGAAAGGATTAGACAATCAGGCACAATTCAAACACTCCACTAACATTTGCTGTTGAGAGTTAAGACCATAATGTTTTGGAAGTTATTTGTGTTTTTGTATTATTCCATGTGTAAAGCTGTTTTTACCAAATTTATATTAAACATGAGCACAACTAAAGTTCCCCCGACATTTACTGTGTTTTTTTCATGTGGTAAGATCAGATCTTTTTTTTCAGACTAAAACTTATGTATCACTGCATAGTTTCTTTGTGCTGCTGTTAGCCCTGATGTTCCTGTAAAGGAAGTTCTTACAGTGAGGCACTGTCCTCATGAAGTTGCCAATATAAAACAAATACACAATACACTCAAAAAGAGCAAGTTGCTTTTAGTTGTTTAGCATTTTTAAGTTGGAACAACTTCATACAATAAGGTAAACACAACTAAAGCAGATATAAAGTCAACAGAACTTAAGACTAATAGTTATATTTATGTAGCTTTTTCAAAGAAATCGGTTTCCTAGATTTTTTTTTAAGTAAAATCAACTCAGATTTTACAGTGATAAATTAGAGAAACTGCCATAATTCAAACGTAAAATGAACATACGCTGTTGACCATGAGGTAATGATCCCTTCCCTACATTTCATACTGGAAGAAAAATTCAGATGAATTCAATCAGGAGTGACAGGAACTTCTCAATATAGGAGGTGAGTTTTTGCACGAAAAGTTAGTGAATAAGGATAAATAAGTACATTGTCATAGCTCTGACAAGTTCAACCTGTTTAACTGTGACATTCTTTTGCACAAATTTTCATGGTAATGTTGGTCAGAATTTACTAATCTAATCTACTGGATGGCTGTGAACGTTTGTACAGAAAGTCGGAAGGACGGATCCCGAAGAGTTTGGTGATTCCTGACTGATGTTTTCAGTTTGTAAAAACCTTTAGTTTTATGACCAAGTTCCTGAAATATTTCCATCATTTTCCACCTCTATTTTACTTTCTGTTTAGTGCTATTTAGCAAATGTTAATCTGCTCAAATAAGATAGTAGATATGGTGACAATTAGCTGCTAAACATCAGCATGTTAGCATCGTCTTTGCAGGCATGCTAGCATGCTGCAGTTAGCAATTAGCCTCAAAGCACTGCTGTGCCTAAATAAAGCCTCACAGAGCCAACAGTGTCAGCATTGTTTTTTTCTTGTTCTTTATGTGAAGTTAATTGAAAGCACACACATTGTCAGCTTAATGGAATTTACCACCTCAGCCATTTAACAACTTGGAAGCCATTAAAATCTTCAGTACTTTGTTATGTGCCAGAGAGCAGGTATTAGCAGTATTAACATAGGTATTAATTGTGTCAGAGAACAGTTTTGGCAAACAGTCAATGGACACATCATTGTGTGTGGGGAGTTAATTGATGGTTTTGAGGTGGAGGTTATTGTTGCTCAGTTCTGAGCGGCTACGCTAACCAAATTGGCTGGCAGAGAGCTGGGCACGGTTCCAGGCAGCCAGACAACAGGCCAATTGACTCCAACCACAGGTGAAGCTGGCTTGGGGCACCGAGCAAGGCTGGAAACCTCAGATGTGCCATTCATGAGCCACAAAAAGACCTCAGCATCACTCCGTTACACAGTGAGCCTGGCCGTCCTCTCTTTGCACTCCCTCCCCCTCCTCCTCCTTGTAAAGCCCATCTGAGTGGGAGAAAAGGAAGGCAGGGGGAAGAGGGGAAGGACAGCACCGTTACACACAGAAAGCAAGTTGTTCACGATGAAAGCAGAAGGAGATGCAGAGGAGGAAGACCCTTTCTTTCTTCCCCAGCCGCTCTTCTCTTGTCGTTCAACAAGTGAAAGATGTATGTGGAGGCGCTTCCCTTCCCCGCCAGTGGTCCGGTGGCGTCCGGCTGGTGCTGTGATTGAAGCTGAATGGACAGACTCCAGACGGACAGGAAAGGGAGGGCCCCAATGAAAAGGGCCAGGCGGATGGCCCTCGCACCTGCAGGAGAACAGAGTGCAGGCAGCCAGGATGAATGTGTGTGTGTGTGTGTGTGTGTGTGTGTGTGTGTGTGTGTGTGTGTGTGTGTGTGTGTGTGTGTTTGTGTGCGTGCCTGTGAGCTCAATTTGATTTCTAGTGCCTGTCTAACAATGAGAGGTAATAAACGGAGTAATGAAAGAAAACGAGCCATGATGCTTTAGACTGTATTTTGGGATGTGGTCTCTGTGTCAAGAGAAATAAAAAAGGACACCTGCAAGGAGCCACACATACAGAAGTCAGAAAGGAGGAGAAAGAAAGAAGCTGGTGTCTACTAGAAAAGTGCACCTCCCCCACTTTTTTTATCCACAAGGGAAAGAAAAGTGAGCTTGATTTGGGGCTGCAGCCCAGCATATCCGCCTCCCAGCTTCCAGGCTCCTTTTGATGAGGCTGGACCAGGGCAGGAGCACCGGTGGCTTCAGGGCAGGGGGAAGACTAGTGTCTTTATGGTGGAAGGAGAACTATCCATCTGGGCAAGGCCGTCTAATGGTGGGTCTGCACCTGGGAACTAAATGCCTCGTCTGTGTGGAGCCACTTCCTGCGGCTGACAGACAGGAAGACACCTCGGCCAAACCTCCTGGGTCAATTTATCCTCCAATACAACATGATAAATACACCCAAAGTGATACCACTGGAAAGAAAATGGTTATGAATTCTTTTCTGGGTGCTTCTGCAAATCTAAGAACTCACACACCAGAAGATAATAAGATCCAAGACACTACATGTACAAAAGGACTGAAATAAATATAAGTTTTAAAAGTTTATTTTCTACTTGCTTTATCTTTTTTTCCTCGTGTGATTTCTTGGTGCTGTTCATATGGTTTTCAACCCACATATCTTCAGTATCGGTTGAACTTACTGTTTTGAGTTTCTTAAATTGATTTCAACAGATTAATTGTAGATTTTTTAGACGAGGTTTCGCAACTTTAATCGAGGAATTGTAGGAATTGAAGTGATAATTGTAAAAAATGCAAATGGGGTTCTGATGAATCACCATATTCACGCCAAATACTTACAAACACAAAACAAAACAAAAAACAATTGTATGTTATAATTGGTACCAATTAAGCTCAAATGTTCTCAGTTACAGAATTGATACACACAGCTGGAAAGCATATGGTGTTGTTTGCTTTCTGGAACAATGGATCAATTCTGAAATACATGTCTTTTGGGTGTGGAAAACTGAACATACACCTGATGGAACATATTCATAGAGATGGGCAACTACAAATAACCAAATGGGGGTACTGCAAATTGAAAACTGTCCTATTTTATGGTGAACAAGCTTTTATTTATTTATTAATTCTTTTGTTTTGGGTTGTTGCTTTGTGTATATTTGGGCATACATATAGCCTGCTTAAACAAACAGACAATGAATATAGTTGTTTTGTTTTTTGTTTTTTTTTTTATAAATCATTGAATTTCAAATAATTTGTAAATAGAAAAATGGATTAAAAAATATTAACCTGGATAGTCTATTATTGATTTTTTTTTTTTAATATAACTAATTAATTCACATATTATTTTGAGGAGAAAAATAAAAAACTGAAAAAACTGAAGCAACAGTCTGGACCACCCACAGGTAATTGGATTTTTTTCTTAAAGAGCAGAATAGACATTTCCTCGCTGAAAGACACCACAAAACAACCTCGACTGGCTCATTAATTGAGTACAAATTGGTATAATTATATACCCACCTCACTTGATATAAAGAGACAGGTTCACAAATGAAGTCAAGCCACGGGCTGGCTGCTGCTGGTCCGCGCACAATCTTGACTTAATGGAGTCAATTTACATCAGGTGTCTGATTGAGCTCTTTTGTGCGTCACTTTTATGGTGTGTCGATGTGTTTTTTTGCCTCAGTGGGAGGATTTGTAATGTTTGTTAATATCTGAAAGAGGCGATCTAATTCCTCAAATTGGCACAATTACACAGCTATTTTTCTGTGTCCTCGTCTGTTTGTCACCGACTGTCTCTCTAGTTGTGAAAAAAGCTCCTGAATATGACAATTATTTAAATCATACCTCAGATATAGTAGTTTAAAATGATTATGAAGAGGTAGTTCTTTAAAAAATTCTTTTAAAAATGAGGATTAAAATGTTGTTTTAAATACAGGTGATTGATAAGTCACATAACTGGTTTATGTAAATAAAGCAGCCAAAAACAACTTAGATACCCTGATGAGGGCAAAAACTTTTGGGGTAAAAGTGGAGACATGTTGTGAAACTTTCTCTGTGGAGTAGGTGACTTTCTGTGAAGCATTTTTCTGTGAGTGGGTGCCAGTTTTGTTTATCTCATGCACACACGGGGAGACACACACACGCTCCTGCACACGTGTGACGCCATAAAAGAAATCCTGCCAATGTCGTCACACTGCTCCACCGGTTTATCCAGTCATGCACCTCACAAGTACTGCTGTCCTAGCTCTATCTTTACTTCATCTACTTAATTTGACTTCTTCTTGATTTGAAATGAATGAGATCTGAGGTCTCAAGAATGAACAGAAATTCTAGAAATTTCTTGCAAGTTGCAAAAAGGTCATGTGGAAAGACCGCTGTTTAGAGCCCAAGTCAAATGTTAAAACAACATCAACAAAGTTTGCAAATTGCATCAGACTCTCTCAGCTAATTCATTTGTTTTTGGCAGCAATAATCACATCACGAGCCTGTGAAATGCTTCGGATTAATAAACAGTATTTGTGATAATGTTTCTTCTAACCAGAACGTTAAACGCGGACATGCACCTGCTATAGGCTTTACATCCCAAACCGTCTTCTGTTTACAATGTGCGAAGAGACGCTAATGAGAAATTAACAGTTGCCAGTGACTGATTTTGTCCATGCGTCCCTGCGGGTAAACAGGTGCAGCAGCAGCAACAATGGAAATATAACAGAGCAGGACTTTTCAGAGGGAGAAGGCTGCTCTGCTTCAAAGCAGGGACGGAGGACACACTCGTCTATTGGCCCTAACTCCTGCTCTGTGAGGCCTGACCAAAGACATGAGAAGATTACAAGCTGTTAATAAGGTGGAACCGATCGGCTGAAGGTCTGCTTTTGTCCTTCCCAGCATGCTTTGTGAGCACTGGCCTGGGATAGTCAGCATTTGGTGCTGATCATAGTGTGGCGGGGATAATGAAGGTGGGAGGGGTGTAAGGTTTTAGCCCTCGGGCCCTTTGTGAAAGAGAGCCTAAATGCTCCACTCTCAATAGCTGCACACGCTCAGTTGGTCACGGTTGTTTAAATACAGATGGACATTTGCCACATTCATATTTCATGTTGCTAACTGCTCCACTGACACTTCCTGTCATTTTGGGGTTTTTTTTTTTGCTTGTTTATTGTGTCTGACAGATGTATTCCTGTTGTTGCTTTCAAATTAAAAGTCTGAAAATCCTACGATATCTAAAAATATTGAATGTTTTCTAAAGTTGTACATGGATTTGTTTGCAAAAGCCAAACTGAAGTACTCTAACATTCCTCGTGGCCAAAACATAACCTAACTCTGTGATTACCTATTGTTATAGCAGATGTTCCTCTCTGAAACAATGCCACCAGGGATTTGTAAGGGTGGCTGCTAATAGGAAAGTGTTAGTTAACCCGTCCCCCCACAAAGTACCCTTAAAACCCCCGATCCTATTTAACCGTGACAATGATGGATTCACAGACTCTAAACTTCCACAGGAATCCTTATCCAAAGTCAAACACAGAGCTGCTTCTTCTCACCAAGCGATCGAGGCCAGGGCCACCCCAGTTAAAGTCTAAATGTTGTGGGGGCGGGTTGAGATGTTTCTTTTCGGGTTTTATTAGCGGTACAAGGCCAAGGGTGGGTTTTCAGAGGTTATCCCCCCTCTGTATGGAGGGCGGTGCAGCGAGACCAAAGTCACTGTTAAAGTGAAAGCTGATAGCAGTATGATGGATGAGGATACACGTCCCAGAAACTCGACTTCTGGTGGTGAGGCAGTTCAGTGAGCGGAGAGGGCTGAAACCTTTATCTTTGTGATCTACTGGTGGAAATTTATTTTAAGCAGTGGAAACAGCGACTGGAGAGTCTCAATTTGGGTCTTATTTTTTTCAACTTTCCAAAAATAAAAATAAAATTGGACTTACCAAGTTATTTGCTAAGAAATGAGAAAGAATTTTAGTGCACTTGTTTTCTGTCTGGATAAACTGATGTCTATTTTACACCCTATCTGATCAGTTGACTGATCTTCTTTCTTGCCCCCATAACATGAGCCGAGATCTCAGCAATTCATTTGGAGAGAACTACGGCCAACAGTATGAACATGTAAGTTGTACTGAACAGGAATCATCCTTTGAGAATCTTATTGATTGTGAATCTTATTAATGAGCAGCTAAGATAAGATGCTGTAAGTGGGTGTCTTGGTCCACAGTGCAGGATACAATGAGAGGTTCACAATGCTAATGTGGTTTACATTAGATAATGCGTGTTTCTCTCTCTGTTTTGGCCGTCCACCCAAACAGAAGTGGCATTTTCCAGTCTGAGAGCATCAGACTGAGAGCATCCCAAAGAATTGGTGAGTTTGGAAATGCTAGGCTTCTGTTGCACTGTGAAACGTTGATGTGTGATTTTCAGGCTTGACGGACACAACCGGGTAGATCTGCGCATGAGCAAAAGCCCATACTACAGAGTTCACACACTGGTGTGGACATGTCCTGGTTGGGATGCCCCCCCGCCCCCCCCGGACAGAGAAGCTTCCCTGTGGACATGTTTTCGCGCTCGGCCAGCAGGGAGGATGCCGAGAGGCAGAACCAAGACACGCTGCAGGGATCACATCTCCCAGCTGACTGGGGAGCGCTGAGGGATCCACCAGGAAGAGCTGGAGGATCCTGCTGAGCATCCTGGTGCTCTGAATGCTCCCGTTTGCTACGCTGTGAACGGACGGACGGTCACTTGATCTGTACTAAATGAAAACTTTACTCACAGCAGAAAACTTGTCAGGTTTCCTTGTACCCTCCCATCCACCTGCTGACCACCCTCTTTTCTTCACAAGGTTTTAATGTTAAACTATGACCTGATTCTGCCTCTTAACACCCAGTTTTCACCTTAAATTTCCTCTTATTTGTATTTGAATGAAAAAAATCGACATTATTTTGTCAAAATTCAGCCTGACATATTTGATATCTCTGGAAATTTTGCGGTCTTGGGTTGTGATGTGTTTTTAGTGGCAGGACATGAGTTTGCAGCTGGAGCCTGTGGCGGCGCTGGCAGAGTTCATAAAGTTAAAGTGATCCGTACGTGGTGAGAAACCTTTTCCTCCGCTCGGTTCATGAGTCATTTCTGCATTTTAACACATTGTTCTGATTTCACAAAAATCGTGCCATGTGCTGGCAGATGGATGCAGTGGATGTAAGATGATTCTTTCAGGCGTTGATGACACATCTGTCAGCCGGCACCCTTTATCACACGCACAAACACACACACACACACAGTTACCTCCCCCTCCCCCTTGAGACAGCCCAGAATCTCTCCTCTCTGCCTTACAGCCTCCTCCTCCTCCTCCTCCTCCTCCTCAGCTCATTCACCTCCCACTGTGCTCCTGCTCCTCACAGCACATTCAAATCCTCACTAAGACCTGAGAGATCAGACTGAAGCAGCCACCACTCTCCCTTTCTATTCAAACTGCAGCAGGTTTATCACAGATGTTGCCCAAACCCACGCCTGGCCTCCCACTGAGGACTGTCGACTACTGAGAGTGTGATAACTGACGATCTGAGCGCAGACCTAAAACATCTTTATTTTATATACTACTTGCACATCAGCCATTCTGAGTGTGGTGCTAATTTGATTTATGAAACAGCAGACCCCAGGGAAGCAACAACTCAGAGAGCAGACATATGTTGCAGTGCAACATGATAGCAGGCTTCAGTGACTTGACAAATTGTGGTTGTAGTTATTAAAACATCACATCTCATGGTGGCATTGCTCCTGTAGAGGCAGAATTCATCTCACTGATCTGGTCAGAGCTCAAACCCAAAAAAAGTTATTTTCTGACAAAAAAAACAAAAAAAACAATACATGGATAAGACCTGGGGTAAGACAGAGAGTATGCTGCTAGTAACTCTACAGTATCTAATGGGTTTGTGAAGCTGTGCGTCACCATGAGGCTTTGAGCAAAGGATAATGACATTACCTGGTTTCTGTTCAACTGTTTTTATTTCACTTTGTGCCTAAAGAAACTCCTTTACACCTGGCTGAGGTGGAACACTTGGCGACTTGGTAAAACCAAAAAGCGACAAAGAGCATTTTATGAATAAACTACCAACGCAGATCTGTGTGGAGCGATCAGGAGACTGTGACCTTCCTCAGATTACTACATGAATCAAACAGAAACATCATACACCCATCATGTTTTCTACGGGTTGAGGTTTGACTGGAGCTCTTAATTATATCATCTCGTTGTGCAACTGGAAAACTAGTGCGATCGAGTCTTCATCTCAACGAACCAGTTACTAATATTCACATAATGGTAGTGTTTAACACTGGTCTCTGTTAACTATGACGATGGTCGCTTCGTAACCATAAAGAAAGTGTTTATTTTGAAATCAACTTTCTGTAAGTCTGTTCACCAAACCTTAATCATAGTGGCGACAGATCAGGACACAGTTCACAAATGAGGGAACAAATGAATTTTTTGTGACTCAAGTGTAAGACATGTCATAAAGGCCTCAGCATAGATTCAAACCCTTCTTGCAGAATACCCAGTGTGTGTGTGTGTGTGTGTGTGTGTGTGTGTGTGTGTGTGTGTGTGTGTGTGTGTGTGTGTGTGTGTGTGTGTGTGTGTTTTCTTGCCTGAATCCTGTCAGGTTGAGTCTCTTTGTCCAGGAGTCCCAGCTGCCTCCAGCAGTCAGAGCTGGCAGGGCCACTGCCAGGGGACAGACATGAGCGTGACATGGTCAGCAAACCATATGGGACATCATTCACAGGTTATCTGATGGTGCCGTAACACACTCTCTCTCTCTCTCTCTCTCTCACACACACACACACACACACTGAAGATGACCATCTTATTCACTTTTCAATGATACAAACTGAGGTAAAGATGCAGCTATGCAAGTTAATCATTTGCTTTTATGTCAATATTATTGCTGTAAATAAATATTTATATTTCATATTTAGTTCCAAACAAAACTGTTTACATTGAGGTCTGTGGATTATCCAGAGTAACCACAACATTGTTTCTGCTGCTGAATTATTTAAATATCAGTTGCTACAAGCAGAACAAGTGAAATTATCATTAGTACTGCAGTGGAATGAAAAATCTTAGAGGTATCTTTAAACTTGGGCATGATCCTGCTGCCACAACAGCCTCCACTCGTCTAAACTTCCACCAGATTTTGGAACCTGGCTGCAGGGATTCTCTCCCATTCACCCACAAGAGCTTCAGTGAGGTCCAAGAAACGCTGGGTGATCAGGTCTGGCTCACAGTCGGTGTACCGGGTCATCCCAAAGCCATTGGATAAGGCTGAGGCTTCCAAATCAAACTGGGAAAAACTATTTCTTTATGGAGCTCACTTTGTGCGCAAGGAGAATTGTCATGTTGAAACAGGGAAAGAGACAAACACTCAAATGGTTGTCATAAAGTTGAAAGTAGATAATTGTATGCTGTAACATTAAGAATGAAGGAGTCTTGTCCAAACCATGAAGAAGAAGCCTAGAGTAAACCTACACAAGAGTATGTGGATGGGATCGTGTCTCCTCCTCAGCAGCTCGACAGACTTAAGGATGACAATGATGAGAACTTAATTTTCCTTACTAAATGGATGCTTGTGTATGGATATACTTCTCAGATTGGGGGCAGGTGCATACACCATTGCATTTAGGAGGCCCTCATCCTGGAGTCAAAATGCTGTCCACCCACCAGACAACTGGTCCCCTCTGGCCCCCAGCGCACCCCTCCGATACCTCTGTGTTTCTGCATTGGTTGATCTACGTCCCAGTCCTGCGCTCCTCAGATGCACTTTGATGTTTAATCCCATCCTGACTGTGTCCTCCTTCAGTCCGCCGAGCCGCTCGGCCAGTCATGAATATCCAAAAGGTCTGCTTACTTGACAGGATTATCCCTCTTTTCAAAGCCACTGGGGACAATTCTTCGGCCACAAAAAACACACTCAATGGATCTTCTGCTCTCTCGCTTTGTTTCTCTCGCTTTCCTTTACTCTCTCTCTCTCTCTCTCACTCCCTTCTGTCTTTGTCCCTTTGGGCTTTTTACTAAACACATTGATCCACCCGATCGAGTAGTTCATCTGCTGCTCTTCATAGATTATTAGGCACACACACAAATACACACACACCACTCAGCGGTGTTTTAAGTATTTAACTTTAGTTTGCAGTAATCTCCTGATATATTTTTAAATGAGTTCCAGCACCTCTGAGCTTTACCTCTGCTTCTTACTGTGTGCCGTCGCCACACGCAGGGAAGCTGGTGCACACATCTGAGTTCAAACTAAAATATATTCAAATGAATTCAGAGCACCAAAATATTTATGAAATTCAGCGGTCGCCGTATAGCCGCCCCACTGCGAACTAAAGTTTGACCGCTATAGCACAAACCACACTGAGGCTGTACGTCTCCAGCTTGGCCGACCTGCAGTTCCCACTTCATTGCAACTAATGCAGGACGCTGCTGCTCGTCTCGTCTTCAAATTTCCCCAAGTTTCTCCACACCGCTCTGCTTCCTCGTTTACTGTCCTTTGAAGCTCACATTCAGTTCAGGACTAGGATATTTTTCTGGTTTGATTCAGATCATGACCCTTTCACGTCACATGAGACAAAGATGCTGATGAGCCTCCAGTCGCCAAACAACTCAAGTTGTTGTGTTTCTGCTTTTTACTGTTGTATAGTGTTACTGACTTACCTTCAGCTTCTCTGTTGTTTAGATCCAAAAGAAAGAAGAAGAATCCTGAAGAAGACAAGAAGAGACAAAATATTTGAAATAAAAATATTGTATCAGAGTTGTGATTGTGCAGCTTTCCCCTTCTTTATTTGATCCTCAAACGGACCCATTTTGCCGCCAATAAGCTCTAACGAAGTAAAAAGTGAAACACAAATCTAGTATATCAACAATAATACAAACTACTAACATATTTGCTAACATCATACAATTAATGGCTGCAAGGAACAATCGTTAATTAAACACAAAAAGCCGGTCATCTAATATGGAACAGCAGAGGTCATGTGAGAAAACACTGTTAATGCTCAGTTTAGCAACATAGCTCTTAAATTAGCATTTAACAGCCCTCTGTGATTGACTTTAGCTGACATCATGCAACCAAAAATGTTTGTGCTTTTCTGAGACTTGCGATATTCAACTGATATTGTACACATTATAATTACAAGCAGCGGGGTGGGAGAAATCAGTGATGTCAGATTTCTAGTTATAACTCAGAGCTGGGGATATCAGGAATACACACACTCCACACTCCAAAAAATAAAAGTTGAAATGTCAATAAACCAGTGGCAGATTTTATTTAAGTACTGGAATTTGTGTCTAAACAAAATAAAAAATGAGCACCATCTCAGTTAATTAGAAAGCAGCTATACAGTTTGTTTGTATTTTCACTTATTATTGAACCACTACAGATTTGTAACGAAACAAAAAATATCTCATATCGTCTTAATTTCCTTTTTCATTTCAATGATGCGACTACAATACAGGGGCGACAACTCTCGGTATAATGTGTGCACATTACAAGTTTGAATAATGGGATGTTTTCTTGACAAGCCTTTATGTACGACTTGGATGTTGATGTGGGTTTTATTTATTACTTATTTTTCTAACTCCGTCGTAGTGTGGATGAGGTTTAACTGTTGCCCTGAGTCATTTGAAGGGACTGTGTCGTCTAACTGGCCCACAGCGACATAAGAAAAACATCAAGTCGTTCTTAGGAGAAGAAAAAGTAGCTGAATTCTTCGCTAAGCCACCACTTGTTGCTTATCTATCCCATACAGTCAGTGTTTCTCTGTGTGTGTTCGAGTACATCACAGTGTTTAATGTTGGTAAAGAGTGAGCAGATGAGGCAGTCCCATGGGAAAGAGTGACCTCAGAGGTCTCATATTCACCTTAGAGCTCCATCTACTCCCTTGTAAGTGTTAAATCCTGCCTTTGTCTCTGACAGCTCCTCTGTTTGTTTATCTTCTCTCCCTTATTCCTCCTTTGCTCCATCATAGACTATGTTTCTCTTTCTGTTATTCCGCCACCTTTGATGCGTCCCACCAATCTTTAATCCTTTCAGCTAACACAACATGATGCGCGGAGCTGAAAGGGTGTACATCTGTGCGGTGTTTTCAGGAAGGTTTAAACCCAGTTACAACTGTGTAAGACTGATGCTCCCCTTCTGTCCAAAGTTATGAATATTTAAACTGTCACAGAACCAACCTCGGACTCTCAGCATCAATGGATAAGTCAGCCTGCCACCAACAGTGGATGAGAAGCTGTTTATTCAAATCTAGTCACAGGGATGTGAAGCCCAGCTGCTATTGGCCAGATCATCCAGGCAGAGCTGAAAAGATGCTGCTCAGTCAGTTTCTCTTTTAACTTTAGCACCATGTTTATCTGAGGGTGTCGTGGAAAAACTTTCTCATGAGTGTCAGATGTTATCGTATCGTATCGCTGAGAGTGTCTTAACATAACCATAAACATTGTGCTTTAGTTTCCAGGAGCAGATATTTTAGGAAAAATAAATAAGACACATTGTGATGGAGTACAGTAATTGAACATTTGGTGATTTAATAATATATTATAAAATGTACTACAACTTTTTTGTTCAAGTTGAAACATTTTTAACTCATACTGATGTATCTTCATCTCAATGTGCATCATCCAGCGCAAATGTGTCTATTTGTGTCTTTGCACTGACGTTAAATGCAGTTGCAGTGCCTCTAAAGTTTGTTTGACTTAAGTCTGAACGATATCTTTGAAAAGAAATGTGTTCATCTCTCAAGAGTTCAGAGCACTGAGGCTGCTCTGCTTGGTTTACAGTGAAATAACACCGTTCTAAGATGCTATTTGTTCATTGCGTAATTGTGAGCTCCTGACCAGCGAAGCTTGGAATTCGATGTTCCTGCACATCTGACTTATTAAGGAGAGATCATTGTTGCAATTTGCACTAAAGAGAGGGAATCATGAGGGAGAGGGAGGTCTAATTATTTTTGCAACATGATACATTGTGATCCATGTTAACTGCATTTTGCACTGACAAATGGTGCTCGGGCGGCTCTGGGGAAAAGATACCTGAGGTAAAGCAGATGTTCTAAGACAAATAATCCTACAACTTATCCCTTTATGTGCCATCAAACTGTTTTGTTAATTCTCAAAGCAGCTGGTTTGCCGAAATCAGAGGTGAAGGTGACGGGAGACTGCAGATGGAGCACATGCAGAACTTAACTATCAGACTTTCTCAATGATTTAGTGGAGTTTGGATTATTTTGTGTTACTCCTCACTCTGTATGATATCATTAATCCGTAATGTTCAGTCCATTCTTTACCTTCTCTTGTTGTATCTGTTTTTCTTCATCCAGGCATGTGCACTTCTACTTCAGTTTCTTTCTTCATTTTCCAGAACAGTTTTCAACATCCCTGGCAGGAATGAATCAGACATGTGGCATTCAGCTACACAAACTGCGGTACAAAGCCTACTGTAGCTAGCTGGCAAAAAGGACTAAAAACTAAAGAGAATAAAACCTTCAGGTTGAGAGACAGTGAATTTGTTTATTGCAACTGCACTGAATTGTGTACCATCAAGTCTTCTGTAAGGTGATTACTAACGTCCTTTACAGTGGATTTTTCTGTGGATGCAAAATGTTTATTTGATGTTTGAGTAATGGTATTTACAGTTATGTTTTTTGTTTGTTTTTTTAAAGCTGAAAACTGCCTAACATCACAAACTTGTGAAGCTGGGCTGGAAATCTCACAGCATGAAAAAATACCAACAACATTTTAACACTAAACTGCGGCAAAAGACAAAAATATCACTGTATGTAGCAGTTACGTCAGGGAAAACGGAAATACTAAAAATAACAAATACTTAGATTTACTTCACTTTTTGAGCTGCGTACTTACATTATCCCAAGTGTTTCCAACTATTTACAAACAAGAAGTACTTTTAATCAGTGTCATTTTGTCGCCCATCAATGACGTCATACCTCCTGTAATTATGGGTCTGCGTGGCGGTTGCCTGCCAAAAATTGAAATTGAAAACATTGTATTTTATCTATTTGTAAGCCACATACACTTTTTACACCTTGGTCGGTTTCAAGTATATATTTTAACCAGATGAAGGATTTTAAGTTTTATTTTTCGTACGTCTGGGTCTTACATTATCTGAAAAAAGAGACAGGCAAATGTTCAGGCAGCTCAGCTCCCGTCCTGTGATTTGTCCGCGAAAAAATGCTCCACAAATCTCTGATTTTTGAAGTGAAACTGCTTTATTCGTTTACCGGCTTTAATCCCGCGGTACGATGTTATGGAGAGGAGGACATTTCTGCGGGTAATTCCACCGTCGGTAAAAACCCGCTGAACGTCTGGGTTATACGTTATTAAAGAAACAAAAGGTAAGCAGTCTCAGTTTCCAGTTACTCCCGGTCAGCCTGAGAGAGTCCGCGAATCCTTGTTGTTTGAGGTGAAACTGCTTTATGGGTGTTTCTACCGGTTTTAATCCCCCGGTTCGTTTGTTATGAGTTGAACAAATCTGATAAATTTAAATCACCATTCAAATCTGAACGGTGTGTGTTTACAGGTGTGTGTGATGGCTTTTACAGTTATAAGTGTCACAGCGGTGATGATACAATGATATCATGGCTGATCCTGTTGTTGTGCGTGCACTGCCACACTGTCATGGTTAACTGGGACACTTGAACATAGCAGAGCCATGGTTAATGTTATTATTAACACTTGAGCTTTGACACGTAAAAATGTCTGCTGGGAAAAAGGCCTCTAAACGCATAAGGGAGTACACCAATTACATGCACAAAATATCCCACATGTCTTAATTGGGAAATGCTAAATTCAGAATATCCAAATATGATACTGGATGCTGTTTACATGACCTGTATGAAATTCCAAATATTGTGAAATGACTTGGATGATGACAAACAGTTCTGATAGTGTAAAGTCTCACACACAGATGTTAACACGTCTTCTCAGGACTGAGTGGATGTGTTCAGACTGATGACTGTAGAGCAGCTTTTAGGAATGTACATGGTAATATGTCAAACAGTGATGGATTTAAACGTGTAAAGGAATGTCAAGGTTTCATCTTCTTTTTCTAATATGTTTGAGGCTCCCTCCTCTTATTACTCACCTGTACACAGACTGTATCTCTGCTGTGTTGCACCGGATGACCTCTTCCTCTTTGAAACGTCCTACAAAACGCTGAAGGACTCTGAATAATTCAATTCCAGTAATGAGACGAATAAACAAATGCGTGCATGAATATTCAGAGATTTAGTTCATATCGTTCCAGCTTCAAAAGCCTTTGGAAAACATTGCAACAGCATGCACAATCTGCTATGCAGCTGCTACCTTTTCCTAAAGTGTACCGGCCTTTACTCATCACTGGCTGCTTTCTGCTATGGCACAACTTTTTTTTGTGTGTGTGCACACGTCCTTGGCGGCTGTTTACACGCAGATTTTTTGCAAAAGATAACAATTCCAGATGCAGTATTTTGTGGATATCGCCCTATTTTTTTTATACAGGTTAGAAAATAGAAAAGTGATCAGTGTCTGTAATATATCTTTCCTCTTTTTGGACGTACAGGTGCAAAAGTCATCACTGTTTGGTGACATCGTGTTTGTGCTTGAAAAGAAGCTCGTTTCCAACCAGCTGATGTATGAAGGATTGGTGTGATGGCTGTTGTTGTGATCTGAGCAACATCCAGCAGGAGAGAGAAGCTCTGGACAAGTTTGTTTCATCAGGGCACAAACTCCACTGTACCGTAAAATATTAAGATTATATAAAACATGTTTATTTTATTAATTTAATCTAATTAAAAGTCATTGACAACCAAATTGTTGATTTTGTTTAAGTCTTTATCAGATGGACGTATTCATAAAATTATTAGGCTAAAGAGCCTCACATGGACAAAGGAGTAATAATGAGGTTCAGAGTAAAGGTATTAAAAAGTCAAAAGCACCAAATACCTGATATTTTTATTTCCTGGTTGACTATTTCCTGAATCCAGACAGCAGATATTGATAGTTTTCATATCGTTCAAAATCATAAAATTATCTCAGAGCCAAGATTCCTGAAATGTAGGTGTTCTAAAATTCATTTATTCACGGATATTACCTTCTTTCTTATGATAGAAAAAAACCTTTTCGGCCATGGCCAGATATAGTCTGAGCAATGGTGTGGTTCTGTCAAAATTATAATAATCATGATAAAGTCTTTTTTCAGGTTAGTATTTGTCTTTTTAAAGCTAAACATTGGCTACATTAAGGCTATGTCTCATTATGTCACAAAAAAGACCAATTCTGAAATTGTTTAAAGGTTTTTCAGCTATTCTGTGAGGAAATACTGCTGAGGGAAGTTTTTGATGCAGGCCTAATGATCTTTTTCTCTGTTTGCCTGTTGATTTTCATTGGTGCTGCTTTAAATCTCATCAACACGTTCTCCTTGGTCTAAAGATTAAAAAAAAAAAAAGAGACATCACCAAAGACTTTTCCCCTTTTTCAATTAATCATCTTTATTTTACATTTCAAACCCCAACATAATCAGAGATTCATCTGAAATTCCCACTCAAAATAAGTAAATAAATATCATTTTCTTTTTTTTCTTTTTTTATTAAAAAAATAAAGAAGTGGTCATTGTGTGGCTCGGGCAGTGACTGACAGCCCATCTGGGCACAAAATAGAGAGAGATGCGTTGTTATTAGACAGACAGAATAAAGCAGGTGCAACATGTGAGGGGTGGGGGAGTCTTCCCACACATTAACAAGACTCTAATATATAATATCTCAGACTATTTAAACAGAATAATCCATCTACATATTTACACTCTATTGTGGTTTGATTCAAGTTGGGACCTTTCCCCTCTGCAGGCCCACACAACAGAAAAGCAACTAATTCAATCTGATCTTTAAATAACTGCAGACACACAGAGGCCTGCGCCATCAAACGTTTCCAGTAAGAAGATGAATTTCGTTGTGCTTTAGGAGCTCTGTGAAGAAACACCTGTTACAACTGAGGTTAATTACCATCAAACACTAAGTTAGTTGCAAACCCCCACAGTCTCATGAGGAAAATCAATGCATTGGTCTTTACTGGTTCCGTGAATGCAACAACGGATTCAGCAACAAAAGATAAATTAAAAGCGTAATAATGTAGGAAGAGAGTCTGTAACCCCAAAACAAGTTCGTTTCCATTCAGTCTGGAGTCACTTGGAGTCGCTGGCCAGCCGCGGCATGGTGACGGCGCTCATGCTGGACACATGCGGAGGCGGGACTTGGCACATGCTGCACGGACAAGGCATCCCGGTGCCAACGCCCCAGTGCTGGAAACTGCTGCCCAGCGGCCCTGCACCGGCTGCGGGAGCTTTGAGGAGTCCGTGATGGGGTCTGACCGAGGTGACGGCGGAGATGCCGGGCGCGGACAGAGAGGCGGTGGAGACGGCGGCCGGCGGGAGGAGCGGGTGGTGCACCGCCGGGTGTGAGGCGTGAGAGGCCGCCGGGTGTCCCGGCACGGGCCCCGCATGTGTCATAGTCCCACAGGCTGACGGGTGGAAGCCTCCGTGGTGTCCGCTGCTGCCGTAGATTTCGCTGACCAACCGCTTCATCTCCTCCAGCGAGTTGCTCAGCATCAGGATGTAGTTTCTCGCCAGCAGCAGGGTGGCGATTTTGGAGAGTTTGCGCACCGATGGTCCGTGCGCATAGGGCATGACCTCCCGGAGCCCGTCCATGGCCACGTTCAGGTCGTGCATCCTCTTCCTCTCGCGGCTGTTGATCTTGAGGCGGATGGTCTGCAGCTCGTTCTCTGACAGCAGTTTACGGTCTTTCTTGGACGCCATCCGGAGGGCGAGGGCGTCCTCCTCGGCGGCGGAGAGGCCGCGCAGGCCGGGGATGTCTGACGGAGAGTCGCTCTGTGTGGAGGACACGGCGCCAGAGAAGCCGTGCACGGACTTCTTCAGAGTGGACATGAAGATGTCGTCCACCTCGGGAGAGGATGGTCTGCTCGACACGCGGCTCGTATCAGAGTCCATGGTTCTGGTCCAGCACTGTGCTCTGAAGACAGACACAGAGAGAGAAAGTTCATTTAGTGAAACCCCAACGTCTCCCAAATCTCATCAAAGATAATCCACTTTTTTCTGGTGTCACAACAACTGGTGATAAATTCTTGTGGTTTCATCAGTTGAGTTTAAAAGTAGGCTACAGACAATTTCTAACTTTGGATTCAATTTATCCTGAATGCACCTTCATATGTAAACACGACTTACAAGGACATTTCTGGCAAATTTGCTTGATCATTTTTTAAATCCTTCTACTGATATTGGATCATCAGATAAGAGGTCAGTTATCAGTGAGTTCCCACACGTCTCTTCCACACCGTTTTTCTGCTTCACAAATAAAGTCTGGTAAAAACAAAAATCTGTGCAAAATACCTCTAATTACTAAAGTAATAAATCACTTACCGAGTGTTTCCAAGCGCGACGGTGAGAAAGCCTAAATGTCAAATCCACTTGTTACTCCAAACCGCATGTGACAGCCCATTTGGCACGGCTGCGTGTGACCGCAGGGTTTTATAGCGGGCTGAGGCGCACAGAGGCCGCCTCACCAGGACAACGCAGTGTCTGTCCCGGCTGCCACCCTGCGACCAATCAGCTCTGCGTAGGGAGGAGGGAGGATGATGGGAGGTGGGGGGGAGGGAGGGAGGGAAGGGGTCTGACGGAGGGTCCTCCAGCCTGATGTAATTACCAACACACAGCATCACTATTAAGTGAAATCAGACACACTTCCTCCTACATATGGCTCCTTCTTGTGGAAATGTTCGGCCCGCGTGTGCATGGATTTTATTATAATAACACATTAACATTTTCCTTTCAGGAGTTAATTGTAATTTGTTTGTTTTATTAAGAATCCGGAAACGATAATACAATAAATCAGACCTCATTTTATTTAATCATCTACATAAATTATTATTTTATTTTGTGTCAAAACCACAAACAAAGAATATATCTAAATAGGCTTACTTTTTTAATTTAATAAACCATAATATTTTATTAATCTACACAATATTCGCGCCATTATTTTAATCTGAAATTTGTTCCTCGTTTGTCTTTTTTTTTCTCTCTCTTTATTTTTGTCAGTAAACTCAATGGAGCATGAAATCACGTCCCTCCTCAAATGAACAGTACTAACGGGTCGAAGCCTCATAAGCAGCGCAATATGTTTCCTGCTTGCAGTTTTGGAGTAAATATGGTGTTTTCCGTTTTTACCCGCTGTCGACCAGCAGCTGCCGTTAAAGTGCATCTCCGACGTTAATTAATGAAGTGTGCAAAATTGTTTTTAACGGTTATGATCCGTAACATTTCAATTAGTCTGCAGAGAGCGATAGCAGTGTGGCCTGCTGCTGGCGCTCAGAGGGCCTCTGGCTGACATAAGGGCCCAGACCGGTGATGTGCTCCCGGACTAAGTGAAGCTGACAGCAGCTTTGTCCCGGAACACGACAAACTGTAATGTGCGTTCAGACGCAATCAGCTCTAATTGCCTCCACAAGTTTATCTGTTTTCATAGGACTGAGGTCGGAATATCAACTTCTCTGCATCTGCATTATGGATCAAAATTAAACTAATAATTGTTTTAGAAGGAGTATTTTAATATATACAATACAAGCCATCCAAAAAGGACCAAGTTTGATACCAGAAGATTTTCTGATTGACTTTCTTTAGGGTTTTTATTTCCCACCAAAGAGGGAGAAAGAGAAAACACACTGGGAACTGGGACACAGCACTGCTTTGTGATAGTGGGCAGGTGGGCAGGGCAAAAAAATAAATAAAATAAAATAAAAAAAGATTTTAAAAACAACAACAAAAAAACTGACTTTAGAAGACAGTGATGTGTTTTAACAATCAAATAATTTGAAAATTGTTTATTTATTCCTTCATCTAGTTTGTAGTTAGTTTTACTTAGTGTGCTGAATAAAGACTCTGTGCTGTTGCCATGGTTACCTGTAGTTTGGTAGGCCTATACCTTGCGGACTGATTTAGCAGGAGGGGGCGGGGGTCAAATTCGGTTTCAGCGGTCACCTGGCAGCCAATCAGCAACGAATATTTTCCGTTGCCGTAACCGTCAATCAGGTGGTGTCACCTCCACATCAGTCCGCCAACCAAGTGACAAAATCAAGTTCACACACACACACACACACACACACCTCGCTTTTCCCCCCCTAGTCGTTATATTTGCTTGTTTTCCCTCGTCCGTTGCGTTCGCGTGTTTACTCCCGTTAAATAAGATTATGGTAATGAGGGCGGTTAAAGTGGCATTTTAAATCAGCGGGTTTGTATCTGTGCCATCATTTGCTTCATTAGACATTCCCACAGTGTCACTGTTGCTCCGGACTCACAATCAGATACAGACAGACCTTCCTCCTCAGCTGGCTTCTTTTACATCATCATCATTGTTACCATAGGACTACAGTAGAAATTATTGACATCTATCAAAGGATTAAAGCTTTGTGACAGTCCCTCACAGGCTGGTACTGATAGGCTCATCACTTTCACAGGTTTAAAATAAAGTTTCTCAAGTTTTTGATTTTTTCTAATAGATTTCTGAAATTGTTGTTTAACAGCCTCTAAGGAACTCCAAGTGGATTATAAATTGTAACAGGCCACATCTGGAACTTTTATTATAAACCTATATCAAATGTATATAGGCTACTGTATGTCATCAGTCAGCCTACATCCTGCGGAGATGGGGTTCCTACCCAAGTTTGAGAAACTGATTAAGCTGTAGGTTAATGAGCAATTTATGCAGAACTGCTTTTACACATCATACCGAACTCACTGTGATTTCTTTTCTTTATGGTTCGTAAAAGAGAAATAAAAAAAATTAAAAAAAAAGGTGAATATCCTCAAATTTCAGAGAAAACTGAAAAAGGCCTATTTCAATTCCAAAATTCAAGGCCAGTTCACCACTGATGATGATGAGTGTATTTCAGCCCTGCATCCAGCAGTTTGCAGCATAGGCAGATCATGTTTAGTCATAAGCGATTTCCTTCTATGATATTTCCCAGATTGTTAGACAATAGCACTGGACAGACACAATAAATTCATTTCAAAGCAGACTTCAGTATGATACAAACTCACTGTGTGATCTGTGGCAGGCAAGAACATTTCCTGAATCGAGCCTAGCAGTATTTTATATGTTCTCTTCAAGAAATAAATATCTACAACATAAGCCTGTTGCTTTAACGGCCTCCACTCTTTTGATTTCAGGATTCTTACCAGAACGTGGCTGCAGTCAGGCACCACCACAAGAGCTTTACTGAGGTCCAGCACTGATGTTGGGCGATAAGGTCTGGCTCGCAGTTGGTGTTCAGGTTCATCCCAAAGGTTCTGGATGGGGTCGAGGTTCAGGCTCTGTGCAGACCAGCCAACTTCCTCTACACCAAACTGGAAAATCCATGTCTTTATGGGCCTGTTGTTGTGCTCTGTCACATAGAAACAAACTGTTGACTCAACTTGGAAGCACACAGTAACATTATATGCAGTAGTATTATCATTTCAATTGACTGGAATAGGAAGTGGCCTAAAACCAAAACTTGAGGGGGGGGGGGCTAAACCAAAAAGTACACACAAGTATATGGACATTTCCTATTTTCTTCCAACTTTGACTCTCACCACCATCATCATCCTTCCTTCTGTCCCTCTCTCTCTCTCTCTGTCTCTCTGTCCACCAGTCTGGGTGGCGGTAGGCCTAGTGCCGTGGTGAATACCAATAGTGAGGAGGAGCATATGCGAGCCATACTTAATCCTGCTAATCTGCCTCCAAAATAAAAAAGAAAGGGAACAAAAAAAAAAAAAAAAACAGAAAAGAGAGGAGGGGGGAAAAACACGAGAGAAGTTTTCTCTTTCTGTCTGGGGAGCTGACCGGCCTCGGCCAAATGAACTGAAAGACATGAATAACGTCCTGGCTCTCCCCCTCCATCCCTTTCTCTGAGAAATCTTGGAACGAAATGAAGCAAAATTCTCCCTTTTGTTGAAATCTGTAGTGAGGAACGTGAGATGCTGGCTGCTGCCGCCACCACTGCTGTTACTGTGCTGGTGTGTGTGTTTGTGTGCAACCTTGTCTCCCAGTTAGATTCACATGTAGCTCTCTTGCATTAGAGATTTACCGGACATTTAATGGCAGAGTTAAGTGCCAGAAGGAAGTGGAGTGAAATTCTGAAAATATTGCAGATCTGAATCTTCTCTATGATCCTCAGAAGAAAACACAGATGAAGGAAGCCAATGTGTTTCCACAAAAACATATTTTTCCAATGCAAACTAGCTGAATAAGCATGCCATTTGTGGGAGACAGTGTGTGTGTGTGTGTGTGTGTGTGTTTTCCTAACTCCAGTGCCTCAGGTGTCAAATTCAAAAACACAAATATGAGAGGAAACATTTCCAACCGAGGCCAGTTTACATCTACAAACATGCACAAACAGAAAAACGTCAGTTTTGAGAACACAAACTAAATCCAAGAATATCTAATTCAGAAAAACAGTCACCACAGGACAACAACCAATCATTTAATGAGAGGACGGTGACCAGAGGAATGTAATAATTACCTCAGTCATCAAAGAAGGGAACTAAATTTCTTCTGAGCCCAGAGAGGTGTAGAATTTGAAGATTCACTCTGGGATCACTCTCTCTGTTCAACAGCAACAGATAAAGTCATCTTGTTCAATATTTGATGACAAAATCCTTCTCTGGTGAAGCTCTGTCAGGCTTCCTGCTTGTTTCTGGGGCCTCTTGTCCTGTCTGGTCTTCACCAGGTGAAACACATGATCAGTCGGATTGAGGTCATGTGACTGACGTGGCCAATCAAGTACAGGCTACTCCAAAAACTCAGATTTTTCATCTGTATGCTTACAATCATTGCCCTGCTGTACAAACTGTATAAAAGGCCACAGAGGCCCCTTTAAATCAGCACTTTAAGGCCATTGTTTAATTTTGAATCAAACGTGCTGGAGAGCCAAAACAATGACAAATCAATTGTTTTCCTATTTACTTACAGGCCTCCCTTTATAGGTTGACAGACGCTGGTGACCATGTAGCCTGTGCTTTACACACGTATAGGCTGCAACAACTTGTCCAAATGAAGGATGTGCTGAGCTGCTGATTTACCTAGAGGCGACATATGGGTGTTTTTTTTCAATATGTCATTCTTCATGCTTATGTCCCAGTAAATCATTATAGATGGTAGAGAGTTCCTTTGCGTAGGTCTCATTCACAATGAAAAGCACTTTCCCGGCTTTTTGAATCTATATGTGTAAACTGTTAAAACACTAATATCAGCATGCTGATATGTTAACATGCAGATGTCAGTAGGTATAATGCTTAGCCTGTTCAGCATCTTAGCGTGTTAGCATGCTAACAATAAGCCTGTAGCACTAAATAGGAAGTACAGCTGAGGTTGATGGGAATCTCTTTAATTTTATTTGGTTCTGAAAATTAAAATATTTGACAAATTAAAATTTTAACCTGATGATGAATCAAGAGGAAACGTTCAGTCCATCGTGGTGGGAACATAATAACCCATAATCCAATAGTTCTTAAGACAATTCACTCAAAGCTACAAATGTGAACCACATGGAGGCACTAGAGGAAAGATCAGAGGATCACCACAGTCAGCAGGCTTTACCTTATGGGGGTCATGAATGTCTCTACCATCTTTCATGCGAATCATTTCAACAAAATTTGAGATATTTCAGTCGAGACCAAAGCAGTGGACTGACCAACAGATGGATAAAAACAGAAATTAATGCAGGTTCAGAGTAAGAAATACATATGAAGGCAGGAAATTAATGTAAAAAAAAACCTTCTAAAAATAAAAGTAGGTTTTAGAAAGTACAAAGGTTTAGAAATCCACCTAACCTGAGATCGCCAGGTGATTTCAGTCCCTGACCACAAAAATCTGATCAAACCTCGCCTAGAATAACCAAACTCTGAACAGACCTGCGCAGGTACATGTGGGGTGAAGGGGTCACTATAATGTAGTCAAGTCAAGGCCATCGAACACATGATAAACCATGTGGATCCCGGCTGCAGAGGGAGTCTTCGGGCCTCCGTGCCTCTGGGGCTGGACAGTGTTGGGTTATGCTGGCCGGGGGCTTTATCTCTACAACAGCTATTAGGAGGTAATTAAGTCCTAACACTGCCGAGCCTCCCATGGTTACTATAACATAACTGCAAATGGGAAGCTTACAAGCTCCTTTAGACGGCATGACAAATTGAATGGAACTCATTGGGCTTTAGCTATTATTCCAGCGGCCCCATCTGGCTGGGAAAAGATAAAGGGGATTTGCTGGAGGTTGTGAGGGGTTGAGCCTCCATGCTCGGTGTGTGAGTGAGAGTGTGTGTGTGTGTGTGTGTGTGTGTGTGTGAGGGATAAGGAACGAGAGGGGGGTCCCGGTCCAGCGTAGGGAGTGTTTTGAGGGTTGCATGAGGGATTTTTTTTTTTTTTCTCTCCCCTCTTTGGTCTGAGCTTCAATTCAGCAGGCAGCCTGAGATTTGCTTTGGCCAAATGTTACAAATGTTTCGACAACCTGGTCTCTGATCCTCGGGGGTCACTCGGGAGGGCACGGGGGTACAACGGCTTTACGCCCAGAGATTTAACAAAGCAGCATGGGGATGAATATATTCACACTTGTATTCACCTCGCGGGCCTCCAGATGCTTGTTTTAGGGAGACAGAGACTAGACTGAGCCGCACTCTGCCCAAAGCAGGCCAGCTGGTAGTTTGTATGTCCAGGACCGAACTTGGACAAAAAAAGTGCCACGTTCACTGGAGTGCTGCTGTCAATTGTTGTCAGGGGGAAAATATGGTGAAAGACTGTTGAAAGTTTTTTTTAAAGATGTTTAGAAAGTTCTGGAAATTCTCAGACTGTGGAATATCACCTTTAATTCATTGGCTTTAATTAAAAGTAACAATTGATCCACATAATGATCTACACACCCCCTTTTTTTTTCCAACTTGTAGTTTTAAGATTGTGCCAGATCATTATGCATCAATTTGAATGGACTAATCCTGCCAAGCATTTCATCTCTAATCTGATTTGGCTCCTGTTTTTATCACTTATTTTCATCCATAGTTTGTGTCACGAAGCAGTAGAGACCACAAAGATGAAAGTGGACATTTTTATTAGTATTGAATTATACTGACAGTTGTTTATATATATATTTTTTCCCACCTCATTTATATCAATGAGAGTAGGCTAAATAACAAAACATCTCTCTGTATAATGCAGTACAGTTCAACAGCACCACAAACTACATCATGTAAAATAGTTGGACCAACACCTCTACGAAGCAGTTTCAATAAAAACACAACAGTCAACAACAACATTCAAGAAGGAGGATTTAATGCAGGGCTGTACGTTGCATTACTTTAAGCTAGGTGTTCCTAATAAACTGGCAGCTGAGTTTATATCTTACCCAGACTATAGCTACACTAATGCAGGTGAATTTATAACTTATAGATCACATGAGATTTCACCCACCCCGGCATTTTCGAGTTGCTCTGTAGTCTCCCTGTTCGACTGAACCACTATAATAATGTGAAGGAAAACAAGCAAAACTACATTAGCGCCACCATCTGGTCAGGAGTGTGGTTGAACTTTCTGATGGGTAAAAGTCTGTGTCCTGTCTCATTCATCTGCCAGTGATCTCCGATTTTGTACGTCTGTGTTGTCATTGACATGCTCAATTTGTTTTGGTTGTCAGGTAACTGCAACTGTACAAAACTAATTCTTGGTCTTAGTGTTTGGGGTTTCCCGGTTCCTGAAAGTTCTCCTTTGGGTGATACTGTCTCATCTTGAGAACAGTGGGTGATAAAAGATTCAAAATCTCACCCACATGCATCACCCTCAGTGAAATAAGTGTTCGCCGTTTTCCACTTTATCCACTCTTGAGAGCGTTTTTCAGGAGTGGAACTTGCCCGTCTTTGTGTGAACGGACAGCCCGAACAATAAGAAAATTTATCTGTGTTATTGAAGACACGGTCTTAGTCCCGCTGAAAGTCAGTGATAGCCCTACAGTATCCTCAGTGCTGCATCACAATGGGTGTAAAGGGGTCTAATGATGGGGATCTGCCAGGCTTAACAGGCTCTCATTCAGATGGCGATTGTCAGAAGGCCAGAGACAATAGGATGAGGAATAACAATGGCGTACACAAGCAGCCCAGGCCATCCCCGTTCTGCTGCAATTAGCGTCATATGGAGGGATTGAGAGGCTGGGTTACATTCCTTTACTCTCACTACCAGCCTCCTGATCCCATCACACACACACACACACACACACACACACACAAGCTCATCATCCCTAACAAGGGGGCGGACTACTTTAGCTACTTTATTACCACCCTACTGCTAACCAGCTGTCACCCCCCGAGCACATGCACATACACACATACAGAAATAATTCAAACCTTCTGGGTTGGCTCTGGGATCAGCTGCAGGTGTTTTCAAAAGGTGGTAAATCTGAAAGTTGTCCACCTTTACAGACATGCTCAGGTAGGTGGAGGCGAACATGGATCATTATTATGAACATAGTTCCTAGGATACTGGGTTGTACTGTTTGTACCACCACAAGAGCTGGTGGCGGCCCCCGTGCTGCTGAATGTCCGGCAAAAGTTCTTTATTTGCTGTTGGAATCTGCAAAGAGGAAGGAAGAGGGTAAAGGAGGATAGGAGACAGAAGTTGATGTTGACACCAGACTATATTATATTATACTATGTATAACACTGTTGGGACTATTGGTGCATTCCATTTGAAGTGGGAAATCAGAAATTTCCCAGTCAGAAACTTCAACTGGAGCGTCCTCAGAAAGTTAAAAGAACCTCACCAACGTTAACCTCAAAATCCAAGATGGCTGCTCTGAGCATTAACAGAAGAGAAAGCTGTAGTAATATACTGTGTAGTAGCACAGTGGCTTATTAAATCAGTCGCACACGCGCAGTACTGTGCAACTTCTCTCTGTGGACATGTTGCTATGGTGTTTCTATGCACAAAATACAGTGTAATGCACTGTTATCAACTGGTGTTGCTGACGATAACAACAACAATCAAGCAACAACAACAAGCTTCTGATTTGCTGTACTGGGTGTGATGTCATTCCCAGTTCCCACATCCGACTTCTGAGGTAACGCAGCATATGTTTCTTGCCCTGTCTTTACCAACTGCAAACATCAAGACAATCTTTCCTCAAACCAAGTAACTAACCGAGTAGTTTTAGTTTTAGTTGCTTAAACTTAACGAGAACAATCATATGAGTAATTTTGAAAGGCCCTATAAACCATTTTGTCCTTTAGGTGCGAGGAGCTGTTGCACAGACGGCAGGGACTGAGCAGACGTTAACGTACTGAGGGGCTGAGAGAGTGGACAGGTCTCCAGAGCAGGGCCACAGGGGCCACAGAGTTGGGGGGGGGGGGGGGGGGGTGGTTAGAGGATTTCTGGGCCCACTTGGCAACTCGACACACTAGCTCTCCTTCAATTCTTCAGCAATTATGCTGTCATCAAGCCATTTTGGCTTTTTTTTTTTTAATGAAGAGAGGGACACAAATAAGGGCCACGCTAGTTTAATTAAACTAATACCAATTCATGTTCCAGCGAGATGCTTGAGGCGTCATTAGGAGGAGAAGGACAGAAAGGGCCTGTTCCTGTGTGTGTCTGTGCACGAGTACATGCATGTAAGGCCATTATGTATGTGAGAAATTTGGAGTATGTGTGTGTGTGTGTGTGTGTGTGTGTGTGGGGGCGTGTGTCCCCTCACTTCCAGTCCATTGAGCTGCGGTGCGGTTGCATGCGCTCTGATGCCCTGGTTTTGGTCCAACTGAACAGAATGTGTGGAGGGAAGGAGGGAGGTGATGGGAGGAAGCAGAAAAGAGGAGGAGGAGGAGGAGGTGGGGGTCTGCTTGGAGGGGGCTGTTTGTCACTGTGAATCGGCTCAGGGTGGTTCACATCATCTGGCCATTGATGGCCGCCCCTCCCCTGTTGTAAAACAAGCTCCTGTGGGCCTGCCTGAACACTGGGGGCATTGTGTCCCACCCTCGCAGGAAACATACCACCCAAAGTGCTGCTACCCCCACCACCATCCACCCACAGCATCCCCAGTCCTTCTCCCTCTCTGTCCATCAACATCTTCTCCCACCTTGCCCAACGGCAGTCTGATGTTAACCTCGAGCTGGAGGCGAATCAGCAGAGGAGACGGACACAGGATGAGCAAGAGTGTGATCACGTAAAAGCAACAGGTTGGACTAATGAGGCCGGAGTGAAGGGATGGAGGGAAAGAGGGAGCAAGTGGAGGAGGCTGAGGGAGGTGCAGAGAGTAAGACAGATTTGAAGGGCTGGTGTAAAGGGGGCGTACCCCACGGTTTCCGTAATATGGAGGGCTAATGGGAAGATTGATGGATTGAGACAGCAAAACAAAACAAGGGGTGGTGATAAAATGTAGAGTGGGGGATAGAGCAAGTAGGGATCGGGCTGAATGGTGTCTTGAAGCCTCAATTCTGAGGGTGTGTGAGTGTGTGTGTCACAAGGCCAGGAGAAGGAGGAAAATTTACTGCCTTTGGGGGCAGGGAGTGGGTGTGACTCGTTCCCTAATTACCAGGGAGGTCTCAGGAGCTATGGGTACAAGACAAGTGTGAAGGGTGGGAGAATGAGACAGGATACAAGGGGTTAGTGCAGGTCAATGCTGACCACCTAAGATGCCCCTTGCAAAAGACACACA
>NW_019174307.1:18682170-18689061 GCF_002260705.1 Seriola dumerili
TAGGATAATGTTGGTCCACTATCTCACTGGCCATTCACATGTCATGAGAACAGCAAACCAGTGAAAAAAACAGAGTCTCTAATCTGGTGCCCACGCTGGGACAGGGCCACAAGTTCACTCAGCACGGTGGTAATGCTGTGTGTTCGTGTGTGTGTGTGTGTGTGTGTGTGTGTGTGTGTGTGGTGTTTGTCAGGGGTGGAAGAAGTATTCAGATCATTTATGTCAGAAAAACACCAAACTGTATGTAAGTAAAATCCCTGGACTTTAAATTTCACATACGCATGAGTACCGAAGTATTATTAGAAACAGCATGTTTTTATGATTAACTGATTAAATAGTTTGTTAGAAAAAGCTCCAAAATCTTGATTGTTTTGTTCAATCAACAGTAGAAACACGGAAGATATTCAACTGACATTGAACTGATATAAATGAATGTGCTCCCAACAAGAGCGACAGCATCAGTCATTTGTTTATGTTTTTCCATCGCACAGCATCCGCAGTCAATTTTCAACTGACAGTCAGATTTCTTTTAACCATTACCACAATCATTCCCCAACCATGTATTGATTATTGTATCCATGACAACAAAAGTTAGTTAGTGAAGTGTACTTTTAACTCAAAACCATGTTAACCAAGGCTGAACTACAGGGTTGCCATGTCACAAAACTGATTTATCCTTCATTTGTAATATTTTTGGAAGGCACTGACAAAAGATGCTGTCCTGCTGATAGGGGCAGACCAACGTTGTATTTTGTTCTTTTAAAGGTCCCATATTGTATAAAGTAAGATTTCTATGTCTGTTTTGATTATAAAGCAGGTCTAGGTTCAATATATATACTGTGAAAGTATCAAAGCGCTCAGTCCACAGAGAAAGGCACACAGCCTGTATTCAGAAACTGAGCCTTAAAACGAGCCGTCAGGACTTCTGTAACTTTGTGATGTCACAACAAAACAGTCATCGCTCTCGCACATGCCACAGGCAGGATTTGGTTTTTCTGAGAGTTTACCTTAAATCTGTTATATCTTTGTTCAATCACTCTAAAAAAAAACAGCCAATCAGAAGAGAGGCTCAGAGCCTAATCTCTTCTGATTGGCTCACGGACCTGTTACTTTACTCCCGAGTGAGGCCTGAGAGAGGAGATGTAAAACTACATAAAACTACAAATATATATCTTCTTATGGATATCAACACTTTAAATAAAACACTGGAAAAGTTTAAGATATGGGACCTTTAATTTGAAGGAAAAGCAGGAAATCCTCACATTTTATTGTCAGGAAGTAATAAATATTTGGCATTTTTTTCTCATTAGCAAAATCTGAATTTAATTTTCTGTCCTTCATCTGAACGACGAATTGTTTGGACTCGATCTTAAATTGATGTTTTCTTCAGTGTACATGAGAAACTCCTCTTAACAATTACTACCGCAGCTTTTTGTGTGGAAATGACGCTGCCAGAACAACCCACCAACCCACACACACACACACACACACACACACACACACACACACACACATACACATAGAAAACAGCCAACATGAGCACGATGGCAGTACGAATAATGAAGTGAAATGAAGTGGTAATTCAGTGATTATCATTCTAAAAAAAAGTGTGCTATTTTTCTCCCCTAACCTTGAGCACAAGGTTACTTTCCACCTCTAGTGTTTGTCCACATGTCCACGTCTCGCCTGCATTTGTGAGAGAAAAAAATTAGGCTACATGCGAGTAGTTATCACTTGGCCCATCGCTGTTTTTCCATGACAATGAAAACAAATCCAGCTTACACTCATTTCTGTTTTTTCTCAGCCTCTGTATGTGTGAGAGAAAGCCTCCCTCTGTCCTCACTCTATAAAGGCTTGATCTCTGTCTCTGTTGAATATGTTAATCCATCTGGTGGTCCCCCCTGCTCTTTCTCTCTGTCCACGAGACCCCCACTGCCCTACTCTCCCTTCCCAAGTAGGGGAAAGGGGATCTAGGCTACTTCAGTGGAGGCTTGGTGGGCCAGGACTTCATCCCCCTGGTTGATTATGTGCGGGCGGAGAGAAGAGGGAGAAGGAGAGGTGCAGGACGTAATCCTATTGACCATCCCTGTCACATATGGTGAACGCACTGGCCTCTCCAGCGGTACAGTCGGTGGAGTGGCAGGGCCAGCTTGCCTCTCCAATCAGGGCACATTTGCACTAAAGCTCTCATGTGGGATCACTGGTGTAGAAAAGACGAGGATTGTTTTGCTCGTTGTCACAGAGATGGTGTCCACTGCCATCTGATTACAGTTTGATTACACACGCACAATCAGTGATGTGCAACACTTTTAATGGTTCGAGTTAAACAGGTTACACTTGCTAACTTTTTCAGTTTTCATCTACTTTTAAAATAGTTTTATCATCTTTTTATTATTTCATGTCTTTTTTTTTTCATTTGCTTGTATCTTTGTCCAAAAAGTGTTGTACTGATAAAGTTTATTGCTTTGATCACAGAGAGCTACAATTAATCTACAGTACATGGCTGATTTTCATGAATGAGTTTTTCGAAATTTAAAAGAGGTCATCTTCCAAGCGATGATTATTTGTTTAAGTTATTATGGATATGATGAAGAGTTTATCTCGCAGGTCTGACATAAAAACAAACAAAGCTTGCCTGCTGCTTGCTGGAAGAACATGCATATTTTTTATCTCAAAGACATTGGTTACTTTCATGTTTTCACATTATTTATTTACACCAAAGTGCAGCCAGAAAACATGAGGTGAATGAAAGATGATAAAATTTGGTGCTAAAATGTTTGTCTGGTGTATGTGTGTGTAGAGTTTTTGTTTCTTGGCTTTTAACACGTGAATTATTGAAATTCCATCATAACAAGCTTCACCTTCAAACAAACAAGATACCACTGTCCAAATGATAAAAATGATAGAATCTAAAAACATATATCATATGATAAAATGTAAAACAGACAAAGACTGAATGAGTTTTCAGCTCTTCAGGGTTGTAATAATGCTTGTGTCATTTGTTTATCAACAAATGTGGCGACTTTTATATGTTTCTGATTGTTTCCAGCCCTGTGTCTTACGATATAATGTAATCCAATACAACAACATAAACTGTAAGCTCTATTTCACTGCAGTATATAGTGAGGTGTTACTTTTATTTTGTCTAATCTCTGTGTTCCCAACATCATATCAAAAACATAAACATCAGAGGTTGTGGGGGACCAATATTGTGTGTGTGTGTGCGTGTGTATGTGTGTGTGTGTGTGTGTGTGTGTCAGCGGGGGGATCTGGCCTTGTGTTAGCGGCAGCCTCAACGTCTGTTCAGTTCTGGTGGAGGTGTGGGAGCCTGCGGGGGGCTTTTTGTCCGAGGACCACTGTTACAATCCACGTTGGCCATTCAGCCCCAGCCATGTCAATTGGCATATGGTTGATCCACCTCTAATGGGTTCATGTAACCAGAAAATGCTGCTTTTCAGGGACCTGCATTCTCCTTCAAGCGGGTGAGATTAAGATGTAATGTTGCTCTCTCCCTCCACAACAGGGGGTCAGTGGAAGTGACGGGGAGAGGGAGACGATTAGGACACGTGAGCCGCCAGAAGACGCCCTTGGGGCAAAGGAAAGCGAGGCCAGAGTGGATGTTGGGCACGAATGATAATCTTTTACAATTAGATCACTTTTTTAATTGCCATTGAAACTGTGTTTCTGAATGAATAAATAATTAAAATATTACTCTATTCAAACAGTTTTTTAGGGTCAAAGTTCATTCTTGACTTTGAAAAAATCTGTTGAAAAAACAATCTCACATCAAGGTCCATTTAGTAGCTATCCTGGTGCTTTCACATGTCACATGATCTTTAACCACACTTCCTTAAAAGGTTTTCTTTGCAGATGGATTCCCAAGCGCTAATTCCAACCCTTGCAATCAAACTTGAACTTATCTGCCAATCAAACGTATGTTTAAAACTGTATAAACTGTAGACGTAACCTAAGATAACTGTGAGTGGTTTCTGTATGATAACATTTTCAAGGAGGGGTCATTTAAATAATTACTATGTATTTGTTTTTCCCACCCAAAGCTCAGATGTCCATAAAGTTAAGAGGCCTCACAAGAGACATAAAAAAGAAAAAATGTAACTGGACAAGCTGAGGCTGAGATCCACTGTCTTTTAGTCCTTAGAATGAGTCACGCTCCTACACTTCCCATAATGCAACTCAGTAGCATCTTCCATTATCTATCATCAGGGTTATTTTTTAACTTTTGAAAGCTCACTCCAGAGCCAACAGTTACTCATCTGTTTCCACAAGCTGAGTAGCAGTCCACTCCTAATGACAAATGAAGTAAATTCTCATGTGTAAATTTGATGGATTAACCCTTTAATGGAGCAGAATGAGATGTTTTTAACAAAGGACCACAAATGGCCAATGATAATCAATCAATAATAAAAGTCTCGTGATTCATCTTGGGACACATTCACCCACGTACCCCCAATCTCTCACCATCCACGCTTTACTTTTAGTTCCCACAGTTCCACGTTCTGTTTTCCCACCAATAGAGCCGCTGTTATTAGAGCAGCTTATCAGGAAGCCTCGTACCTAAACCTGCTAAGTCCATTGTCCAGCTCATACACAACACTTCTTACCAGAACCTCTCGGACTGACATGCCCATATACACAGTCAGTCAAACACACACACACACACACACACACACACACACACATGCACAAAACTTGTCACTCCCCTGTCAACCTAATTTGCTTCTAACATGGAGAATGGACACGCCCTCCTCTAATGAGAACAAATCTCTCCTTTTCCCCCTCTGTCTCTCAGTTTGCCTTTCCTTCCTTATTCTCTCCATCTCCTCACACCCCCCACCCCCCACCCCGGTCCCTCCAACCTTTGCTTCCTGCCTTTTGATATTGTAGCCATCTCACTCATGCCACCAATTAGCGACATAATAGAGCAGCGGGCTCCTGCCTACTGACTGCTTGGACCTCAATGATCCACTGCTGCTGAAGGGACACAGATGTAAAGACAAGAGAGAGGTGTTTTGAAATGGCAAAAGACAAGGTGTGGTCAAATAGTCGCAAAAATGTTCTTTCTCTGTCCTTGACCAAACATCATGAAGTCTGGAAAAATTTGAAAGAATTCAAAAAGTTAAGCTCGGGAAAAAAAACAGCTCATGTATAAACAGAAGGTAAATCTCCTGCTGAAAAACTTTAAGGGCAAAGTAAATCATACATCAGAGCGTTAAAAAAGTATGATTTTGAAAGTTAGCAGCCTAATTCATTAGAAATAAATAAATGGATCTCCCACTGTCCTTCCTCTGGATTGGCCAGACAATACCGCAGAAGAACCAGCACCGGTCCCCTATAACGCTGTTTATTTTCAGCATGAGTGCGTCTCACTGCCAAAGTATGTACAGTAGTTACAGAGAAACAACATCATTCATTTGGAGTCATGCTTCTGTCCACCTGGTGAAGGTTAGTTAGGTTTGGCTTTGAAAGGTTTCTCAGGCATCAAAATGCTTCAGTGTGTTTTCTATCATTTCATGTGAAAGAGTTAAAGCACATTTCCCCCAGTTTTCATTTTGGAGAGGTTTATAGGTAAAAAAAAAAAAAAAGAACAATAAAGGATTACTAAACTAAACTATTAGGCATAGAGGCCTTGAAGAGCAGTTTTTGACAAGATGTTGAAGTATTGTGGAGCTTTTTCTTCTTGTTTTATAAAGTATATCTTGTTGGCAGTTAAATAATATCACTTACTGTAAATATTAAAGAAAAAATACCATGTATGAGCAGATGTAGTTGAGGTTGGGTTGTAGTCACATGCAAAACAAGCACATTTTCAGAAACTACAATATGTTATCTTTCAATTTAGGTCTTGTGAATGCATTTTGGCCTTACAGTTCTTCTTAGTTCAGAGTCTTAATAGTTCAGAAAGTGGCACCGAATTGATCTTTTGTTGTCAGACCAGCTGCATTTCAAGACGCTGAGCTCATATTGACACATTTCTTTTCCATTCATAAAGGCAGGGAGAGCTGGGATTGTCAGGAGGAAAGAAGCAGATATGATTGGCCATGATTGTCACACAAACACCATCATACATTATGAGGAGGTGTATGAGTGACTCTCTTTTCCCACCCCATATCCAGTATCCACCTTTTGCCTTGGCCTTGTCTGATGACAGTACAAGCCGACTGTGTTTATTGTTAACGGCTTGGTCTAGTTTTCTGGTTGTGGTCAATTTGGCCTGTATGCATCCAGTTTGAGGAGATCTGTGTTATGTAGGTTAATACCCAATGCAGTGAAACAGCTTATTCAGACAAAACACACCTCTGACTGTGTCTGTCTGCAGGCCTGTCTCTGTCTGCCTCGATCACGATTGTCGTCGTGTTTGTGAGCGGCGAAAACTTCAGTATTTTGGATGAATTTTGAGTTTCTGAGAATTCCTTTTTTTTAATTTAATGTTTCGACTTAAATTTACTTAAATTTTATTTTATTTTTTTCACATAAAAACTAATGACAGTGAGTATAAAATATTTCATGAACAGCATAAATGTTTGGATTAATATCGTTTTATATTATATTCTCACACACATATAGGCCTACAGCAGTCTCTGTCTCCAACGGCAGCTAGTGTGCCATTAAATGAGGCCATTGTTACTGATTAATTAATGAGTATTTTTTTTTGTTCATGCTAAACTGGGATTAGCATATTCATAAGGGCAGACATCTTTCAGACAGCTTTGAGTGAATCTGGAGGGTCTGTTTTCTCACTGTGTTCTTGTTTGTGCCCATACATAACCCCGTTTGTTGACCGCAGTCCTACCCCATTAACTCCCATGATCCTCCATGTCACAGATGCAGAGATAGAAACGCAAGAGAGAGAGAGAGAGAGAGAGAGAGAGA
>NW_019174307.1:18694656-18716200 GCF_002260705.1 Seriola dumerili
CACACACACACACACACACACACACACACACACACACACACATACACATAGAAAACAGCCAACATGAGCACGATGGCAGTACGAATAATGAAGTGAAATGAAGTGGTAATTCAGTGATTATCATTCTAAAAAAAAGTGTGCTATTTTTCTCCCCTAACCTTGAGCACAAGGTTACTTTCCACCTCTAGTGTTTGTCCACATGTCCACGTCTCGCCTGCATTTGTGAGAGAAAAAAATTAGGCTACATGCAAGTAGTTATCACTTGGCCCATCGCTGTTTTTCCATGACAATGAAAACAAATCCAGCTTACACTCATTTCTGTTTTTTCTCAGCCTCTGTATGTGTGAGAGAAAGCCTCCCTCTGTCCTCACTCTATAAAGGCTTGATCTCTGTCTCTGTTGAATATGTTAATCCATCTGGTGGTCCCCCCTGCTCTTTCTCTCTGTCCACGAGACCCCCACTGCCCTACTCTCCCTTCCCAAGTAGGGGAAAGGGGATCTAGGCTACTTCAGTGGAGGCTTGGTGGGCCAGGACTTCATCCCCCTGGTTGATTATGTGCGGGCGGAGAGAAGAGGGAGAAGGAGAGGTGCAGGACGTAATCCTATTGACCATCCCTGTCACATATGGTGAACGCACTGGCCTCTCCAGCGGTACAGTCGGTGGAGTGGCAGGGCCAGCTTGCCTCTCCAATCAGGGCACATTTGCACTAAAGCTCTCATGTGGGATCACTGGTGTAGAAAAGACGAGGATTGTTTTGCTCGTTGTCACAGAGATGGTGTCCACTGCCATCTGATTACAGTTTGATTACACACGCACAATCAGTGATGTGCAACACTTTTAATGGTTCGAGTTAAACAGGTTACACTTGCTAACTTTTTCAGTTTTCATCTACTTTTAAAATAGTTTTATCATCTTTTTATTATTTCATGTCTTCTTTTTTTCATTTGCTTGTATCTTTGTCCAAAAAGTGTTGTACTGATAAAGTTTATTGCTTTGATCACAGAGAGCTACAATTAATCTACAGTACATGGCTGATTTTCATGAATGAGTTTTTCGAAATTTAAAAGAGGTCATCTTCCAAGCGATGATTATTTGTTTAAGTTATTATGGATATGATGAAGAGTTTATCTCGCAGGTCTGACATAAAAACAAACAAAGCTTGCCTGCTGCTTGCTGGAAGAACATGCATATTTTTTATCTCAAAGACATTGGTTACTTTCATGTTTTCACATTATTTATTTACACCAAAGTGCAGCCAGAAAACATGAGGTGAATGAAAGATGATAAAATTTGGTGCTAAAATGTTTGTCTGGTGTATGTGTGTGTAGAGTTTTTGTTTCTTGGCTTTTAACACGTGAATTATTGAAATTCCATCATAACAAGCTTCACCTTCAAACAAACAAGATACCACTGTCCAAGTGATAAAAATAATAGAATCTAAAAACATATATCATATGATAAAATGTAAAACAGACAAAGACTGAATGAGTTTTCAGCTCTTCAGGGTTTTAATAATGCTTGTGTCATTTGTTTATCAACAAATTTGGCGTTTCTGATTGTTTTCAGCCCTGTGTCTTACGATATAATGTAATCCAATACAACAACATAAACTGTAAGCTCTATTTCACTGCAGTATATAGTGAGGTGTTACTTTTATTTTGTCTAATCTCTGTGTTCCCAACATCATATCAAAAACATAAACATCAGAGGTTGTGGGGGACCAATATTGTGTGTGTGTGTGCGTGTGTATGTGTGTGTGTGTGTGTGTGTGTGTGTGTGTGTCAGCGGGGGGATCTGGCCTTGTGTTAGCGGCAGCCTCAACGTCTGTTCAGTTCTGGTGGAGGTGTGGGAGCCTGCGGGGGGCTTTTTGTCCGAGGACCACTGTTACAATCCACGTTGGCCATTCAGCCCCAGCCATGTCAATTGGCATATGGTTGATCCACCTCTAATGGGTTCATGTAACCAGAAAATGCTGCTTTTCAGGGACCTGCATTCTCCTTCAAGCGGGTGAGATTAAGATGTAATGTTGCTCTCTCCCTCCACAACAGGGGGTCAGTGGAAGTGACGGGGAGAGGGAGACGATTAGGACACGTGAGCCGCCAGAAGACGCCCTTGGGGCAAAGGAAAGCGAGGCCAGAGTGGATGTTGGGCACGAATGATAATCTTTTACAATTAGATCACTTTTTTAATTGCCATTGAAACTGTGTTTCTGAATGAATAAATAATTAAAATATTACTCTATTCAAACAGTTTTTTAGGGTCAAAGTTCATTCTTGACTTTGAAAAAATCTGTTGAAAAAACAATCTCACATCAAGGTCCATTTAGTAGCTATCCTGGTGCTTTCACATGTCACATGATCTTTAACCACACTTCCTTAAAAGGTTTTCTTTGCAGATGGATTCCCAAGCGCTAATTCCAACCCTTGCAATCAAACTTGAACTTATCTGCCAATCAAACGTATGTTTAAAACTGTATAAACTGTAGACGTAACCTAAGATAACTGTGAGTGGTTTCTGTATGATAACATTTTCAAGGAGGGGTCATTTAAATAATTACTATGTATTTGTTTTTCCCACCCAAAGCTCAGATGTTCATAAAGTTAAGAGGCCTCACAAGAGACATAAAAAAAGAAAAAATGTAACTGGACCAGCTGAGGCTGAGATCCACTGTCTTTTAATCCTTAGAATGAGTCACACTCCTACACTTCCCATAATGCAACTCAGTAGCATCTTTCATTATCTATCATCAGGGTTATTTTTTAACTTTTGAAAGCTCACTCCAGAGCCAACAGTTACTCATCTGTTTCCACAAGCTGAGTAGCAGTCCACTCCTAATGACAAATGAAGTAAATTCTCATGTGTAAATTTGATGGATTAACCCTTTAATGGAGCAGAATGAGATGTTTTTAACAAAGGACCACAAATGGCCAATGATAATCAATCAATAATAAAAGTCTCGTGATTCATCTTGGGACACATTCACCCACGTACCCCCAATCTCTCACCATCCACGCTTTACTTTTAGTTCCCACAGTTCCACGTTCTGTTTTCCCACCAATAGAGCCGCTGTTATTAGAGCAGCTTATCAGGAAGCCTCGTACCTAAACCTGCTAAGTCCATTGTCCAGCTCATACACAACACTTCTTACCAGAACCTCTCGGACTGACATGCCCATATACACAGTCAGTCAAACACACACACACACACACACACACACACACACACACATGCACAAAACTTGTCACTCCCCTGTCAACCTAATTTGCTTCTAACATGGAGAATGGACACGCCCTCCTCTAATGAGAACAAATCTCTCCTTTTCCCCCTCTGTCTCTCAGTTTGCCTTTCCTTCCTTATTCTCTCCATCTCCTCACACCCCCCACCCCCCACCCCGGTCCCTCCAACCTTTGCTTCCTGCCTTTTGATATTGTAGCCATCTCACTCATGCCACCAATTAGCGACATAATAGAGCAGCGGGCTCCTGCCTACTGACTGCTTGGACCTCAATGATCCACTGCTGCTGAAGGGACACAGATGTAAAGACAAGAGAGAGGTGTTTTGAAATGGCAAAAGACAAGGTGTGGTCAAATAGTCGCAAAAATGTTCTTTCTCTGTCCTTGACCAAACATCATGAAGTCTGGAAAAATTTGAAAGAATTCAAAAAGTTAAGCTCGGGAAAAAAAACAGCTCATGTATAAACAGAAGGTAAATCTCCTGCTGAAAAACTTTAAGGGCAAAGTAAATCATACATCAGAGCGTTAAAAAAGTATGATTTTGAAAGTTAGCAGCCTAATTCATTAGAAATAAATAAATGGATCTCCCACTGTCCTTCCTCTGGATTGGCCAGACAATACCGCAGAAGAACCAGCACCGGTCCCCTATAACGCTGTTTATTTTCAGCATGAGTGCGTCTCACTGCCAAAGTATGTACAGTAGTTACAGAGAAACAACATCATTCATTTGGAGTCATGCTTCTGTCCACCTGGTGAAGGTTAGTTAGGTTTGGCTTTGAAAGGTTTCTCAGGCATCAAAATGCTTCAGTGTGTTTTCTATCATTTCATGTGAAAGAGTTAAAGCACATTTCCCCCAGTTTTCATTTTGGAGAGGTTTATAGGTAAAAAAAAAAAAAAAGAACAATAAAGGATTACTAAACTAAACTATTAGGCATAGAGGCCTTGAAGAGCAGTTTTTGACAAGATGTTGAAGTATTGTGGAGCTTTTTCTTCTTGTTTTATAAAGTATATCTTGTTGGCAGTTAAATAATATCACTTACTGTAAATATTAAAGAAAAAATACCATGTATGAGCAGATGTAGTTGAGGTTGGGTTGTAGTCACATGCAAAACAAGCACATTTTCAGAAACTACAATATGTTATCTTTCAATTTAGGTCTTGTGAATGCATTTTGGCCTTACAGTTCTTCTTAGTTCAGAGTCTTAATAGTTCAGGAAGTGGCACCGAATTGATCTTTTGTTGTCAGACCAGCTGCATTTCAAGACACTGAGCTCATATTGACACATTTCTTTTCCATTCATAAAGGCAGGGAGAGCTGTGATTGTCAGGAGGAAAGAAGCAGATATGATTGGCCATGATTGTCACACAAACACCATCATACATTATGAGGAGGTGTATGAGTGACTCTCTTTTCCCACCCCATATCCAGTATCCACCTTTTGCCTTGGCCTTGTCTGATGACAGTACAAGCCGACTGTGTTTATTGTTAACGGCTTGGTCTAGTTTTCTGGTTGTGGTCAATTTGGCCTGTATGCATCCAGTTTGAGGAGATCTGTGTTATGTAGGTTAATACCCAATGCAGTGAAACAGCTTATTCAGACAAAACACACCTCTGACTGTGTCTGTCTGCAGGCCTGTCTCTGTCTGCCTCGATCACGATTGTCGTCGTGTTTGTGAGCGGCGAAAACTTCAGTATTTTGGATGAATTTTGAGTTTCTGAGAATTCCTTTTTTTTAATTTAATGTTTCGACTTAAATTTACTTAAATTTTATTTTATTTTTTTCACATAAAAACTAATAACAGTGAGTATAAAATATTTCATGAACAGCATAAATGTTTGGATTAATATCGTTTTATATTATATTCTCACACACATATAGGCCTACAGCAGTCTCTGTCTCCAACGGCAGCTAGTGTGCCATTAAATGAGGCCATTGTTACTGATTAATTAATGAGTATTTTTTTTTGTTCATGCTAAACTGGGATTAGCATATTCATAAGGGCAGACATCTTTCAGACAGCTTTGAGTGAATCTGGAGGGTCTGTTTTCTCACTGTGTTCTTGTTTGTGCCCATACATAACCCCGTTTGTTGACCGCAGTCCTACCCCATTAACTCCCATGATCCTCCATGTCACAGATGCAGAGATAGAAACGCAAGAGAGAGAGAGAGAGAGAGAGAGAGAGAGAAGCAAGACACATACGGCCCCGTTTTCACACTTGAGAGAGCACGCCCCCCGGATTACAGACTAAATTGGTCAGGGTTACAAACTGATTACCATGTTGTGTTACATCTTTATTCTCATACAGAATAAACAATGAGCGACTATTAAAACATGCTGCACTCAGTGCCCCCCAGCTCCATCCCAACCAGACTAATCAAATTAGAATGAAAACTGAATTAAAACTGTAATCACACACTGTGAGAGAGTGCAGCAACAACTTCAGTGTTTTCATTTACATAAAGAGGCATATTTACGTTGATATGGACGTTTGAATGGGTTCAAATTCACTTCGTGGCTTGATGTTTATAGAAGAGCAGAATGTTTGTGTCTTACTGTAACTCACTACACACACTCAATGTATCAATAGTAAAAATAAACATTAATATTTATATTGTCTATAATTATCATTATTAATTAATATTTTTTCATGTATCCAGTTTATTCATAAATTGTTCATATAATAAAATATAACAATATAATGTTCAACAGCGAAGTACACAGTGTCAGTTTCACAGTCAATAATGATAATAAACATATAGAATGCAAATGAGTTCAGCAGTTTACTTTCAAACACAGGTGTCATGTGTGTTTCCAGTTGTTGTGGCTGATTCGACCGCAGGTTAAAGATAACAAACTGACAGGACTGAGAAGGACGAGGAACAACAGGACACAGTCTGAGGCTGGAGCAGTGTGAGGCTCTAACAGCCTGAGTTAGACAAACTAACTCTGTGTTTCCACAGAGAGGAGCTGCAGGAGACAAATATTTCCTGGTCTTCCCACATAAAACACGAGAAATATACTCGCTGGGAATACTGGATTTTGCAATTTTCTCTCACTCGCACGTTACATCGCACATAAAATGCTTTTACCATTTATACTAATTAATATGTACGGCCATTCCGGGTAATATCGAAATCAATTAGCAGGCACTTAAAAGAGTGGCTGAAAACACAGACTCTTTAAGTTGGCAGTGTTGGATTTGCAGGAAAATTTTGCATCAGTGTAATGACGTATCTTGATTTGCCAACATACATTGAGGTCATCAAGCTCAACCAGATCTGCAATGCAAAGGACATAATGACTCGTGACATAATGACTCGTTTAAACTAACTGCTTCAGTTTTGGTTCACGGGAGAATCAAATTTTTTTTTTTTTAATTTAATTTAATTTAATCTAGTCTTTCCTTTAACACACTTATAGCTGAGGCATGTAGAATATTTAAATAGTGTATACAATACCTTGTGTCTTTGTGTACTTTTGGTTGTTTTCATGATAATTAGAGCATTACTATGTTCTTGTCCAGTTAATGATGCAGAGAACTTGGCCGCTGGCAGCCTGATGGGACAGTTAAAGGCCAAGTTTGAGTGACTTATTTTTTCCTCCGTCCCATCTCCTCCCTGTCTCTCATCTTTTCTGATCACTGAGCCGCGTCTCTGCCTTATTAGTAACGTCCATCTAACTTTCTCTGACCTGTTATTTCAATCTCCGGCCACACACACACACACACACACACACACACACAGACACACTCCCTGCTTATATACATTCAGGATGTCAGGATGCACTCACACACAGTCATGCATGTGCACACACGGGGAATCAGACATAGAAACGCACACACACACACACACACACACACACACACACACACACACACACACACACACACACACACACACACACACACACACTTGTACACACACAGACTGACACACTCCCCTACTCACCAGCAATTTGTTGCCTGTGACATCACATTGTGTGTTAAAGCCGTACTGGCACCGGGCTGCAGCTTCGTTAACTTTCCTCTTTAATGAGCAGTTTAATTGAGCTGTCTAGCGGGCCACCTGTCGGCCTGCAGCCTCATTACCATACTAATGGACTGGGATTGTTGCTGCTCTGACAGCTCGAGCTGCACTGCCCTAACAGACACTGAGGAGAGGGAGAGGAAAGAGAGAGAGAAAGAGAGAGAGAGAGAGAGAGAGAGAGAGAGAGAGAGAGAGAGAGGGAGGCCAAGCAGGAAAAAGGAGACTGGAGGCCACACTGGAAGAGAGGGATTTCCAGCGAAGAGGAGAGGAAAAGTAAAAAGAAGGGAACAGCCTTTGGTTCGGATCACTTTAAACGGAAACAGTTGGCGATATGCTATATATTTCTGATTTGAAACAAATGCCATTAAATACAAAAACCAGCAATGAACTGATACCAGTAAGTATTGTGAGCGCATCAAGAGCCTGGTATATGTTATTCGTCTGTGCCACATATCAGTAGGATAAACTGTTGCACTGTGTGACATGTTCCTTCGTGAAAACACACACACACACACACACACACACACACTGTAGTTTATTTTGACTCAATCCCACACACACTGCTCTACTGCAGTAAAAACTCACTAAATCTGTATCAGCCTGTGGTTCAAAACAGTCCCCAAACAAACTCACTATTCCCTCCTGTTTGTATAAAAAAGACTACCACTACATACTACTACTATGACCAGCTGATGCGGGATAATACTGGTAAGTTACAGGTATAACATCACATTGTGACCTTTGTTTGTAAAGATTAACATCTCCGGTAGGAATCAGACAGGGAGGTCAGAAAATGTTGTGAGACAAGCAGCGGGGACACTTTACATGTTACGCTTCATACGTCAAGATAAGAGACACCTTAAATGTAAATAAACATGTTGAAAACACTCTGAACTTTTTCTGTATTAAACCATAATCTTTCACTAATGTTAACCCAACACTGTGAGTGTGTAAACATAACCTTAAAAAAAAGTGTAATAATGCTGGAGTCATTACAAGTGGATATTGTTCTGAAAGATCTGACGTTTTGGCAGAAATCAAAAACATAAACATTTTCATTAACATTTACATAACGGAAAATGTAATCTGGTGGCCATTAGGTTTCCTACAAAATGTATTTGTTGTTACAATTTAGTTGTATATAAATATCATCTATAGGAGACAGAGTTGGACAAATTAAGAAGGCTACAGCTGTTATCTCAGGATACAATACACACTATAACTACTATACACAAAATGCCTGAGTCGGCATTGTTTCAGAAATCCACAAATTCTACCTGCAGACTGATGAAAATCCGAATGCTTGTTAATTCAGTTTTCTAACAGAGCCTTCGTATTCAGTCCTGAATCGAATTAACGATGATTCTTAACTGAGAATGACCAAAAAAACATCCCGACTGCGTCTGTACAGAGTAAAGCGAGTGAAACCCAAAGGACAAACTTCTTTTCTGTGCAGGATGTGTGTTGCTCAGTGTGTTGATGTGCGCTAATGTGACAGGAGAAAGCTGGCATGAGGTGATCTCAGCACAATGGAGGAAAAGGCACCACACTGGGCCTGCTACTTTGCTCTTTTCCAGGCTCATATAGCAGAGACAACAAGCCGAGTGAAAGTCAGCTCAAACAGAAGCTGTGTCAGGTCTTCAGCAAAGTGAAAGACTAATTCAAGTCAAAAGGAGTTTTTAATGTGTCCTCGGGAACCCCACAGGAACTGCAGAGCAACATCCACAGTTTTTCATTCGGACAAACAAGGTACCAAACGTATATATCTCTAATACTGGAAAGATAAGCTCGTGCTGTTATTGGCGCTGAGTTTACCAACGAGTATCTGACATTTCATTTGTTCCTACATCTAATTATCCAGCTTAATTTGTTTTGATTTGGGGATTCCGGGGACCCTCTTCCAGTCAGCATGACGGCATAAAAAAAAAAAAGATGAAGGCGACAGAAAAGGCGAAGAAACTGAATGAAAAAGGAGGCCAAATAGGGTGATTACCAGTGAAAGGTGGCTGTGGGGATGATGGACAGACTGAGAAGAGAAGAGGTGGGGGTATGGCCGTGGTCGTGGAGCAATATGCATTCAAGGATCCAGTGAATAAACCCCAACTCCACACAGCCACATGCTAATGACGGCCACTATTTAATGTGTCAAATTCACAATTCCCCTTCGTTCTTCCCTCTTTTTTTCTCTCTCCTCCGCAGGGCTAATTGCTCCGTCCCCTCCTTTTTGACAGAGAGGGTTGTTGGTCTGAATTAAAGCCCATATTGTGTCTTGCATGGCCAACCTGCGACTCCCCGAAAGCTGAAGCACACGCACGTGGATCTGCAAACAAGACGCACACAGTGCCAAACAATCACTGGACCACCTTCAACATGTCTTCGACCACGTTGACATTACTGGGTATAAACTTGAAAATGATTGTCAAAATGTAGTGTCTGTCCACATTTGACTTTTTCAGATAATTTTCTAGAAGCTTACTGGCCACAGTAGAGACGCCGTATACAGAGACCATTCTTCAAGTCACTATTTTAATTAATTATTCGCATAAAAGCCATTTTTCCACTGTAGGAACTGAAGAAAATGTAGTGTAACATGCAGACAATGCCCTTGTTTCCATTGCTGTTTTGCTGTTGAATTGTTAATGAGCGTGAGGGATGCTCAGCTGCGCTTCTCACAGTGAATGCACTGATATGTTTTTGCGTCAGTTTCATCATTTAACATTATTAGACATCAAAACTGTTGCATGTTTTATATTACTCCAACATGCTCAAGCATTGCATGACAGGACGTTAAGTTGGTAATCTAATATAATTCCTGATGCATGTAAAATGTTTTACTGTATAGTTATAAAGCTTTTAATGAAGGGAACCAACTAATGTTTTGACAAACAGCATGTAGGAAATCATGTAGGAAATCACAAAGAGTGTTGATAAACGCTCACCAGTCAACACTACAACATTAAAGGTCCCTTATCGTATACATTAAGACTTCCATGGCTTTTAATACTGTGAAACTATCAAAGCACTCAGTCCTCAGAGAAATACACACAGCCCATATTCAGAAACTGAGCCTTAAAACGAGCCGTCAGGACTTCTGTAACTTTGTGATGTCACAACAAAGCAGTCACAGCTCCCAGCCATGCCCCATGCCCAGCCCACCTGGACCCACCATTCAGCCTTGCAGGATTTGGTTTCTCTGAGAAATCAACTATATTTTTATTCAATCACCCAGAAAATAGTCAGCCAATCTCTGAGAGAGACTCTGAGCCTCTCTTCTGATTGGCTCACTGACCTGTTGTTACTAGAGCTCCAGAGAGAAGCCTGAGAGATGAGATGCAAAACTATGTTGAGATGGTTTTTGGTTCTTAAAACAACAAATATATCTTCTTATGGATCAACACTTCAAATAAATCACTGGAAAAGTGTAAAATATGGGACCTTTAAGTTTTGAAATTTATCCACATTACTCCTCCAAGAGTATGCAGATGACAACAGCACACACTCTTACGTGTTATTGTCCCGCTGCTTCCCTATTTACTCACATAGACCCCCCCCCCCCCCCCCCCCCCCCCCCCCCCCCCCCCCCCCCCCCCCCCCCATGACCATGCATGTGTTTCAGGGGTGAGTATGATCAGAGGAAGGGTCCGAGTGCCGGGGTATACTCAGCAAGAGGCCGTCCTTTCTTGGCTTCACGTTCAGCCAGAGCAGTCTGAGCTCTGCTGACCACCTGCCTCCTGATCGGTGGGCAGAACCAAACACACAAAACACAAGAGGCTTGAATGGGCTGCAATTTGTGGGAGGGAAGCAGTTCCAATGACCCTGTTAAAAATTTGTAGAAAACTTGTGTTAACACTTGTGTGTATGCGTGTTCCTGTAATTCTGTCGTTCTGAGGACCAGTTGTTTTAAAATGAGAGTGAGCACGTTTTGGAAAGGGAGGAGATTTACAGAGAGAGAAGAAATTTGAGTAAAATTTTAAAAAAGTAAAAAGTTAAAATTAAAGTTTTAGAAGGAATGGACATTTTTGCAAGTGAGGAAATGTCAATCAAATGATGACATTTTGGAAAGGACTAATTTAAGTTTCAGTCTGAGAGTAAGGACATTTTTACAATGTGAGGACATTTTTTAGATAATGAGGACAATTTCTGAATGTGCGCACATAAAACAGTTTTTTAGAAAGTGAGGCAACAGTAGGAAAGCAAGGACATTGTGAGGACATTTTGGAAAGTTATTTCAAGTGTGTGTGCTGTTATATTTCTCTGGACAAGGAGAGTTATAGGGCTGGTTTGGAAAATGAAAGGAATTTTTTACAAAGTGAGGACATTGCAAGGGAATGTCAATAAAGTGAGGACACTTTAGGAAGTAACTTTGTGTGTGAGGTTGAGGTTTTGGAGAGGGTATTTTGTGTAACAGGAAACATGAATCAACACAAATTCATTCATTTCCAAAATGAGAACTCAAATTCCAAAACCACTGGGAAGACAGAAATTGAGAAACCGAGAAAGAGGACATTTGAAAATTGAGTAGATTTCAGGAGAGCAAGAATGTTTTGAAAAATGACAGTTTGGCAGATGATTTTGTGAATACACTGTGCGCCCTTGTACGCGTGTGCTCTTGTGATTGTGAGGATCCACTTGAGTCTGAGCCAGTGAGGACATTTTGTAAACTGGGAAAATTTTTTCAAATTAAGACATTCTTTGAAGAGGACAATTTGGAGGGCAAGGACATGTTTAGAAACTCTTTGAAGAGAGATGAGACTGATGGAAAGTGAGGACATTTCGTTTTGGTCCTCACCTCGTCAAGGGCTGTTTAAGATGTGAATTTAGTTCAGGTTAGAATTAAGTTAAGGCCCGGGATAGAGGTTTGGCAATGTGTTATGTCTATGATGATGTGTATCCACGTCCACTACTTCAAAGTGACACTTCCCCCATATACTCAAACAAATACAGTGTGTAATAGTATAGTTTTTGTTTTTATTATTCAAATTATTATTTATATTCCTCTGTGCAAACACTGTATAGCGGCACTGTAGTACCCTCTACTGACAAGCTGTCACTGGTGCAGGCAAGTGTGTGGTCTTCATGATGCACGCCTGCTCGCCTTCTTGTGTGGGTGTGGGTGCATGCGAAACTGGCATGTACCTTGTTTTCCCTGCATGCCTTTCTCTCTTTCCAGTGCGCTCTTGACTTGACACTGCCTCCGGGGGCTAATCCTCTGATCAGCATGCCAGAAGAGCCCGGAGGGGCCTGACTGGACCGGTGGAGGAGAGGGGCCTGAGGTGACGCCTGGCTCCAGCCACTTTCTCAGATTGTCTCAGCCACTTGTACTGATGTAGTGTCGCCCCAGCTTATTGTTGACCAGGGGGTTGAGGTATAAGGGGAGCATATCTACCCCCCCCCGTCCATCTGCTCCCCATCCATCCTCCTACTATGACCCCCTCACAGCTGAGAAACAATGAGTGAGGGTGAAAAAAAAACATACATTTAGAAAAAAAAAATCATATTTAATTACATTGCATGCCTGGACAATGAAGTGATCCTTTAAAAGACAAAATGTAATTGCAAATGAGGGGGAAAAAAAATAACGTGAATGCCACTTTCTCTGGTCCGATGTGTCAGGTTCAAGTTACTTACAAGACAAAGGCCGGGGTGAATAGAGTGACTTGAGAGACCAGGGGATTGAGGGGAGTTGCTTGGCACACAAACAATTAGCACTCATCCCTGCATAGCTTGCTGTGGCCCCAAATCCCCACATTTGTCCAGACAAATTGACTGGACCCCAGGTCTTGTTTGTCTAGCTCTGCTGGCCTGCTGGAGAGGGCTTGAGGGCAGCGGGGAATGCCCCCTTCAAAGAGCACAACTCATGGGAAAAGAACAAATAATGTGATGTGGTCAGAAAATTAGCCTCCCAACACTTTATAAGACAAATTGGTGAAATATATGAATCCAATCTGTACTTGATTGAGCATCTACCGGCTGTGCTACACTGATATCAGAAATTGAGTTATAGTTTTAAAGCAAAAAAAAAAAAAGTGGAAAAAGAGAGAAAGTCTGCACATCGAATTAAACAACCTCTCAAGTAGAGTTTTTAATCACGACAGCCATGGCTGGATTAACCTGCTGAGGGTCCCAGGGCAAAAAATAGCTGCTGGGCCCCAATTAACCCTTTCCATCCCTGTGCAATGTGTTCACTTCTCCTGCTCTTTACATGACATCAGGTGGTGCTGTGGTAATATGATAATCTAGGTTACATATTTAACTTAAATTTTAGGAACAGCTTTAAAATACCATATTTCATCTGAGTTGTTGGAACCTGCTCAGGGCTGAGGTGGAAATGTCTCCTGAGGTCAGTTTCACAAAGATATTCTATTCTTGCTGCTGTTAATTTTGCTCTTAGTCTAATGTGGTGGTGCCCAAAGTGGGTGCCATGGCAGTGTGGGGTGCTTTGAGGACAACCCAAGGGTGCTGACAGTGTGGGGTGCTTTGAGGACAAGCCAAGGGTACTGAAACAGTCATCCTATCTTTGTGAATTTACTGTGTGTTTATGCCTCTGTGTCGGCAAAAGCTGGGGCCGGAGGCATGTTTTCGGGTTGTTCATCCGTCCCATTCTTGTGAACATGATATCTCAATAATTTTTTCAGAATTTCCTTTGGCACAAACATTCATTTGGACTCAGGGATTGATTAGATTTTGATGGTCAAAGGTCAAAGGTCAAAGGTCAAGGCCATGGAGACATCACAAAGTACGGTTTTGGCCTTGTGAACTCAATATCTCGAGAACTCCTCAAGGGAATCCTTTCAAATTTGGCACAAATCTTCACTGAGGCTCGAGGATGAACTGATTACATTTTGGTGGTCAAAGGTCAAGTGTGACTGCATCAAAAACACTCTTTAGCCATAACTCAAGAATTCACACTGCAATTATGACAAAATTTCACACAAATGGTTGATGTTTTACATGAGTCTGGATAACAGGGATGTAACATGAAACTAGTCTGAGTGGCGATAATTCTAGTTTTCTAATGTTTCTCCACATTTAAAAAAAATTGTGACATTTACATTAACTATGTTTTATGTTACGTTTTCAAAACATACCAACACAGAAGAAAAAAAAGCAATAAATATGTAGTCATGCCGCAGCCAATGAGATTACATCTGACAGTTGTTGGTTGTCATAGTATCAGACTGAATCCTTCTCTGCTAACGGCTTAACAGACAGGTTGTGGCTGCTTGGGGAAGACGGATAAGCACAATCACTGTGGTGTTGCACCCAACATTGTATGTGATCTTGCCATTCATCCTGGGTTTCTGTTGTTGTTTGTCCTTGTGTATCTTAAATATAGTTTATTCTAATTTTGGAGAAAATGAAAAAACACATTAACATACTGGCATTTTAATGCATTGTTTATTTTAAATCTGCAGAGTACCTGTTGGCATTTATTCTGCATGATTACGTATGGGCCTATATTATTCAAGATAATAATATAAAATAAAATTATTAACAAAAATCTGTCTATATACTGTATATGTCATATTGGGGTTGGGTGGCTCATATACCATATCCAATGAGACAACATATCCTTTGAAGGGGTGCCACGAACCACTGTGTCTAACCTGGATTAGACAGTTTACCAAAAATAAAGACTTAGAAATGCAGCTACTGTACACCCAAACTACGCTTAATGCCACGTTGTTTTTGTATTGTTATGCTCTTGACTGAATTTTCACAATAAATGTCCTTGTGACAGTCACAGTAACAGTTTTAATATGGTTCCATGAACTCATTTTATTCTGCTTAAAACAAAACATCTTGTTGTATTCAAACTTTTTTTGTTTTAACATTAAGTAAATGCCAGTTTGGTGACTTTTAATTCATACGCTGTTAATCATGTCGTGGTGAAAAGTAAATATCACGTAAAGTAAGTGCAACTGGAAATTGGGGCACTGCAATTACTCTGTAAAGATAAAATACAATAAGTTGTATTTTTGGATAAGTAAAGTACTGATTTCTTTTTTCTGCTGTGGGTTTTTTTTTTTTTTTTTTTTTTTCTTTCTTTCTTTTTTGTCTCCTACTTAGAAATAAGAGATAAGAAAATACTTAGAAACAACAATAAATGGAAGACAGGATCAGACAAATCTTAAGAGGATTAACATGACGCCTTTGCTATGTGAAAGGGTGCAAGACTTAGCACATTAATAGGCTATCATGAGATTCTTACCATTTTTTCTGTGGGAAAAGGATGCAGATGTTTTGTGCAGTACGGGGGATGCACTTTTCCACACCTCTATTGCGCATCTTTTCCTTTTTAAACACTTTGTACAAGTATGTCAAAATGAAACAACTCTTCATGTATCAACTCCAACAGTTTGGGCTATTTTGCCTTCACTAGGGTTGTCTAAGGTTTCAAGATTGTTGCCAGTTTCTTTAAATAAATCAATTATTATATAAATCAACTTTAGTTCTACAGTCATGATATTGATTCCAGCATGTGCCTATAGCCACATTAGCTCCAGTTAAGTGTCTTCCCTTTACAAAGACGTGCAGAATTTGTATTAGACTGCCATCTAGTGCTCGTTTACTTTGTCTATTATCCTCTGGCAGGCCCCTTAAGCCTCAGAGCAGTAGTCCCCAGTGTGCTGGGGATCTGAGGTTTCGATCCAGTTAGTTCACAGGGGATCAGTAATTCAGAAATATAGATAAGCTCTGGACCTCCCCACATGAAGGTTCAACCTAAAACAGTTAACCAGTGAAGAGTTGTTCAATCATTCCTAAAACATCTTACAAAGGTAGTTTGAACATGGTTAATACTTAGTTGAATCGATTCTATAGGTACTGAGAGCCCCAATCAATAAAATTGCAACTTCACACAAAGACCCAGTGGGTTACCACCAGTGTTGTATTCCAACATCTGCAATTTGGTTACATCCTCACAGGACTTGGCCAAGTTTTAGTTCATTATTACATGTGTATTCAGGTCAGTTTACACCCATAATGTAACCAAATTTAACATTAAATGTTTAGACATTGAGCTTTTAAAAGTATAGTCAAAATTATACATTGGTTGTATTACTATTAATTTTATTTATGGAGCGACTGAATGGCAGTATTGTTTTGCCTGACCAATTTAACAAAGTTGAGATTTTAACATCATCAATTGTACTTTTTTTCCCCCATAGAACTGCAACTGATCCAATGTCACAAATGAGAGAAACTCAACTACAAAGAAAAAACAAAGGGAATTGATTCAGGATGCTTTGTTTATTTTGTAGAAATCACAGTGGAGGCGACGCTCGTGGTCGAAGCACTGGGGGTCATCGTGGAGGCGGTGCTCGTGGTCGAGGCAGTGGGGGGGTCGTCGTTGAGGCGGTGCTCGTGGTGGAGGCACTGGGGGTTGTTGTGGAGACGCCGCTCGTGGTGGAGGCACTGGGGGTCGTCTAGGAGGCGCCGCTCGTGGTGGAGGCACTGGGGATCGTTGTGGAGGCGCCGCTCGTGGTCGGGGCACTGGGGGTCGTCTAGGAGGCGCCGCTCGTAGTGGAGGCACCGCTCGTGGTCGAGGCAATGGGGGTCGTCGTGGAGGCGGTGCTCGTGGTCGAAGCACTGGGGGTCGTCGTGGAAGCAGCGCTCGTGGTCGAGGCACTTGTGGTAGTGGTGGAGGCGCCGCTCGTGGTCGAGGCACTGGGGGTCGTCGTGGAGGCAGCGCTCGTAGTCGAGGCACTGGCGGTCGTTGTGGAGACGGCACTCGTGGTTGAGGCACTGGCAGTCGTCGTGGAGGCGCCGCTCGTGGTCGAGGCACTGGGGGTCGTGGTGGAAGCAGCACTCGTGGTCGAGGCACTGGGTGTCGTCGTGGAAGCGGCACTCGTTGTGGATGCACTTGGTGTCGTCGTGGAGGCGGCGCTCGTGGTCGAGGCACTGGGTGTCGTCGTGGAAGCGGCACTCGTTGTGGATGCACTTGGTGTCGTCGTGGAGGCGGCGCTCGTGGTCGAGGCACTGGGTGTCGTCGTGGAAGCGGCACTCGTTGTGGATGCACTTGGTGTCGTCGTGGAGGCGGCGCTCGTGGTCGAGGCACTGGGTGTCGTCGTGGAAGCGGCACTCGTTGTGGATGCACTTGGTGTCGTCGTGGAGGCGGCGCTCGTGGTCGAGGCACTGGGTGTCGTCGTGGAAGCGGCACTCGTTGTGGATGCACTTGGTGTCGTCGTGGAGGCGGCGCTCGTGGTCGAGGCACTGGGTGTCGTCGTGGAAGCAGCACTCGTTGTGGATGCACTTGGTGTCGTCGTGGAGGCGGCGCTCGTGGTTGAGGCACTGGGTGTTGTCGTGGAAGCGGCACTTGTTGTGGATGCACTTGGTGTCGTCGTGGAGGCGGCGCTCGTGGTTGAGGCACTGGGTGTTGTCGTGGAAGCGGCACTTGTTGTGGATGCACTTGGTGTCGTCGTGGAGGCGGCGCTCGTGGTTGAGGCACTGGGTGTTGTCGTGGAAGCGGCACTTGTTGTGGATGCACTTGGTGTCGTCGTGGAGGCAGCGCTCGTAGTCGAGGCACTGGCGGTCGTCGTGGAGGCGCCGCTCGTGGTCGAGGCACTGGGGGTCGTCGTGGAAGCAGCGCTCGTGGTCGAGGCACTGGGTGTTGTCGTGGAAGCGGCACTCGTTGTGGATGCACTTGGTGTCGTCGTGGAGGCGGCGCTCGTGGTTGAGGCACTGGGTGTTGTCGTGGAAGCGGCACTTGTTGTGGATGCACTTGGTGTCGTCGTGGAGGCAGCGCTCGTAGTCGAGGCACTGGCGGTCGTCGTGGAGGCGCCGCTCGTGGTCGAGGCACTGGGGGTCGTCGTGGAAGCAGCGCTCGTGGTCGAGGCACTGGGTGTCGTCGTGGAAGCGGCACTCGTTGTGGATGCACTTGGTGTCGTCGTGGAGGCGGCGCTCGTGGTTGAGGCACTGGGTGTTGTCGTGGAAGCGGCACTTGTTGTGGATGCACTTGGTGTCGTCGTGGAGGCAGCGCTCGTAGTCGAGGCACTGGCGGTCGTCGTGGAGGCGCCGCTCGTGGTCGAGGCACTGGGGGTCGTCGTGGAAGCAGCGCTCGTGGTCGAGGCACTGGGTGTCGTCGTGGAAGCGGCACTCGTTGTGGATGCACTTGGTGTCGTCGTGGAGGCGGCGCTCGTGGTTGAGGCACTGGGTGTTGTCGTGGAAGCGGCACTTGTTGTGGATGCACTTGGTGTCGTCGTGGAGGCGGCGCTCGTGGTTGAGGCACTGGGTGTTGTCGTGGAAGCGGCACTTGTTGTGGATGCACTTGGTGTCGTCGTGGAGGCGGCGCTCGTAGTCGAGGCACTGGCGGTCGTCGTGGAGGCGCCGCTCGTGGTCGAGGCACTGGGGGTCGTCGTGGAAGCAGCGCTCGTGGTCGAGGCACTGGGTGTCGTCGTGGAAGCGGCACTCGTTGTGGATGCACTTGGTGTCGTCGTGGAGGCGGCGCTCGTGGTTGAGGCACTGGGTGTTGTCGTGGAAGCGGCACTTGTTGTGGATGCACTTGGTGTCGTCGTGGAGGCAGCGCTCGTAGTCGAGGCACTGGCGGTCGTCGTGGAGGCGCCGCTCGTGGTCGAGGCACTGGGGGTCGTCGTGGAAGCAGCGCTCGTGGTCGAGGCACTGGGTGTTGTCGTGGAAGCGGCACTCGTTGTGGATGCACTTGGTGTCGTCGTGGAGGCGGCGCTCGTGGTTGAGGCACTGGGTGTTGTCGTGGAAGCGGCACTTGTTGTGGATGCACTTGGTGTCGTCGTGGAGGCGGCGCTCGTGGTCGAGGCACTGGGTGTTGTCGTGGAAGCGGCACTTGTTGTGGATGCACTTGGTGTCGTCGTGGAGGCGGCGCTCGTGGTTGAGGCACTGGGTGTTGTCGTGGAAGCGGCACTTGTTGTGGATGCACTTGGTGTCGTCGTGGAGGCGGCGCTCGTGGTCGAGGCACTGGGTGTTGTCGTGGAAGCGGCACTTGTTGTGGATGCACTTGGTGTCGTCGTGGAGGCGGCGCTCGTGGTTGAGGCACTGGGTGTTGTCGTGGAAGCGGCACTTGTTGTGGATGCACTTGGTGTCGTCGTGGAGGCAGCGCTCGTAGTCGAGGCACTGGCGGTCGTCGTGGAGGCGCCGCTCGTGGTCGAGGCACTGGGGGTCGTCGTGGAAGCAGCGCTCGTGGTCGAGGCACTGGGTGTTGTCGTGGAAGCGGCACTCGTTGTGGATGCACTTGGTGTCGTCGTGGAGGCGGCGCTCGTGGTTGAGGCACTGGGTGTTGTCGTGGAAGCGGCACTTGTTGTGGATGCACTTGGTGTCGTCGTGGAGGCAGCGCTCGTAGTCGAGGCACTGGCGGTCGTCGTGGAGGCGCCGCTCGTGGTCGAGGCACTGGGGGTCGTCGTGGAAGCAGCGCTCGTGGTCGAGGCACTGGGTGTTGTCGTGGAAGCGGCACTCGTTGTGGATGCACTTGGTGTCGTCGTGGAGGCGGCGCTCGTGGTTGAGGCACTGGGTGTTGTCGTGGAAGCGGCACTTGTTGTGGATGCACTTGGTGTCGTCGTGGAGGCGGCGCTCGTGGTCGAGGCACTGGGTGTTGTCGTGGAAGCGGCACTCGTTGTGGATGCACTTGGTGTCGTCGTGGAGGCGGCGCTCGTGGTTGAGGCACTGGGTGTTGTCGTGGAAGCGGCACTTGTTGTGGATGCACTTGGTGTCGTCGTGGAGGCGGCGCTCGTGGTTGAGGCACTGGGTGTTGTCGTGGAAGCGGCACTTGTTGTGGATGCACTTGGTGTCGTCGTGGAGGCAGCGCTCGTAGTCGAGGCACTGGCGGTCGTCGTGGAGGCGCCGCTCGTGGTCGAGGCACTGGGGGTCGTCGTGGAAGCAGCGCTCGTGGTCGAGGCACTGGGTGTTGTCGTGGAAGCGGCACTCGTTGTGGATGCACTTGGTGTCGTCGTGGAGGCGGCGCTCGTGGTTGAGGCACTGGGTGTTGTCGTGGAAGCGGCACTTGTTGTGGATGCACTTGGTGTCGTCGTGGAGGCGGCGCTCGTGGTCGAGGCACTGGGTGTTGTCGTGGAAGCGGCACTCGTTGTGGATGCACTTGGTGTCGTCGTGGAGGCGGCGCTCGTGGTTGAGGCACTGGGTGTTGTCGTGGAAGCGGCACTTGTTGTGGATGCACTTGGTGTCGTCGTGGAGGCGGCGCTCGTGGTCGAGGCACTGGGTGTTGTCGTGGAAGCGGCACTTGTTGTGGATGCACTTGGTGTCGTCGTGGAGGCGGCGCTCGTGGTCGAGGCACTGGGTGTTGTCGTGGAAGCGGCACTTGTTGTGGATGCACTTGGTGTCGTCGTGGAGGCGGCGCTCGTGGTCGAGGCACTGGGTGTTGTCGTGGAAGCGGCACTTGTTGTGGATGCACTTGGTGTCGTCGTGGAGGCGGCGCTCGTAGTCGAGGCACTGGCGGTCGTCGTGGAGGCGCCGCTCGTGGTCGAGGCACTGGGGGTCGTCGTGGAAGCAGCGCTCGTGGTCGAGGCACTGGGTGTTGTCGTGGAAGCGGCACTCGTTGTGGATGCACTTGGTGTCGTCGTGGAGGCGGCGCTCGTGGTTGAGGCACTGGGTGTTGTCGTGGAAGCGGCACTTGTTGTGGATGCACTTGGTGTCGTCGTGGAGGCGGCGCTCGTGGTCGAGGCACTGGGTGTTGTCGTGGAAGCGGCACTCGTTGTGGATGCACTTGGTGTCGTCGTGGAGGCGGCGCTCGTGGTTGAGGCACTGGGTGTTGTCGTGGAAGCGGCACTTGTTGTGGATGCACTTGGTGTCGTCGTGGAGGCGGCGCTCGTGGTTGAGGCACTGGGTGTTGTCGTGGAAGCGGCACTCGTTGTGGATGCACTTGGTGTCGTCGTGGAGGCGGCGCTCGTGGTTGAGGCACTGGGGGTTGTCGTGGAGGCAGCGCTCGTAGTCGAGGCACCGGGGGTCGTTGTGGAGACGGCGCTCGTAGTCGAGGCACTGGGGGTCGTCGTGGAAGCGGCACTCGTTGTGGATGCACTTGGTGTCGTCGTGGAGGCGGCGCTCGTGGTTGAGGCACTGGGTGTTGTCGTGGAAGCGGCACTTGTTGTGGATGCACTTGGTGTCGTCGTGGAGGGGGCGCTCGTGGTCGAGGAACTGGGGGTCGTCATGGAGGGGGCGCTCGTGGTTGAGGAACTGGGGGTCGTTGTGGAGACGGCGCTCGTAGTTGAGGCACTGGCGGTCGTTGTGGAGGCACCACTCGTGGTGGAGGCGCCGCTCGTGGTGGAGGTGCCACTCGTGGTCGAGGCACTGGGGGACGTCGTA
>NW_019174307.1:18716225-18721225 GCF_002260705.1 Seriola dumerili
GGAGGGGGCGCTCGTGGTTGAGGAACTGGGGGTCGTTGTGGAGACGGCGCTCGTAGTTGAGGCACTGGCGGTCGTTGTGGAGGCACCACTCGTGGTGGAGGCGCCGCTCGTGGTGGAGGTGCCACTCGTGGTCGAGGCACTGGGGGACGTCGTAGAGGCAGCGCTCGTGGTCGAGGGACTGGGTGTCGTCGTGGAAGCGGCGCTCATTGTGGATGCACTTGGTGTCGTCGTGGAGGCGGCGCTCGTGGTCGAGGCACTGGGTGTCGTCGTAGAAGCAGCGCTCGTGGTCGAGGCACTTGTGGTAGTTGTGGAGGCGCCGCTCGTGGTGGAGGCACTGGGGGTAGTCGTGGTGGCAGCACTCGTGGTCAAGGCAACATTTGTGGTTGTCAAGCCAGTCATTGTTGTGGGGGGGGGGCTGGTTGTTGTGACAGGGTCAGGCGTAGTGACCATCGTAGTGGCAGGGGCAGTTGTTGCAGTGGTTGTTGTCATGGTAGGGGTTGTCGTGGTAAGAGCCACCGTTGTAGATGGAGTGGGTGTTGTAGTGGAAGCTGTAGGTCCTGGGATTTCTATGTCTACTCCAGTGAACGGCTCTTCAGGAATTTCAGGAAATCCCCACAAACCATACAATGCAAAGTCAGATTCACTTTCCTCAGTTGTATCAGTTGCTGAGCTAGTCAGTGTTTGTGTTGTCGTTGACTGTGTCTGTGTCGTTTCCGGATCAAATGGTTCATCGGGAATATCTTCAAAGTCCCACATGGCAAATACATCTGGTTCTTCTAGAGCTCTTCTAACACGATGCCTCCCAACTTTTTTTGGCAACATTGGGGAACAAGTTACCAGCGTCGAGCACAGTTGCCCAGTAGAGTAAAGATAAACCAGTTCAAAGCCAGAATCCTGTGAACAATCTTAATCTTAGTTTTCACATTAAATTAACAATTCAACAATATTATTTATTTGTTTTCTACCTAACTTACCATGTCTGGTAACTTTGAGATCTCCACAAACAAACCATCGGAGGTCTTCTGTTGTCTCACAGAGTATCCTTCATGATCATCATTGAAAAAATCTGCAACAAGTGCAAATTCAAATGTCTCAGATTTACTCTGCAAGTGTGTGTACAAATCACTTAGACACTTAAGTTCATAATACTCATAGCTCAAGCAATGAAAGCCTTCCTGTGCACAGTAAGAACATTTCTACCTGACATCAATTTTCCACACATGCTACACTGGAATCCATGATTATAGCATGACCATTAGCATAACATTAGGTGAAGGAGCTAGCTACAACACAATTGTTTGTTCACTTGTTTTAAAGTCACTTTATTTCATCACAAGCATGTTATTTGAAAGAGCCTGAAGAAATGACAAGTGTGTACTCCCAGCTACCCCGTCCTTACCCAGCTCTTTCACCCTCCTTAGTTTTGTTCCACTAGGCAGCTTCACAGTGACATGTGTTGTTCTACAAGTCACAAGTGGCGATGCTGCTTGTGAAGACATTACTGGAGTCTCACAGACGGCCATGCCCGTCATATTCTCTTGGAGCAGATGGTCAAAATAATGCAGTTTCAATGGGCTGTATCCAATTCCATCTCCAGTCTGGGGATAAAGAAAATGAATTGTGGAAGGCATCAAAAGAAGCATTGTAATCATATTGGTCAAGCAAAAACAGTCTGAACTGACCACAGAACCTTTATTTTCTCCACTGTACCAATTAGTTTAGTCAAAGAAATAAACATTTTACCTTCATTGTTGTGTGGCAGCCATGATAGGGAAGCTTCACCAGCAACCACCACCTGTAAATCTGGATCGAACTGTGACACTTTTTAGGCAATGACAACAACCGCAACCCATCTGTGGAAAAGATTTGGAGAAACATAAGGCCTCCGACAACAATTGATACTCTTTTTTTTTTTTTTTTTTTTTTTTTTTTTTTTTTTTTTTTAAAAGGCAAAAACATTCTGCTGGTTTAACAATAAACCATACCTTCCAGACGCAGATTAGAGTATCTGATGAGTGAAAAGCGTAGGAAAAGTGCATCATGACTGCAGCGATACTGCGGCTGGGTGAAATCTGATGCCTCTGAAACTAGATAAGATGAAAACGCTGTGAATTAATGCCAGAGGAAACCCACCAAACCTGCGGCTACTGTACAGGCTTTACACTTCTACATGGCAAAAGCTTGGAAAAGGTTATTAATGACAATTATTTAGAATAGTACGGTTTAAATTTATCGTTTATGTTATGTACAATGGTTTTTAGATTCTGCTGAGTGAAACGATGGCTGCTGTACTTTCCTGAATGGTTATATTTTCTTGAATGATACAGTTTAACTTGGATTTGTGCAGAAGCCACAATTATTGGTTCAGATGATCCTATTTATGTTGCAAATAAAATAAATTAGTCTTTATACAGTACTATGCACTTTGCATCAGTATGCGCTTTCCTTTTCCAGGTAAGATATCCAGATACAGATTGCATGCTAATTCCAGATGTAAACAATGTGGGCTGCAACTAATGATTATTTTCATTATCAATGACTCTGTCAATAAGTTTCTTGATTTATTGTTGTAAGAAATAGTGAAAATACCACAATCACAGTTTCAGAGCCCACAGTGATATCATCTAATGTCCAGCTTTAGTCAACCAACAAGCCAAAACCCAACGATATTCAATTTAATATAATGTAGGATGAGTGACAAATTTTTAGTATTAAGAAGCTGGAACCATAAAATTTTGGGGCACCTTTGCTTGAAAATGAATTTAACATTTTTAAATTGCTACTACAGCAAATCCTGTGGCTATAACTTTGATAGGTAAGAGGAGAATCATGACTGTTCATTATGAATCCTTTTTCACCTATGGATGATTAAAAAGAACATTGCAGGAGTTTATGCAGCCTTGTAGAGCATAAACTAATGTCTTTGCAGTAGCTTTGTAAATTAAACATTATGAAATAAAAGGGGTGTTCATAATGTGTAAAAACTTTTAAACAAACATTTCTATAGTGAAATTAGGGCTGGACAATATGGCCTAAAAGTAATATCGCAATATTTTTGGGTTATATCAGTGAAACAAATTTACAATTCTGTTATATGAAAACATGCTTCTGGTGAAACATTTCACTTGTTATCACAACTCTACGATCTACCAGCTCATTTATGTAGACTAGGCCTATTTTACCCAATTTTATTTGCATGGTTATTTAATTTTAAAGTTTATTATGAAAACCTTTGAGTTCTGCATACTGAAATGATGTAGGCTGCAAAAGTCAGACACTCCAATAATAGTTTTTTTTTTTTTTTTTTTTTTTTTTTTTTTTTTTTTTTAAAATGGAAAATGGATAATCAGACAGATTTTTAGGCTAAATGATAAAATGAGGTACAACGGCCAGAAGCAGGTTTTCACCTTTGAGGAAGTTCCAAACCGGCGCTGGGAAACTTCGGTCTGCTGGAGCCGCCTCAACTGGCTGCTTGTTGCCGTTGTAAAGCTCGTCCTGGTCGGCCAGACGTCCGTGAGCGTACCGTTGGATCTCTGCTTTGTTGAGCTGGGCTATAGTAAAACCGATCCAAACCCAAGCCATCAATGCGGACGCCATGGTAGCGCTCCGGTCTGCTCGCCTTCTCTGCGGACTGAGAAACTCGAAGCGCTGCACAGCTGCGCCATTAAATCAGGTTAATTAGGTCCAGAAGCAGCACAGGTGCGTCGTGAAGTTTGGTAGAGGAACGTGTTGTGATTGATACATCTAACTCGTTATCATTTTGTTGTTGTTTTGATCCAGAAGCGATGAGGTTGGGTTTGTTGAGATACAAAATAAATCCATCTTCATCCTTTACAGGGGAAGATTCTTCACACAGAATGGTTCATAAATGTAGTTTACTTCTCCTCAGAGTGTTTGTGCATCCTGTCCCTGAAGGCCACACCACCCTGACCACGCCCACCTCGTCTCATTTCGGGAGCTAAGCAGGGATGGGCCTGGCTAGTTACTGGATGGGAGATTTATCTGGGGAATACTAGATGCTGACTGTTAGCGTTTTATCCCCAACACACAAGTTTGGTTTTGGACAAGGCTTCATTAAATGGGTAAAACTATTGTGTGAGAATGGGGAAAAGCAGCTTTAAATGCCGGGGTTCTTATAAGAGAGTTCAACTTAGAGAGAAAATTAAGACAAGGGTGGTGTCCTTTATCTGCATTGTTGTAGCCTCGTTAATTAAAAATGATAAAAGAGAAGAAGGTATAAAATGGGCAGAATGAGAGGAAACAAAAATACTGCAGAATGCAGACGATAGTAATAAAACTGTTAAGAATCAAGTATGTATTTAAAGTTGATGGAGCATTTACAAAGCTAGGAGAAAGCATTGGGTACACAAATTTATGATGAATCTGAAATAATGTACTATGGGAAAGCAAAGAAAACATAACAGGAGATGGGAGACAGCTCCAGATGCTGTAGGTTTTTTATGCTCATCTTTCATCAGCAGAGGCCACTGCTGCTTCTGTAGCAGACTTCAGAAAACTGTTGGACAAAAATCTCATGGTTTTTCCTTGGCAGTCTATTCGAGCTCAGTATTGCACTGCATTTTTTTTTTTTACTTGTAATATCACATTTGAGGTGGGCAGACCTATTTCTATTTAATACGCATTGGGGCCTCTAATGAGTATGCTGGCACAAAATACATTTGTTTTCGTGATGAAAGAACATGTCAAAAGGTGTGGCTTCTTTTACTTTGTGACACTTTTACGAATCATATTTGGCACCAGGAAGTTGCCCTGGTGCCAAATGATTAATGAGTATAGGCCTTTGTCAATTCACTGTTGGTTCATTTCATGAGAATTATTGGCTGTACAAGAAATGTTATTCAAAGTTTTGTAAACAGCTAATGGGGTTTTAGCATCCATAAAGAGCCTAAGCACATCAGACAGTTACACCATCCTGAGAGAAACTGAGGAGTTCAACTTTAAGACTGGTAGTACTGTTCTCTGGTGGAGTTTCACTACGA
>NW_019174307.1:18723725-18784812 GCF_002260705.1 Seriola dumerili
TATAAAACAATAAATAAATAAAAAGTTAAAATAATTTACTCTCTCCGGTAACGTTGATATAGCCACAAATAATGTGCTGGAGGTCTTCCGTTGTCTCACTGAATATCCTTCACTGCTGAAAAAATCTGCCAAAACAGAAAATTTAAAATCTGAGATTTACTTTGTGCACACAATTTAAAGCTCCCTCTGATCAATTAAGAATAAAAATTACAATTTTTCACAAATTCTTGACCATAGCTCCCCTTCTACATGTTCTGCTGAACTGATGATATTCCTCGTCTTAGGAATTGACAGGTTCCAGTTCCCCAGCTGCTAAAATCATCATCTAATTTTAAGTCACCTGTGCTGTTCAAATATAAAATCGAGGTAAAGAAAAATCCATACAAGGTACTTTCAAGGTAGTTTCCAGCACCAGTTGGCAAACAAAAGAAACTAGTTACTGAAGGAAGCTGAACATCTAACAGCCATATATTTTTCCTCAGGAATTTGTTAGAGACCCAAGTAGAGCTAAAAGAGTGGCTATTGTACTCAGGTTTACCAGGTGGGCAGAAGCAACTCTACTACTATTTTAGCTATAATAACTACATGCTATTCATATGCTAAATATGTCAACACTGTCTGATGTCTGTTTAGGAGCCGATTAATCACAATCACCACAAGTGTTTTGTTCATGCTCCCAACTAGCCAGTCCTTACCGAGGGCTTTCACCTTCTTCAGTTGTGTTTCACGAGGCAGCGTCACTGTGAGGTGTGCTGCCCCACAAGTCACCAATGGTGACACTGCTGGTGGTGACGTTGATGGATTATCGCAGACAGCCATGCCTGTCATGTTCTCCTTCAGCAGACGGTCAAAATAATGGAGTTTCAGTGGGTGGAAACCATTTCCATCTCCAGTCTGGGGATAGATGAAATTGCCATTAATTGTAACAAAAATCAAAAGTTCTGATTAATTCTGAAGCAAAGATTGTTTTCCCACCCATGGTACAGGCTCATAGTTTGAATCACTTCAACACGACTGCTCAAGAGCAGCAGCACCTCTAGTTTCTAATGAGGTGACTCGTAATACAAGCCCCTTTCAAACATGCGCCTTGTTGCACATGTAAATCTTTTAAAAACCAATTCACAAAGTTAAAATTAACACACAACAAGCCTTGACAAATGCTATCGCAGCCTGGAGAGGAAAAATCTGTTCATTGTTGGTCTTGAGAGATTTGTTAAGAAAAATACAGAATATTGGAAGCCTATGCTTCTCAAGGTTTCACTGTTCCAACATCATTTATTTCCCAAAAATATGAAAAGGGAAGGCAGCTATTAGCATACAGCTAATTCTAGCCAATGGTTCAGGGACAGGAATAACTGGAAGTCACACCAATAATTAATGCAAGGTATCATGGGCTAGGAATAACATGATCAGATGGAGTTTGAGAAATAGCACTCAGTTTGGACAAAGAATTAAACATTACCTGCACTGCTGTGTGGCAGCCAGTATAGGGAAGCTTCACCAGTAACCACCACTTATAAATCTGAATCGAACTGTGACAACTGTCTGGCAGCGACAACAAATTTGCGCCATCTGTGCGAAAGATTGGGAGAAACATTAGATTTCTGACAAGAGCAGTCACTCCATTTTCTAAAAGACAAAAACATATTGCGGGTGGTTGAATCAAACATACCTTCCAGGTGCAGATTTGTGTATCGGATGAGTGAAAAGCGCAGGAAGAGTGTGCTATTACTGCAGCGATACTGTGGCTGGTTGAAATCTGATTTCTCTGGACCTTTTCCACTCCCTGGAATGAGAAAAACAATTTAAAAAACAAATTATGCCTGAAGTTAAAAGGGAAAGTTTATTCACTTTCTTGCAAAGAGAGAAAATGTATAAGATAGTGCCAGAAATAAATCAGCTTAGCACAAACATTGAAAAACAACTAGTCTGGCTGTGTCCTAAAGTAACAATCTGGCTACTGACACTTCCAAGTTCACTAATAAAGATGTTATCTCTAGTTTAACCCATACAAAAATTTAAGTGTAGAAACAACAAATTACCACTGGGGATTATTGAGCCATCTTGACTAAAATGAACCATCTACCAAATGTATGTTCATTAAACCATTAATTGGTTTTGAAATGGATTTTAACAAAGAAGTCATCCTGCCCTAATTGATATCAGGCCTAAAAAAAAAAAAAAAAAAAAAAAAAAAAAAAAAAAAAAAAAAAAGAATAAAATGTCATATCAATGATGCACTGGCGTGAAAAAGAAGTACGTAAGTAAAAAGTCAAACTGAAAATGCTGAAATTTAATTTTAAATTGAATTTTAATTTGTAATGCAAAAAAAAAAAAAATTTTGCATTGAGACATGGCATGAAGAGTGGGATGGAAATAAAATTGTGTAACAAGACCTTCAAGGTTAAATTAGACTAATTTTCGATTTAGAAAACCTACAGTGCATCCATGTGGTCCGAAGTTTAGAGACTACTGGCGAACTAGGACAACTGGAGGTACATGGAGTTTGTGTTTTGTAGACGAACTGATGAACACAGTTTGAATGTGACCACGTGAGCAGCAGGTTTTTACCTTTGAGGAAATACCACACCAGCGCCGGGAAACTCCGGTCTGCTGGAGCCGCGTCCATCGGCTGCTCGATACCGGTGTAAAGCTCGTCCTGGCCGGCAAGACGTCCGTGTGCGTACCAGCGGCTCTCTGCGTTGTTGAGCTGGGCTAGAGTAAAACCGATCCAAACCCAAGCCATCAGTGCGGACTCCATGGTAGCGCTCCGGTCTGCTCGCCTTCTCCCTGCCGCCAGACGACACCAAAAATGCCGACTGAGAGAGGCGCTGCACCGCTGCGCCATTTAATCAGGTTAATTAGATTAAGCAGCTGCACAGGTGCGTTCCTCTTCCTCTTCTTCGATGACGTTTAACGGCAGCTGGCGTCCAGGTAGTTGCATTGATGCCACCTTTCGGAATCATTCAGCTCCTCGGCCTGACTTAGCTCAGAGACACCGGCTGGATGCTTCCTAACAGGTACGTTCTCACGTGGACGTGAAGTTTGGTTGTGGAAAGTATAGTTAGTCTTTTTTTTACGGATTTGTTGAGATAGAGAGTAAATCCTTTGCAGAGAAGAGCACAGGATGGTTTACAAATGTCGTTTACATAAAAAGTCTTTGTATATCAGACATTAGTGAGGCAAGAGATAAAATGGTGAAATGTTGAAGAGTGTAGTTGATGAAGTGAAAGGTATTCTGACCCTGTGGAAAGGGAGAGGTCTCACTTTGAGAGGAGGGGTCGCTGTCAGTAAGCTTAGTATGGATAATGTCAAAAATCATTTTTTTGATCGATCTATATTTATATTTTCTATAAACAATATGGTCTGTATTTTTGACGGGTTAGGGTAGAAGATCAGCAGGGATAGGCCTGGTTAGTACTTGGATGGGAGACCGCCTGGGAAGATTAACCACTGCTGTAAACTTTTTATCCCCATGTTTCATCAGCAGAGGGCGCTGTTCTTTCTTTGGTGGAGAGGTATCAATTAGCAGCACTGTAAACTGTACTGGGGAAATGACTCAAATAAAACAGTAGTACAATACAAAGCACATAGTCCAGACTGCCAAATACGGGCGACTACCAGAAATGTCTTGCAATAATACATCTTTGTTGTAGTTCTGAAATATATTATGTATGTTTATATATATTACCTGAGGAAGACACAAAACGTTGTTGTGTCTATGTAGAAATTTAGGAACAAAGAAATAATAGTTAATGCTGAATTTTCCACAACCTGGCAACCCCTTAGTTGTTTTCATTACTAGTAGCATGTAAGAAAAGTACGGTAAATTTGTAAATTAATTATTAACAAATTAATAAAGCTATTAATTGCAGCTTTTAAAGCCTTTATAAAATGAGACTTTATTAGAAACTGGATATTGAGTGTTTAAATGTGAAAAGAAAAAAATAAAACGTGAAAATCTGGTGTGTGTATGTGCGTAATGGTGGTAGGGGTAGGGGGTTATTAGGACTTCATATCTTGTGTGACACACACACTACACAGAAGAAAAGGTATTGTCAGAAGTGGGATTCGAACCCACGCCTCCATTCGGAGACCAGAAGTCCCGTTCCTCAGGAAGGTTTGTCACCTTGAGTCTGGCGCCTTAGACCGCTCGGCCATCCTGACAATTGTGCTTCTATGCCCGCGAGACGGCTGTTTGACTGCTGCTCAGTAATGTCTACCGACACAGGGGTTTCTGCTGGTTTTCAGGAAATTAAATTCCTCTTATAATCCTCTGTAAACTCGTATGAGTTAAACGTGTAGTGCCACATAATGTGACATTACCACGGAAGACTTGCTGATAACTTTGACACTTAACACTGTTAAACTTAAAGAATAATCATGACAGATCAACTTCTAGAGAAGCTATCAGACTACACGTGTTACAGGATTGGACCTGTTCGTGGGATTTTATGACAACAAATCGAGAGTATCGCCACCATCGTCATTTCGAGGGAACGGGGAGGAAAGTCACGTTGTCACCACCAATATTCAATTCAGGAAATACTTTCAGGTGTTGTATCATCTATAAAAGGCCCATGTGCATGAGGAGTTGTAGCTTACGGCCATACCACTCTGAACACGCCCGATCTCGTCCGATCTCGGAAGCTAAGCAGGGTCGGGCCTGGTTAGTACTTGGATGGGAGACCGCCTGGGAATACCAGGTGCTGTAAGCCTTTTATCAGCAGAGGTCGCTGCTGCAGCATCTGTAGTCAAGATTGGTAAAACATCATCAGATCTCAGGTCCCCTTCCTTGTGCACTTAAAGTGAAAGTGATGGGGACAAAATCCATACTTCTTGTTTCATGCAAAAAAGTTGATGTAAAGCTGATAGAAGGTTTAGCAGTCTGAGTTAATCAAATGAAAATCAAATAAATGAAGTCGAGCCTTCTTGAAGACTTAAAAATAATTTTCTTCCAAAAAGGTATGGAAGATACTTTAGTTGCCTACAGCTCAGACTGCTGAACTGGTAAACTTGGAAATGTGAATTTGGACAAAACCTCCAATGAACAGTCAGTAACCCGTAGTGACAAAGTGAAACCATGTTTTTTAGACATTTCTTGCAAACGTATTTAAAATAAAAATTACGAAAATGTAATCTCTCATATTACAGAAATATGAAGGCGAGGATTGGTTCGTTGGTAATCTAAAATTGTTTGTACCTTGTGAAAGCCGTTTGTCAGACACATAATGAATGTACCACAGGTGCCAAAAGTTATTGTCAGAAGTGGGATTCGAACCCACGCCTCCATTCGGAGACCAGAAGTCCCGGTACACAGGAAGGTTCAACCTTGAGTCTGGCGCCTTAGACCACTCGGCCATCCTGACAACTGTATGTATCGCCGCCGAAACAGAAGTTTAAGTAATTTACAATTCTACGGTATTGTTTTTATCTGTTATTATATTTCTTTTTCGTTCAATGAAACCCTTCATTTTCACACATTAAGCTAACAGAATCGAGTACTGAGTCCTTATTTATATGTACTGACAGTAATAAACATAGATACCCACCGGGGGCGCCACGAAGTTGTTTATGATTTACTTCCGGCGGTCACACACGTGACGCCCCGCCCCTATTACTACATAACAACCCTCAGTCATTCTTATGAAACAAAAACATTGGACTGTGTCCACTGTGTCGTTTTTAACAGAGCACCTTAGTACACAAACCGAGAAGGTATATTTCTGTTGACGATGTCGATTTATAGGAATGCCGTGTGGTTTGTGAAAGGACTCCAGGAATATACAAAGTAAGTGGAGCGTATCATTTCTATTGAGTGAAGTAGTCAAAGGTCTTGTAGTGTACGAGGTTTGCGCAACATTTACCTAATCCTTCTTATGTAGTCTTAGACCCGAGAACTGCCTTTAGACTGCCATGTCAAGGTTAAAACCATATGTTGCTTTGTTAGTGATAATATTCAGCTATTATGGTTGTACAGTATGGTGCACTTTCTAGTTAACACAACACTGTACGATAGCCTTCATACAGGGCTGCAACTAGTCAAAAAAAGTCTTAGAAATCACTGAAGTCAGTTTTCTCAAAAAGAAAAAACAATGCCTCAGACGGTATTAAAATTCTTCTCTATTTTTTCCATGTTATGAAGCTTATCTGAATCTTTTAATCGATTATATTGTAGCGTCCGCCAGGACGTGTCGGAAGGACGAGTGCAGCGTTAACCAGTTTAACAGTTTATTACTGAACAAGATGGGTTACTGTCGGCCGTGACCACGCCAAAACCACTAACTCTCCGGCATTAACTGTCCTAATGCTCAACATGTGCTCTTCCCTTCAGCATGCTCTCACACCACCACCTGCACGCGCACGCTCACGTAGCTCATGCACTCGCACCCCGCCCCTACCTGTTCTACACCCACAGGCCGCACAACATCATACAGGAACATTACCGCAGGGTCGCTACAATATCATCAGGAATTATTTTTATACACTGCTGGGAAGTACTGACAATAATTCTACTGGTTTTCCAAACAGACAAAAGTGTCACTTTCATGAAGATAGAGGCCGTCAGGTTTCTGCTTCTTCAGTGATCACTCTATTAGAGAAATTATTGCCTGTTTTGTTTTTGACTAATAGCTATTGACTAATATTCCTACCTATATCTATATTCCCTTTAACACATTTTAAAATAAAATTCATCTGTACTGACGCAGTTTGTTAAAGGTGGACTTTAGGAGGAAACAGCTTCTCAGAACAAAGTAATTCATGAAAATATTGGAACCAGCAAATGTTAAGTAGTTCTGCTTGAAAAATGAAAGAAAACAATTAATCAGTTATCAATGTAGTAATTAAACTAATTGATTAATTTGACTGAGTGTTGCTGTTGCTGTTTGAATGTCTGCAGGAAAGAAAAGAAGACACCTCAACCCTAACACTATCCCTCAGTGTCACAACATAACATGCACTGATATTGGTGCCAGTGTGCATTTGTGTGGTGCATTCACTGTACTCCTCATTGCTCCTGACAGGGGCGGCTTTGAAGCTGCAGCGAAGCATTTTGCTCCAGCAGACCTGGATGTAAACCTGAGTGGGAGGTCCTTCATGATAACAGGTGCCAACAGTGGGATAGGAAAAGCCACAGCACAGGAAATTGCCAACCGAGGTGAGTGCTCAACTGAAGTCAGTTCGGCTTTTAGCTCTGTTGAAGTGCAGGACAAGTCAGCCTCCAGCTTTTATAGTTAGAGCTTTTCAGGGCCCCATTTACACCTGATACTAAACTGTAATCTGTATCTGGATAATGACATTTGATCATTTGATCCCCAGACCATTGCATTGACACCTGGTGTTAAAAAGCAATCTTGTTATCTTGATTAGACTTGTATTATGATCAGATCTCGTTATGCAAATTAGTTAGGAAAGTAGTGCCATGAAAGGACACCATTCAGTTTTAGATCAGCTGATTTTTATAGCTGCTGCCACTGCTTGTAGCTTTCACTGGGTTTGCTTAAACAAGCAGGAAGAGTTTTATTTTCTTATGGATATGATCATACAATTGCGTTTATATTTTTTCTGATCTGGTCACAATCTGAGCCTGACCACCTTCAAATGATATCTTCTACAAACCCGTCTTTTGTCATTCATGAATTTCCCCTAGGGGATAAATAAAGTATCTATCTATCTATTTATCTATTCACCTATAAAACACATTGAACTGCGCTAATTACAATTTACAAGTAAAGTTTCATTGATTGAAACCTCATCTGTACATCAACACATTTCTGACAATAACTACATGGAGAGGTTGAACCTTCAAGGCGCTGGAAGATACTTCTGCCTTGTCCACTGATGTGTTTTTGGTTCGTGTGTGCAGGAGGAATCGTTCACATGGTGTGTCGAAACAAGGGCCGAGCAGACGCAGCCAAAGATGAAATTGTGGAACGGAGTAAAAATCAGGTGAGGAATGTGTTGCATGTTGTAGAAGAGGGATCTTCACTCTGTTGCAGGATGAAATGGCAGTAGTGAGCATGTGTAAGAGGTAATTTAGACAGACACGTCATTACATCTTTTGTCCAGCAGGGAGCACTGTGGACTCTGCTGGAAACACTGATGCATGTGCATGTCATCTTCCCTTGTATGATCTTCTGCAGGGGTTTCTGGTCTCTGAGTCAAATGTTGTTTAACTAACAGAAAGAAGGATATTTACTTAATTCACCTGTGCTGCTTCTCCTTATTGATCTAATTGACTACTAACTAATTTAATTACTCGTCTAAGTCATAGTGCAGTCACAAGAGTCAAAAAAGCATTGAACACTAGTCAGAATATCAGAGTTTTAATAAGATAAAGTCTAAAGAAAGGCAGGCAGCAAGTTATTTCATATATGTTTCAAATATAATAATGGAATGGTATTAACAGCTGTCTAAAGAGGAGGGAAAAAAATCACAAATTTCTACAGTGGTAATGAATTATTTAATGGTGAAACTATTGAACGATTAGTGGAACGGAAGAAAATTATAAATTTCTTTTTTAAATTTCAGAATTAAATAATCAAGTAACAGCAAAACATGTCAATTATTGTCTGTTCACTGCTTCTCAAATGTGAGGATTTGCTGTTTTTCTCTTAATTTATTTCATTGTAAATCAATATTTATGAATATTTATTTTTTGGCTGTTGGTTGGAAAAATAGAGGCTACTTGTGCACATCACATTGGGCTCAGGGAACTTGTGTTGGCCATTTTCCACAATTTTCCCATGTTTAATTCACACCACACCATATGTCTATATAGCACATAAGGAAAATCTTCTCTTTTATATTATTTTCCTTTAAACATAAAGTAAAATTTCAGTCCGTATGGACAGAGGTTTGACAGTTGTTACTCACTTTCCTTTTTATTCCCAGAATGTTCACGTCCACGTCGTCGACATGTCCAGTGCGAGACAAGTGTGGGAGTTCGCCCAGAACTTCTCACAAAACAACAGTGTACATGTGCTGGTGGGTATCTGCAGGTCTGTCCTGGATCATCTGAAACACACACACACACACACACACACTGGTTTTTATTATCATTTGAATCACTTGTCGTGTTCACCAGATCAACAATGCAGGCTGCATGGTCAACCAGAGAGAGTTAACTGAGGAGGGCGTGGAGAAGAACTTTGCCACAAATACACTCGGTAATAAAAAGTGTTTTATAATACTAGGTCCAATGTAATGCCTGCGTTTAGGCAGTGATTCCATTACAATACATGTTTTGAGATAGCTTATTTCGAGAAATATAAACTTGTTTTCCTTCAAAGCTGTTAGCGTAAATGTTTAAACAAGAATTTTATGTAAATAGAATTGTTACCAATAATCAATGATAGACGATAATTTACTCTGCTGAGCGTGAACAGCTTTTCTTCTACATAAAACATGCATTCAACTTAAAAGATGTTGTGCATTATTAAGGATTTAATGCCCTGCAAATCATCGTGTTGTAGTTGTGCAAAGCTACATATGCTGGAGCTGACAGTAAGTGTTACTGAACTGTCCTCTGTGCTTACCTGTATTGCCAGGTACATACATCCTCACCACAGCGCTGATACCTGCACTGAAGAAGGTTGAAGACCCCAGAGTGGTGGGTTAAATTTCAACTCAAGAAAATGCTCCTCATGTCAAAAATTAACACACTTTGGAAAATTACTATTACTACGCCTTATGAGAAATAAGAATAAATACCTGCTCCCGTCTCCTCACAGGTCACGGTGTCGTCGGGCGGGATGCTCACACAGAAGCTGAACGTGGACGACCTCCAGTTTGCGAAGGGGGCGTTTGACGGCACCATGGCCTACGCGCAGAACAAAGTAAAGGGGACTGATTTACAGCAGCTGTGCGCCACAGAGCGGAACAGAAGTTATTGTGGCGCGTATCCGTGTTTGTTGAAGTGTTTATTGTGTTTTCATTGTGACAGAGACAGCAGGTGATTCTGACGGAGAGATGGGCTTCTCAACACAAAGATATCCACTTCTCCTCCATGCACCCTGGCTGGGCAGACACGCCAGGTAAACAAAGGAAAGGACAGATGGATATAATTTTGGTTTTTATTCTGTCCAGATTTTGAAATATCCATCTTAGAGATTTCCGTCTCCAACTAAATACAATGGAGGGTAAAGGAATTTTATTTTTTATTAGAAGATCATGTTTAAAAATTTAACTGTGGACAATTTTCATTTTGACTCTTTTTTTCTGGTGGTAATAGTAGTATCACATTAGCTAAACCTCATATAAACACAGCTGTGTAGAAATGATTAATAATTCATAGTAATAAATGAAAAAAACAGAGCAACAGCCCCTGTTGTCGCTGATAGTAAAATAAAATCACTGCTGCATACTTTGTTGTAGACTGTCGTAAAGATTGAGCGGTTAGACCAAGCAGTGTCTCTTTGTATTCACTTAACACTAAAATTTGGGAATTTACACCCCCTGAGTAACTCTTGTTTTTCTCTCTGTAGCTGTCCAGTCGTCCATGCCGTCCTTCCACGCTAAGATGCAGTCCAGACTGAGGACGGAGGCCATGGGTGCCGACACCGTGGTGTGGCTCGCTGTGTCTCCAGCTGCCATAAAGCAGCCCAGTGGACTCTTCTTCCAGGGTCAGAAACAAATCACTCTGTTTTTTTTTTTTTTTGACAGCTGTTACAGCTCCGCCTAACTCCATCTCAGTAATAGAGGTGGATGTCAAAGTGTAACTGAGCTGAACTCTAATAAACCAGCTGTATCCACCTGCCCAGCCCTTAACAGCAGGCTGACGTAGTTAGAGACTGGCTGGTGAAGAAAGTGGAATATCCAGCTGCTAGAGAGCCAGGTATTTTTCTCAGGGGGCAGCGGGGACATTGGGGACCTTTTTATAAGTAAATGTCCTGCACTGAAAAAATTACAAAAGTACAAGTATGTAAGTACTACTAGCCAAAAGTATATAAAGTACAACTACTAAGTGCCCTAAAATCCCAGGTGTAATTACTTACACTAACGATGGCTCAGACTCGTTAAGCGTCTCAGTGAGCGGTTTCAGTGACCTAGTAGACAAGTCACCTCTCAGTGAAATACAGCCATCGTTAATGTTATTAAATACACCTGTGCTTTTGCTGCTTTGACATGTCAACATATCTGCTGCAGCAAAGTTCTCTAATGCCCCAAGTGTTACACAACTATACTGTATATTATATTATTAGCACCTCTTGTTATTCTTCTATTGAGGTGGTTTTAACAAAAATATATCTTGTTATTTTGTTTATTCGGTAACAATCCATCATATTTTATGAGCTCATCATATGTTTTGGAAAGTCAGTTAAATGCATAATACATAAGTTACTTATAATTTGTTGCTTTAGAGGTTCCAAAGGATCCAGATTCAATAATCAGATGGATTCATATTTAATAAATAACTATGGAACCGTACAGACATTAATATTTGTAAGAACATGTTCTGTTGGAGGCTTTAATGTCTCTCTTTGGCTGATATCAAATCACTGAACCAAATGAAGGCTTCTCGTAAAAGGAGGAGAGTGATTGTGACATAATTATGATTCAGTAATGAAGGGCGATGCCTTGTTGTTCAAGTTAAATTGATCCTGTCTCTGTAATCAATTCACCCAATGTTAGTATTTTGTCTAACACATACTTGTGGTACAGTGTCTCCCCTGTTGTCTCATATATTTCCATAAAATTTCCTCCAGATCGTAAAGCGGTGGCGACACACCTGCCTCTGGCCGCCTCCAGGTCCACGCCACAGGAGGAGGAGAAGCTGCTGGCTGCACTGGAGGAGTTCGCCCTCAAGTTCAAACCTTAATATCGCTGCAAAAAACCAAGCACTCCTCACTAATTGTTACTGTTTACACAATCATGTCTTTTTTTAATTCTTTCAATATACAAGACACATTTTTTACTTTTCTGACTGATACCTCAAAGAACAGGCCTTTCAAAGTGTAGTCAAGGTTGTTTTCAGCAAAGAGGCTTCGTGTACAGATGTTGGGTCTTTTCTGTAATTGGCTGAAGGGTGATTTTTAAAAATACGCTTAATAAATTGCTGCATATTGTATTTATACAGCCTATGGGGAGAAATGTAGAGATCGGGGATACTTTAATGTATATTTAACACAAAATGTAAATCTGTATATTCATTTCTGTAAAACATATTGTTTCATTTCATTAAAAACATTTGTGATAAATGTCTGTCTCCTTTCACAAGCTGGGCAGAGAAAGAATCAGGGGGCTGGACGGATTCAGCTTCAGGTCTCAGTTTTAAGCTCTTACACAGGCTCGGTCTCTGCCATACCTTCATCTGTGAACTTGGGAACGTTTCCTCATTTTTAAATTTCACAAAAATACTCAGGATTCATACGTTCTCATCCTGAGAACAACTCAGTATAACACTGAAAACTCAGTAGCTGCTCCCAATCTGTAAATGAGTTAAACTGATAACACGAGGGACAGAAAATTCATCAATGAAAACAAATTAATCATTTCTGTAGTTTCTTAAGTAAAAATATCATATCTGCTGCTTCCAGCTTAAAAGTGAGGATTTACTGCATTTCTCGTTTCGTATCAAAGGAATACCTTTAATATTTTGGACTAAACTAATAGAAGATGATTGTTGTCTAATAACATGATATGATTATGTGCCAATATTTTTTAGTTTATTGAGAAACCCCTAAGTAAAGTAATTGATATATTAATCACTAAAGTAATTATTAGTTGTTGACTGTTATGAATCATAAGACAATGTGTGTTTTGTTTGAGAGCTAAAGGGTATTTAGATGTCACTTTAAAACAATTTTTTCTGAATTTAAAAAGTGATTACAGACTGTAAATGGAGACTGCACTCTCTAAAATCATAACATGAATAAAAGAGTCTCCAGCTTTGAGATGAATTATGTTTTCAAACTTTGTCTGCACAGTGTAAAGAGCCACATCCATAAAAGAGCAAATGCTGAAACGTTTACTCCCAGAAACTGCAGATGAAATTGTGCACATGTAGAAAGGAGAAAAGAGAGAGTGTCCCAGAATGATGGTTTAGTTTCTGCTGGACTATAACAGCAACACTGATTCAACAAACACCATACTTAATCAAATCTGGTTTAGGTGAATACCTGCTCTTTTAATATATTATTTATACACACAAAGTTACATTAACGGTCACAACTGGCCTCAGATGAATGTATTTTCACTGCAACAAAAGTGTAGGTATTGTTTATGTAATAATTTTGTATCCTGTGTAGTCTTGGTTTTACATTTAAAGGACTACAACATCGATTTTGCACATTTTTGCACATTTAAAATCACACAGACTTAATATAATTACAGGTATTTCTTTTGCAAAACAAGCTATTGTGATTTAGTTTTGGTGTTTTTCTTTTTTTTGTTTTTTTTTACCACTCCAGGCAGCCATAGTTTTACATGAATTCCAGTACAGAGTGATTTGCCAATTAGCTGGAAGCCAACAGCTTCTTGGAATCATTGGAAAAATACATCCTAAAAACTGGAATCGGTACATCATGCATTAAGAACTGATCAGCGAAAAAGTTAAATATACATGATTTGTAGTTAAGGAGCTGAAACCTTAGTAAAACACTGGTATGGTCCTTTAAAATATCAGTACCCTCAGGCTCACACTCAGTTGACAGCTGCTGTAAATGTACCTTTATGAGTAGCTGTAAACTTCCTCACTCTTTCCAAAAACCAAGCTTACCAATCAAGCCCACAAATTTTCATTTCTCTTATTGTTGGAGATAAATCTTCAAGTTCACCTCATTTTCAATCAAACATCTTTGGAAAATATTTAGTGGGGTTTTAACATCAGAAGAAATCACCTCAGTTACTATCTGATCATTAAAGCACAGACATGATAATCATAGAAAAGAAAAAGAACAAAAAACGTCATGTTTCCTCTTCACAGCAGCGATTTGCGACGTATTCTTGTTTCTTGATTCCAGTGCATTGACATAAAAGTCAGTAATAAAAAAAAAAAAAAAACAGCTACGATGAGAACAAAATCAAAGCAAACCATGTTCAGGAGTTTCCTCTCAGTCCTGGTACAGGTACAGTGTTTATGTGCTGCCTCTGATTAGTTTGATGATATGTGCGTTTCCATGTCAGAAATATTTAGACCACACTTGGAATAATAAATAACGTCAAAGCAGCTCCACTGATGACAGGACAGAATATACAAAAGTACTGTTTTCAAAGATCAGCAAGCGGTCTGGTTAATTTACAGATGACAAAACCTGGTAGTGTAGTAGTGGTAGTGACAGGTGTACTCTTCGGTTTACACTGTGTGTGCTTACACTACCGTGACAAGGATCTGCACTCCCATCAGTGTCCATTACAATCACTTTACCTCTGATCCCCTGCTGCAATTGTCTGTAAAGTACAATAGTTTTACAGATATGTTGTACATCTGCCTGTTCCAACGTGATATTGAAGCTTCATGATGTGACACTGAGTGTAAACTTCAAACCAAAGATGCCACGATTCTTACAGCTGCAACAAATCTCAATGCCTTAAAAGTCTCACATGCTGTATTTTGTGTCTTTGAAAACTTTAAGATCTCTGCTAGAATTAAAACAAATGAAGTTCTGTGTGTCTGATCAATGTTTGGTTTGTAATCATGTACCAACTTTTAGGAGTTAAAGAGGTTTGCTTGAAATCCAGTCCATCTGTAACGCTCAGTGGAGAGGTCATTTGGTCCAGCAGCCACTCACACACTTAAACTCAAAGAAAACTTGGATATTCTGATACCATGCAGCTCAGTTCAGACTCAAGTAAAGGGCTTGTTTGTTAACATCCAGGGGCTTCTATGAACACTTTCCTCATTGTCACATTTAAAGTACTGTTACACCCACAAAGATGTGACTGATATCGGATTAGATATTTTTAGAAAGCTCAGGATTTCTTTGACTCACAAACACAGTGTGAGTGATGGTGAAGCACCTGAATGCAGGATCAGCTGATATTGTATAACCCTGCAGACATGCTGCTCCAGCAGTTTCGGACATGCCGATTCAGTCCAAACTGTGCCAGCTACCAGCAAGTAAGAACTGCAGATATGCTGCTCTTTAGCACCATCTACAGGCAAGGAATGCAACAGCTCCTGCAGTACTGACAAATAGTGCCACCTGCAGGTAATGACTTACAACTGCAGTGGCACTATGTGTCCTCTGTCCTACATGACTGATCTCCTAGTTAAATTACAGATGGAAAATAGGAGGTCCTAACCAGATGGCAAAGTGGTTTAAGACTTTTACACCACAATGTATAAATATAGAAAATAGGTCAAACAAACAATAGGTTGTTGTGCGTTTCTGTGTGTTTGTGTCATCATGGAAAAATGTGGTCCTGGAGATGGAGAGATTTTGTCACAACAGTGCAAGATACAGTCCCGAAACTTTACAGGTGTGTAGCTGAGATCAAAATGAAGGCTGAGTTCAAAGATGGGTGTGGTCCAACCCATGAGTACTGAGTACCTGTGTGATAAAGTAGTAGTAAGAACTGAGTACTCATAGGTCGGAACATCAACATGGTGACTGGCGTCGCGGCTGAACACATAAGCTCACCTGTCTGAGGGTTTGATGTTATGTATGGTTTATAGATTTCCAGCCAGGGAAACAATTCTGAATTCATTTACTAAATCCTCAAATTCATATCTTAACATTTGGTGCTTTACAGCCACAACCTCAATAGTATTTAAATTTGAGTATTAAATATCCACTGGAGATCAGTGTGACATATTGACGTTAAATTTTGCCTGTTACCTAATGTAACAGGTGGTGAAAAAGTCAAATGTAAAAGCTAAGAAAGCAAACACACACACAAAGAAAAGTGAAGGTAAACCTTCTAGCAGCCATTACTTTGTGCGTAGATGACGAGTCCAACGGCTGCTGCTGTTACTTTGCTTTCCTGTAGGTGGTGCAGGTTTTGCAGGTGTAAATCTGGTTTGACAATAATTAAACAGCCCCCTCTTGTGGAGAATCTGCAGCCTGCTAAACACGAGTTTAAATCTGTGAGCGAGTTGTGATCCAGTTCCATGAGATGCTTCACATCTTAAAAAAAAAAAAAGTCAAGTTTGTTCTGAGGCTAGTTGCAGACCACACTGCAGACTCTTGTTTTGTGAGTCTCCAGTATGTGGCCAGGAATGCATGGAAATTAAGTAAATAAAGTGTGTCAATTGCTTACACAGTCAAATGCCTCATCCCCTCCCACACACTCTTATACAGTACAGACACACACATATACAAACAGAGAGATCCCCACCCACCAGCAACCTGCACACAGACAAACACCCACAACCATCTGTAACCTTGTGTCAACCAAGGCCTGTCCTGTTCCCAGGCTTCACTGGCCTGCAGTGTCCTCACTGTGAACGTGCAACAGCCACTGCTTGTTATTCAGTAACTGTTAAATATTATCCAGATGACATCGATATTGTTGGATGAGCTTCTGTCTTTCTTTTCCAAGTGCGGCTGCCGCTGTTAGAGCCTCACAGTTTGGTGAACAGAGGTTCCTGCTGACTGCTGGTCATCCACAGACCTCAGGACACCACAGGAGTCATGTCCCATAGCTGCAGATAAAAACAAGACATAATCAGTTTGTTGTTCAAATAGAGACGACGCTCATTAAAGAGGTGTTTCTCCTCTTTCTTAAGTTGAGACAGAGATGAGACGAGAAATGAAACCTGATATATTGGAATATAGCCTAATTTATTATGTGGGAAATGGTTCAAAAAAATCCGTCTGGTTACATAAAAAGTTGCCCAACAGGGCAGACAGCAAGCTATTCTATCAACAGTGACTACGTGCAGTGATTCATAGTGATTTATCATTAGCTTTCCACCAAATTTCATTAAGATTAAAAGTTTTTTGATATCATGCTCAAAGCCGGATCACCTCCCAGGATATATACACAAAGCACATAGTGACTAGAAATAGGGGGGGTCGGTGGAGGCCTCCTAGCAGGTTAATTCAGCCTTGATCATGCTCAGTAGGAGACAAAAAACACAACAAATAACCTGACCAAAAAACCTAATCTTAAGAACTCAGGAGTGAACCCACTAAATGTGACTGTGTGCTTGATTGTCTTATCTGAGACTCAGGAATAAAACAGATACTATTTGTTCCCATCCAGACCTTGATAACCTTGTCGGTGCCAGAGGTGAGCAGGTTTCCAGTGGTGGGCTCGTAGTGCATGTAAACAATGCTGTGCTTGCTGTCGTGGAAGGTGGCTGTGGGCGCCCGACTGGAAGACACAAAGGGTAACGCCGGTTACTTCACTGTGTGAGCGCTGAGGAAGCTGGCAGCACAAAGGGTCAGTATATGTCAACAACAGAGGCCGATTGTTACTCACTCCTCGTCGGTGATGGACTCGTGGCAGCTGTCACACACACGCACCTCAAACTCAAAGCCCATGAGGGGGATGGTGGAGCGTTTGGATGAACATTTGCCACACACCGCCTGGCCGCACTTCCTACAGTGGTGCTGAGGAACACAACAGGACTTCAACATGTCAGCTTTGATTAGCAACACTATTATTTCTTGCCAGCAGCAGGAGAGTTACAAAGAGGCTTTAAGAAGGTAGAAGCTGAACCACCAGAGGGGGGAAAAAAGTCCTGGTTTTGTAAGTCAGAGTCCCCAAGTCAAGTCCAAGTCCATGCACAATGTGATTCGCCGCTGTCAGACTGATTCTAAGTATATCTGTTGTCAGAAAAATGAAAGGTTGATTCACTGCTCTGCTTTTTAGAGCACAGGTTCTCATCTTTGGACTTGGACAGGGCGAGTCTTTTCAAGTCAAAAGGCGAAAGTTCAAGTCAGAGTTTTGAGTCAGCTGTGTTTACGTCTAAGTCAAGTTATTTTTCAAGCCTGACTGAAGTCCAGGTCATGTGATCAGAGCCACACAACACCCACTTGTAATATTGCTTTTAGTGTTTTACGACCATGTTTGTTTCTGTCTCTTTCCATATTCCATTTTCATAGAATTACTGTTTACATGGAAGATCTACATTATTAGTTGTGTGCTGCTTCCTGTGGGACTTTGTTTGTCCTGAAAAGTACTGGGACTTTCTCATGTGCTATGGCAAACTTTGTGTCTGAGAGAAACATAGAAGTCATCTGCAGAAACACAAACAATTACTCTGCGTTGTGTTTGGTTCTTGCTACAAAACGTTCTTGAAAATTGCTGTGCAGTCAAAGAAGGGCTGTGACTGTATCCTTGAACTGTAGATACCAAACACACACACACTTGAAATGAGTACCAGCAACATCAAGCTCTTTCTGAGAATGAAGCAACAAAACAGCCACAGGATGTTTGTTTGCCATTAGAGTAGCAGAAGTGAAGAGCTGTGTATGTTTGTTTGGAATGAATTCAGACTGTGGTGAGACTACAGATCTGCTGCAGCTGAGCAGCTGACATCTAAACTGTGACGTTAGTTTTAGTGTGTGATGCTTTATAAGTGAAATGAATAGAAGAAGATTAGCGACAGGTGTGTATAATACCTGTCGCAGGCCGATCTTCTTACTGTCCCACATCTGTTTGAAGTTCCAGAAGAAAGGCTGCTCACACTTCTGACAGGAGTCACTGTCCAGCCACTCTGGGGTCTGTGCAAACACACATTTTTGAAATTATACATGTTTCCTGTTTTTAGATCTTCTAAATTATGTAATCATGTAAAGAAAAACAACTATTTAATATTTGAAACACAAATTAAATCCTCCAAAAACGTTTAGACCTGGACAGGTAAAGCAATTTTTCTACAAATTAGAGCACATTTTGGGAAATAAGGCTTTTTGCTTTCCTTCTGATAGGCAGATAAGAATATCAATATTAATCTTATGTCTGTGTTAAGGCGTGGGTGTTATGTGTTAAGTTTGGAGGAGTCAGGATGCAGCTGGCCTAGCTTAGTATAAAGACGGGGCACCTGCCAACACTTCTAAAGCTGTTATATTTACACGGTGTATCTTATTTGTTTAAATCCTACACATTCAGAAATGTAAAATAAATCATTGTAGGCGTTAGGTGCTGGAACTATTTCTTGTCAAACAACAGTTTATTCATCTGCCCAGGACTTCTGTGTCTCCTGCTATAGTACAGGTTTTGGTTTTGTTTCTGTACAAGCCCAACAGCACACAAACATGAGGGTGATATCAATGTTTTCATCTCACGCTGACAGAGAAAACAAATCAGCATACTTCACAAGTTTTCATTTCAAATTGATTAGCAGATATGACAATAACACAGGTTTTCAAGTACATCACTGTTAATTACGATGAAACTTATTTTTGAATCATTTGCTGACAACACAGCACAAACTGAGCATGGCAGGCAGTAGAAATAGTTGAGGAGCAGGAAACAATTGCAATAAAATTATTTATAGTAAAATATGTTTTCTGGAGAGTAAGGCAGGTGGATGCTGGGAAATAGGACATGAGGTATCCTGATGAGTCGCTGGTGTGTGTTGCCTTTCAGTTGGTTGTTATAGTGCCTCCACTAGAACAACTGTTCTCATACTTGAGCAAACAAATCAAAGGATCAAAGCAAACTCTAGCCCTGATCCCCATGAGGAATTAAATGATTCTGAATCAGTGTTCCTAGTTTTTCTTTCTTTAAATCCCACAGCTTTAATGAATCTGCCAGTTAACAACCGTCCCTGAGTATCCAGCTACACAGAGAAGGGTTTAGTGTAACAACTATGAGTGATCGTTTGGGGAACAACAGCAAGCTGCTGATTTTATTTTAAAGCTCGCCTTGAGGGAAGTCGGCTTCAACCGAACCAACGAGTCAGAAAATAAAATTGAGATGAGAATTCTGGGCCAAATAACCGAAGCTGAGGCACGACTGAGTGACACCGAGGCACAATGAAAGTGACTCTGGGTAAATAAAGAAGCAATCAAGTCCTAACTAACTGTGAGGACACTGGCAGAGCACAGAGGGAGAGAAGACGATACCAGGCTGAAATTAGACTGCGTGAGTGTGTCTGTAAGAGAGAAAATCAAAGAACATTATGCTAATCTGGTGATCTTTCATGGATTTCTGGAGAGAATATCAGCAGTTTATACACCACAAAGATCTCTATCACGGTGATGTATGTGCACAGATGAAAACAGGCACGAAAACAAGGGACATATCTCCATTATCAGTGTGTCACAGTTCAGATATTGAGTATGAATGTGTGTTTGTATTTGTGTGTTGGGTCGATATTACACCCCATCACCTCTTGTCGTGTTACGTCCATGTTCCAGATGACGATGCCTCCGTCTGAGCTGCAGGAGATCAGCTGACGAGTGTGCGAGGCGTAGCACAAGCCCTGAACCTTGTCACTGAAGACACACACACACACACACACACACACACACACACACACACACACACACACACACACACACACACACACACACACACAGCGGCTATCTTATCAAGTTGGACCTGTAATATTTCTGTAACATTTTCAACACGGCTCAGATCTGAATTGAACTAAGGCTGCAATAAAACAATTATTATCAATATTATCAATTCATTATCAATTAATCTACATTTAATCTAGTATTTTCTCAATCAATCAATTAATCACTTGATCAATAACATGTCAGAAACCGGTGAAAAATGCTCATCACAAGTTCAGGAACTAGAGGCTATTTGGCAGTTTTGTCTGAAAAAGCAACTTAAATTAATTATCAATACAGATGCCAAATTTTTTTTCAGTTGATCAATTATTCAACTAATCATTTCAGATCTAATCTGAATGTCATCAGATTAACGCAAAAGTCAAATATACACAGGGAGAGAATAAATGCGTGTCATGCTTATCGTCAACAGATCAACAAGTGCTCAGTTTTCATTCATACCACCTGCATTAATGAAATCATGAACATCCAGCAAACAGGAAGTAAACCAGAGCCTCAACTTAACGTCCGTACTGTCTGACTTGTCGACAGATTCGCTGGTGAGACAGGAGCAAGAGTCCGTCACACTCACGTTGGTCTTCAGACTTCAGTGTCAAAATCTATCACTGTTGCAGCCTGTGAGAGAACAGGCAACACTCTTCTTCTATTTTTACTTTCCAATTTTTCAACATAGTGCTGTTCTCCAACAAATGCTCCCGCTCCCCTCGCTCAGGTTACACAGGCATTATAGGACATACAACCTTTGAACATGCAGAGGACAGACAGACACACACACACACACACACACACACACACCATCAGCCACTTGCAGATGTCAATACACGGGAGACACACTCTTGGCAACCACACAGACACACACACACACACACACACACACACACACACACACACACATATATATATATATACATATGTGTGTGTATAAACATTGTGTCTCTTTCTGTAAAGGTCCTGTCATATATGAATAAAGTTGTAACAAGGCAATAAAAAATAAAAAAACAACACATTAACCACTCAACACAATAAAACACAAAATAGTATAAACAGCATAAATAGCTCAGTAATGAAAACAAAAAGACAACAGAAATCTATCGGCACAAATCAGTCAAGCATATAATTACAGCTTCAGATGAATAATTGCCAGCATAAGAGAAATATTCATGAGCGGTTGTTTGTTTCTTACTTGTGTCCTTGCAGTTCGATGGCGGTGCCTTTGCGCCCTCCGATGTCCCACATGATGATGGAGTGGTCTGAGCTGCCGGAGAACAGCACCCTCTGGGCCGGGTCCCAACACAACGCAGTCACATTACCTGGGCAAACACACACACACACACACACACACACACACACACACACACACACACACACACACACACACACACACACAGGGAGGCAAATAGGAGAGTGAAACACATCGGTATAAAGTTACACACTGTTAATATACATGACTCGTTGTGGAAGTACCATCTGCTTACATGTCACGTCTTTGTACATCCCTCCATCCATTCATTATCTACACCGCTTATCCTTGTGGGGGGGGGGGGCACAGGCTGACCCAGCTGACTATGGGGTGAGGGCGGGGTACACACTGGAGAGGTCACTAGTCTAGCACAGGGCTGACGTATACAGGCAAACCACCACTTGCACACATTCACACCTATGGGCACTTTAGAGGTGCCAATGTGCCTCTGTCTTTTTGACAGCGGGAGGAAGCCGGAGTAGCCGGAGAGGCACAGGGAGAACATGCACACTCCACACAGAAAGGCCCCATGCCCGGTGTTCGAACCCAGAACCTTCTCGCCTCACAGCGAGAAGGTTGGGTTCTGTGCTGACCACTGCACCACCGTGCCGCCCGTCTCTGTGCAGCTTTTCTGATATTTTAATGACAGCAAATAAAGACCTGAATGTTACAAGAGTGCTTTCACTACATTTGAGATCTTTTTTGGTGACCCTGAACTCAACCAAGTCTCTTTATCCTTTAACTCCAACCATCAGGCTTGTATCCAAAGACTTTAATTCCTATTCAACACCTTGTGAAAGTCATTTCTCACTGCCTCCTTTGTTGAAGTAGACTCCTGTGAGAGCCACAAAAGATTTTCTTCAACATAAAGACCATCAAGGACTTAGAGCTTTTAAAAAAACACTTCTTAAGTGGCTCAATAAATCTACAACCTGCCTGAGGACAATAAAGGTTGACAGAAGTAATCTGGCATCCACTATTATGAGTCTAATGCAGCTACTTCATCGAACTATTTCTACTAACAAAATAATTTAAGCATAAGGATTTAATTCTCTCCTGATAAAGCTAATATATTTCTGTAAAAGCTGTAATTGTTCAACTGGTGGGGTTCATTTTTTTGTTTGCTTATTTTTCAACCCACTTGTAACATGGTTTGAAAAGACCACTTTATAGATAAAGAGTAATTAAATACTGTTAATTTCTATGATTTGCATTCAGTTGCAACTACTCGGTGCCATATCAGCAGCACATGAGGAACGCAAGGAAAAGACACTTGTTCATTTTCACAAACTAATATTTGTACAAGTCTTGAGCGTATGAAAGCAGAGCAGGGAGCTGGAATTATCTGAAACGCAGCTGCAAGGCAATTTAGGTGACCAATATTTATACAGACATCTGAAAAATCGATGCCACTTTTATCCAACAATGCTGTAGCCTCTAGAGTTTGGCTGCAAGAATTCATCCACTTCAGTTTGTGTACTAGGGTCATAACTAACAATTACTTTCATTGTGGATCAATATTTTGAATATTTTATCGATCAGCGAAATGAACATCCAGTTGCTTGTTTTGTCCGATCAACAGTTGAAAGATAGAAAGATATTCAGTTATAATGATATAAACCAGCAAACTGCTTGACTATTAATGGATGAAAGTATGTGTAGTTTACCAGTGTGTCCCTTGAAGGTGGTGACCAGGCTGCAGCTGTCCTGCTCCAGCTTCAGGATGGTCACCTGACCGGACTGGTCCCCTACAAACGCGTGTCTGGTCTCCACATCAAACCTGGGTTGACATTAAGGTCAAAAGAAGAAGAAACTGTGTCCTACTGATGCATAAATTCAGATTTGTATCTGTTACTGGACCAAAAACACAAACCAAACAAAGCAAATCTCCCCCTGCAATTTGAACAGAAGAGCTGTGCTGCACAGTGTGCTGCTCAGGGAAATCCAGAACCAGTGTGAACTATGAACTAAGATATGAGTCAAAGCCCTTTGTAGTGGTAGTGTAGCAGCAGTGTGTCAGTGGAGGACTCTTCGCCCTTTCACTGGCCATTCAGTCAGAGTCGTCCTCTGACCTGGTTCAGTCACTACAGACCAAACTCGTTACAACACTGTCCGCATTGCAGAAGAAGCAAAAACAATGACTGCATAAGACATAACCTAATTATTCTAACCAATCTAAATACTCCGCCTAAAAAAAAAACAATATAAATCTAATTATTGAAAAATGAGTTTTCAATTTTGATTCTCTCTCTGAAAATCTGAAACCTGAAACGACATGTGCCTTTTTATACAATTTGTCTTCATGAGCATAGATTTGGGAAATTGAATCCTTATTAACCATTAAGAATATTTTGGAATTAAGTAACAAATACCCATTTTACACAAAAAAATAGCAAGTATAAGCGGGTTTTATAGACGCAAAAGACATAAGGCTCTGCCACTGCCAGTGACAGTGAACCTGAGAGCAAGGTAGTCACTTTTTTCACTTTGACATACCTTTTTACTTGATTAGCATCACTTGTCAAAATCTGTCTTCTATCTTATACTTAACAACTCATAAACTTTGCTGTCTGAATAGATTGAGATAGAAATAAATCTAAGTAACCGTCTGAGCATGAAAAACTCTAGTTTGTTGTTTCCATTTCATTCGAGCTTAGATCTGCATTTCTTTTCCACTAATCACAAACATCACACTCCTTAGATTGTGTCCAATGTGGCTGCTCATCAAACAGAGTACATCTAAAGTCACGCCAAAGAAAAAGAAAATATAACTGTCACTGCTCAGTGTGTCTCACTGCATCTCCAGCCATAAAACCCAGACAGGTTAGCGTGTTGAGGCTAGCAGGATACCAGCAGTCTGATGACCTAATGGCAAGCTCATTGGTATGGATCAGTGTTGCTGCTGAGCACTCACAGCCTTTCATCTGGCCATTACAGAAACCTACTCAGCCCGTTTCCTTGACAACAGCATGACTGATGCTTATTGTTAGCCCTTCCGAGTAATACAAACTAACTGGAAGCTAATCTCAATTGCCCTGTTTTATGTTGCCGTGGCCTTAAAATAGACTGTGTTGTCATAATAAAAGGCAGAGATTTTTCACAGTCCGAAGCACCAAAGATGGCTCTTCACTTCCCACTCGGTTACATCCCCTCCACTCCATTTAGCAGGAAGTTTATCTGTCAGGTTCATTGAGCAGCAGCTTGCATACCGAGACAACAAACAGAGGGGGAGAGGAGCTGAGGGTGAGGGCATTAAAGGATACTGTAGTCCAGAAACCCAGGCAGCGGTGCGATATGTCCCCAGCTGCTGGCCGCTCTCCGAGCAGTGCCAGGTGAAGTTTTTGTCCTGGCCGGTGCTCAGAAGCCACTCCATCTCCAACACAAACAGCACCACTGTCACTCGGCCCTGGTGGGCTGCACATACACAAAAACACACACAAACAAAACACATGACATTCATTTTCACAATCACTTCAATTACAGTGCAGGAGAAATCCTGGGCAGGATTTCAAAACATATTTTGTGGCTTGTTTCGGAGGCAGAGAAATGGAGCTACAGTGGAGAAATATAGTCCAGCATCACCGCCTGGCTCCAGTGCAGCGATATTTTGAAATCTTACAGCCATACATGGCTGACAGACATGAATCTACAAATAAGATCAGAGAAACACATATAGTGAAAGGTCAACTATGAATATTGCTCTGCATTCATCAAAGAATCAATTTTTCCTATGTGCGTTCATACATAAAAAATCATGTAATGTAACTGAGGCTGTAGAGGAGGCGTGCAGAGATCGATCAGTGGTGCTCTTGTCCAGTTATTTCTGAGTGAGTTATTCTCAAAAGAAAGAAATGAATTATGAACACTGCCAGAGAGCTAACAATCCCCAGGCTGCAGAGCTTTCAAAGCCTTAAACACACAAAGCCCAGCAGACTTTATAAGTGATGAACTGTCCTGAAACTGCATGGGTAATAATACACTGCAGAATAATAAATGTGGTTCCAGAGGTTTCAGAGGATTACTGAAACAGTGAAATAAAGTTGAAAGCTCTTAGAAATAAGATGTCAAAGTGACGTGACTGAAGAAAGTCAACAGGCCAGTCACACATTTTAAAGATAAACTTGAGTAATGGATGTATGTCTTTTAAAAGACATTTAAGTCCAATTATGAAGAAAATTAAAGTATATATGATGCAGGTGGAGGTAATTCCAAGTTTTATGTTGTATTTCTTTAATTTGGGCAAAAGATAGATTATTATTTGTTAAAGTAGGGTAACTTAAATCCCCATTTTTTATCATAGCATCTTAAATTATTCTATAAGATAATCACTGTCTCTTCTTTGGTAAAATCACTTGGAGTCACCATAGTCAGACATTTTGAAATCCTACACACGCACATACTTTGTCTAGTACTTTCAGGTCAATAACTGCCACAATAACAACACAATATTTTTTTACTTAAAATTAAACTTAAATATTTCTTTCTATTAATTAATTAATTAATTAATTAATTAATTAATCTATTAACATTTGAGAAAAATCAAGGACTAATATTTGAAAAATTTACCACTTTTCAGGACTTTAACAAAGTTTAAGAACAAACTAACAGTGGTTTATTTTTGTTTATATTTCACACATATGTGTTACTAACTGACTCACACATGCACAATTACATGCACGCGCGCACGCACACGCACGCACGCACGCACGCACACACACACACACACGCACACACACACACACACACACACACACACCCTCTCTCACCCTGGTAGGTACGTGCTGGGGTCATCTTGTTGTAGTCTTCTGACAGGACGAACTCCTGAAAGACAGGAAGCAGAGATAAATGTTCACACTGACTGAGGTCAGTGACTAAAGTTTCCAAGTAAATCTATGAGCGGGAAAACAAATGATGGTACTGTGTTTCAATTTTGACATGTACATAGAAATACTTGGAACATTTCTATCCAGTGTTTTAAACAAAACACACTAAACTTCAGAGGTGATTTGTTGAGATTCTTGTCTTGTTCGGTATGTCATTCTTTAACGGTTGGTCAAGCATTATCTTAGGGCACTGTTCACACAATCTATAAATGCAAATGCAAATGACTGAGGCGAAAAATAAACCCAACAAAAAAAAAACAGAACAGCTCTCAGTCTGACAGTGTTATTTCCTCTGAGGCCAACACCCATGATAAAATACTTGTAGGAACTTGAAGCTTGAAGGTTGAACTGAGATGAAAATCCTTAAAAACATTCTGATATGTTTCCATCTGACTGTGCGTTTGAGGAACTCTCAATGGGAAAAACAACAAAGCAAAAATTGTACAGTAGTAAATGCTGTGTCTTAGAATAGACTGACCTATACCTTATAATGTCAGTTATTTGTCATTGGATAAACTACTTGACCAGACCACAGGTCTAAAGTGTCACGAGTGGCCACTAGCGTCATGGCCACTGAAACAGCACCCTTCAGCCCTCCCACTACCAGTTGCAGAATGACTTTGAAACATCATCAGAGCGGAGAAAGTTTGTAATTTTGGTCTTTTAATTTCTTAAAAATCCTGCATTTTGGGAATTGGTTGGAATTGTTACTAGCCGCGCTGAGGCTCTTGGGATGGCAATATTGGTTTGTTGGTAGATCGGTCCTTTGGTCCAGATTGATTGGTGATCACTTAACTTTTCATCTAGCAGCATCTAAATTTTAATTTGCCGAATACTTTGTTTTGAAAAAATAAAGGCAAAACTAACATTTCCATCATCCTGAAATGTATTCGGGTTAAAATAAGGATTAAAATCATTTAATATCTGACTGAAGTCTAAGTAAACAACAATTCAGTCCTTTATATAAAGTGTCCAGACCACCTGGATACAGCTTAAAGAGAAAAGGGATGAATTTTCAGAGTTCAGAGGTTTTCCTTTCTGGCAGCTCACAGTGACCTGACAAAACTCTCATTCCAACTGAATAAACACTCTCACCAGAAACATTCCTGTTGCGCTGACGAGCAGCCAACACTTTCACCAAAATACACACAGTTACAGCTGCATTCCATTTTATGAGTCAAAAGGCAGATGACAATTATCACAAACACTTCCTGTCAATAAACCGACTACGATGGCATGTATCCTGAAACTGCAAGAGCAGCAGACAGTTACTCAGCTGAGTGAGAAAAAGACGAAAAGGCCAGAGGGCTGTGTTTGGAGGGGAAGCAGGTTGTTAGTTGGACTTACACAGATACTTCCAGTGTCCATGCCCACCGACAGCCTCCTGGTTTCTGGGTTAAAGGACATACAGGAGCACGACGCTGCAGACACAAAAAACAAAAATAAGAGTGAACACTCATTGTATGTAATTGATATTTTTGGAAAACGTACCAGTCTAAACTGCTATTTTTACGAGTAAATTTGTATTGTTATGGTTATTTCATTGTCTCTATAGTTTCTGTTGTGCTGCAGTACACGTCTCAGCATTTTTATCCTCCTAAAAGTCATATAAGAATTTTGGAAGTGAAATTACCAACAACAAATAACATATAATGATACCAAAGGGTTACAAGTTCATTCTCAACCTTGAGGGCAGTTGTTTATGACAAAGTGACTAATTTCAAGGTCACTGGCTTGCTTTTTTGAGTTTTCAGCTGCATCTCACTGTCTTCCTCAAGTTGACTGATGTGATAAACTTAAATTTTTAATGCACACAGAAAAACAAAAAACACACAGTTTACAGCTGAAACTTTTACCTGTCTGTGCTCTATGGTGGAAAAACTATATAATAGAAATACTCTTTCTAAATGTTACATAACGTTGGCCTGTCTGTTGTGCAATTTTCTTTCTACCAATCAGCAACATACACGCTAAAATCAGCTGATAATATCAGCCAGATTTATCTGTGTGGTTTCCAACAGTGCACGTGCTTCTGATCCAGTGTGCATCATTTCAGTTTGATGGGCCTTTCTTGTCTGATGCAATCCACTAGGCCAGGAACATTGTTCAATAATGTCCACCAGCTATTAAACTGGTCTGTGGTGTTGCTGTGCAGAAAAGACTCATTTTCAATGGGTTCAAAACCACCAGACACAATGGTCACATACAGGTGCCTTTATTATTCTGTCCACCCCTCTGGGCTAATTACTCAGCACACAAAATAGTATTAGCTTTGTTTGACCTCAAGGCAGTTTTATTTTACATTGTCTGTGTTTTCTTTGCTCATCTGGTTTATTTGAACAATATTTCATTAAAAAGAAAATTAACTCTACTAATGTATTCTTGTTTTTAGTGTATTTTTTGTATTGCAATTTTCCCATTGATATATTGATGTATATGAATAGCGAAAATGCCAAATGTCAGCAGCCTCAGGTCAAAAACATCAGGATCTGTATTTGTTTCAAAAACAACAAAACCATTGTGTCATCATCAAGCAGAAACAAATAACGCTTTAGTGTTTGATCAGTCAACAAATACCAATAATGTAATGTAAATAGCAAAACACAATTTTTTTCTTCTTACACAAAAAGCATCAATATACTTTGTTTTTGTGCGACAGTAAAAAAAACTCTAAAAAACGGCCTCAATGCTGAAACCTTGATTGGCCGATTTAATGTGGTGAAAATAACCGCAAAATGAATGTACTGTAGATAACTTAGACATTTATGTGGACAGTTTAACTATTTTGGATAACAGTGTGCTGACGCAATTTCCTGAATGTGCTGGCTGAGGTTTAGAGGGCAAAAAAAAAAAATAAATGTGGGACCAAAGTCCCTGGAATTTGACCTCATGTGAAAGTTTCCAGAAAGCACAAAGAACATGAAAAACCTGCGATGTGCCAGCGCAAAGAGGCACGAAAAAGTCGTACATAGTGAGGAACTAGATCAAAATCATTCTATCTATATTTTGTTTAATCAAGATGAAAACTGAAAATACATTTTAATTGCTATATCTGTAAATCCTGAAAGTAGTGATTACTCTTTTCATTTCAGTTCCTCTATCAGTACACTAAAATGTTTAACACAATGCATGCAGCCTCTGCCACTGCCATTGCAAGCTACAGATCTTGCTGATGGTAGCGGAGGATTTCCTTCAGTTGCACAACTGGAGGGAAACAAGGACAAACAGTGTCACGGACGCGCAGCACTGCAGCACTGATCAGAGCAGAGTGAATGATTCTGCAGGAGCTCAGACACTGAATCTAAGATGTATGTAAACTCCACGTTTCTGTGTCATTCTGAGGAGTGGATTTCATTGTGTGATTCATTATGTTAGTCACAATGAGGAATGACACTCATGAACAAAAACAGGAATGGATAACAGGCCTGTTCCAAGAACTTTGCTGACTAAAATTACAAACTCATACATATTCATGACTTGTTTATATACAGAAGGTCTGCTCTGAGATCAAAGGCCATGAATCAAACATTAAGAGTAAGCAAGAATACTTACATGACATTGTGTGATGGACACTGGGCCAGTACTGACCGCTGTCTCTCTTCAGCCATACTCGAATCGCCCTGTGGAGTGAAACAGAAACAGTTTAGCCTCTGCATTACTGACAGCACTCACTGGATCTGAGGCTAATGCTAAATTCTTCATGTGTACCATTCTCCAGGCACTCTGGGTCATGGCTAATAAGTTTTCTTTAATCAACACCAACACGGTAAGACAGTAAACACAGCTAACATCTCTTTCTCTGGGTCACGTTAGACTCCCCACTCCCCGTACAACAGCAGCAGGTCCAAACTAAAATTAATTTTCACTTCCATAATAATATTGTAGTGATGTAAGTAATAATGAATCATAACTTCTGGAATAGTAAGATGTAATTTACCATTCAGAAGAGCGTTGTCTTAGTTGTAGGACACTTTTTGACAGACAGAGGTCACAGCCTTATTGAACTGAGCAACCCTGAGTGTTTAGTTGCTTTCACTTCTTTAGCTGCTCTCACTGACCAACTGAGCACATTGAACAATTAAAGCCTGCAAGGAAGAGATGGGCTACATGTTGCAAATGTATGCATACATGTTGTGAAGCTTTAACTTTTTTGGATGGAGATCAGTGACAGCAAAGCTGCACACTTCCCAACTACATGGGAAGAAATGCAAATAATTCTGTGAAAAAAGGGAAATATGTACAGGAGGTTGAGCATCTGGAGCTTATTGAAATGCAATGTGATGACTCTCTCCAATGTCACCACCAGCAGCTCCCACTGTAAAGTCTGGAGAAGTCCAAATTCCCCCAGAGGAAGCTCAGTTTTAGAGCTCAAACTATTAGTCAATCAACAGAAAATGAATCAGCAACCATTTTGGTAATTGATCAATCATTGGAGTCATTCATGAAGCTAAAAAGCTAAAATTTGCTTGTTCTTGCTATTCCAAAGTAGGGATTTTCTGTTTTTCTGTTTTATATAACTGCAAAGTGAATATTTAGATCAGATTAGTCAATAATGAAAAGAATAATTAGTTGCAGCCCTACTCCGTTTACTTGTCGCTAAAAACATCTTTGAGCAAATGTTTGTTCACACTCCTCCGTGATTTACCTGACCTGACCTGACAGCAATTCTTCAGTCCAAGCCCCATCATCAATCATCAATTAATCAAATGTACAGCATAAATTGTTAAAATAGTCTCTTAAATTAAAAGCCTTATGGGCCAGGACTACCCTTTTTTCTCTCCATTTAGCCCCTGGCATGAAAAGTTTGGTCACCTCTGCTTTACAGTCTCCTTTTTCCAGTTTGTAGGTCTCTAAGAACATGTACCACCATCTGCTCAGTTCATATTCTAAACATTTTTCCCGTAACAAATTTTATGAGCAGATCTGGCACTGAAATGTCCCTGGAGACAACCATGTAGGATTGTGATAGGCAGTTATAGTCCTGGATCAGGCCTATGGATCATATTCTGTAGCTTGGTTACATTTAAATAATTAAATGTAAGAAGATATATCATATAGTAACTGAGGTTACACAGGCATTACAGGACATACAACCTTTGAACATGCAGAGGACAGGTTCACACACACCCTCAGGCACTTGCAGATGTCAGTACACAGGAGATGCACTCTTGGCAACCCCACACACACACACACCCACATCCACACACACACCCACCCACATCCACACACACACACACACACACGGAAAAACTGTGAGAATCATGACTTATTGTTTAACTAGTGACACAGAGGTTGAGAAACTCTGCTCTGTTTGACAAAAACACTCTCAGTGCTAAAATATGTCAAACACACCAACAAGGTAAACTACACAGAGCAGACCGTACACTTCTTTCAGAATGGGTTCCTTTTTGCTAGCTAGCTTACTAACGTTAGCCACTATTCAAATTATCATAAGCCGCAGTTAAATCCGATAAACTTCATTTTTATTTACGTTAACTTGCTTGGTAAGTGGTTTTAATAAAACAAATAAGATTAAAGCCCATACTGTCGTTAACCGACGTGCAATGTGCTCGAATGACTGTGTCAGCTGACACTTTTATAGAAATGTTGGATACCGCTGCTTTCCCAAACCAACGGTTTTGAAATTATAAACCCAGACGGGACCTGAGCTCCATCAGTGACCGACTGGAGAACTGGTCTTATTAGGGGCAAAACAAGGTAGATGACGGCTGTAAATTAATTGGGATTTGGATGTTACCTGTCCTCAGACACGCTGATAACGCCGTCTTCTTTGGGAATGATAACCGCCGTGCTCACAACCTCCTGGAAACCCTCGATTTTGCTCAGCAGACATGGCTTCCGAGCCTGCGGTTGGGGCTGAATTTCGGCCGCCATGGGTTGGTGGTGCACAAACCTCCGTGTACGGTTCTGGCTCCGGGAAACATAACCCAGCCCGGTCCGACGGCAGAGCTTCGGCTAGGAGCTGCTAAGCTAAGCTGTCAGGCAGGCTGCACACACACACACGGTGTTGTGACGGCTGCCGGAGACGCTGCCAGTCAGCTGACAACACAAACACACTCCCACCGTTTCCTCTCGAAAAAATAAGACTTCCTGTCGGACTTCTGCTGCTATGTTTTCAAAATAAAAGCGGCATCTCCGAAACTCACCTTTTTAAAACAAAACTTTATTTACAGTAAACTTCACAACTTTCGTCACACAAAACAAGGTTTTGTGGTAATCTGTAATGAAGCATGTATCAAATTCTAACAATAACATTTAAAATGTAAAATGCAAGTAGAAGAATATTAAATTAAGCTATCATATTAACAACTCATTTTTAACTAACTTAACTTATTATTAAAATAATGAAAATGTTACCACTTTACTTTATCGTCAGATTAGTAACAACTTTCGCCAAGTAAAAGAAGGTTTGTGGTAATACAAAAAACATAGATTCTAACAGTATGATGCTAATAGTACCTTTTTATAATAGGGCATCCTTTTGTAAAGTGGTTAAGCGCATGAAGGTGTATAAACAACAATTAATGTCCATGATACCATTGTGTTTCGTATCAAAACTTGCATAAAAAAAGGCACTGGTACTGTGTAAATAGTTAATTTGGCCCTAAAGCTGAAAGTTGAAGTCTGATTTTTGAAATTCATCACTTACCTTTACTGTGGACAAATGTTTTGGTGCTTGAAATGTGTTTACCAAAGTCTTAGGTTCACAAAAGTAGTGGTATATATAAACAAAATGATAAACAAATGTAGAAAAAAATGTCTAAAATGAAATTTTGTGACACTGTTTTTGGAGTGGAAGTGTTGTGTGTCACTCTACTTCCACCAAATGTTAGAGAGACTGATATAAATCGGGAGTGAATAATGACTTCATATCATACAGATGTGTGCAAATGAAAAATGAGCATTACAACAGTTTTTTTCTCAAACCAAATATTTTCTATATATTTAAAAAAAAATCCTACAGAAAAACATACTATTTGCCATATTTACATAATGTGCATGTTTTCAGGATTCATTTTTTTGACTGACGTGCTATGCTGCAAAATGTGGGCCAGGGGGTTGATACCTTTGTCCATGAGCCATCTTGTTGTGTCATCCTCCTTGGCACAGTTTTTCCAGAGTTTGCTGTGTGAATTGTGGAGCAGACTGATACTACCCTTGTGTCCATCCTTTTCTCATAGATGATGGGGCATACCACATCCATCCTATGGAGCCCTTTTCTGATTTTTTTCTGAGGGCATTTATGTCTGCGGAGAGTCCTTGCAGTCCTCCCTGCAAGTCCTACAGGCAGCAAATCTGTGCTCATCGGGGGGAGCACTGAAGAGCTTGGGGCTAGAATAAAAATTCTCCATATAAATGTGGTAGCCTGTGCCTAGGTAACCTGTCTGCACAAGGGACATCACAAAATCATAGGACAGGCCATACCAAAAGGCCTGTTTCTTTTGCCAGTCCAAATTGTAAAGTCCACTGTGTAGCCATTCTTTGAATCAGGAGACAAGACAAACAGCTTGAATCCCCACTTGGGTTTTGCTTTCATATGCTGGGTCATCCTAGTTTTAGCCTTGGAAGCGACCATTCTTTCATCCAGTCAGGTCTCTACGGGGATGATAAAATAACTTGCATACATCCTTGTGGGTGTCCATCATGGGTTTTAGTCGGAAGAGTTTGTACATCCTCATCAGGGTCGCTAAGATAAAGGTTCTAGGATATTGTTCTATATCTATCTGTATATGAACAGAAGCAGCCCAATGTACTTGTAAAACTCCCCTACGTCTGTCCATTTGTATTTCTTCCCCAGAGTGTTTGTGCTTTGACACAGTGTTTGTCCTGTTGGTACAGTGAAAAAAAGTTTGAAAAGGTCAAGGGGTGTATGTGTGGAAGTGGAGCTGAGCTAAGCTGTATGCCTGGTGTCTGAGCTGGTTGAAACCAGGAGACAGAGGGAGCAGTGTCTGGATCGTTGTCTGTATTCCAAGACAGCAGGGTTGGCTGCTGTTTGCTGCTGGTGGCTGTGGGGGAGGTACTTGTGCTTGAGGGGCACAGGACATCTTTGCTGGTGGTAATGGCTGTGATGGAGGCCCTTGTGCCGAGGATCATCTTGACCTAGTGGCAGGCAGAGAAAGAGGTGGTGGCTGCTGGAGAGATGCTGCATGCAGTTCACTGGGCTTTGGCAGCTGTGAATCCTCTCTGTAAAAAATAAAATAAAAGTTTAGGACATCCAATACTACTATGTTCATTGAAAGTAAGTTGAATGTGGGGGAGGTGTGAAGCTGACTGCTCAACTTCTGTCCTGTCCACCCCCAACAAATCAAAGCAAATCACACCTGAAAGAGAGGTGGGGGTGGGGATACTATTTCTCCTATTTCACAACACTTGAACAGAGATTTTTCAGTATAAATGTACACACACAAACACACACACACACAAATAAATAAATAAAAACAATACTGTGAAAGACAAAGTCTCCTCTGCACAGAACAGTATGATAAAATAGTCAATGGCTAAAACATACCCATTAATTTATACTACTTGTGAGTGAAGCTCACACACAAGGAACGCAAGGAAATAACTTTTGCAAAGAGTAAAACTTTACTCATGGACAGTCAGTTTTGTCAATCAAAGTTCAGGACTTTTTATACACAGGGTGCACTATCACTGTGATATTGCAAAACAAAGCTTTTGCAAAAACAAATACACTTACCCATCTTCAAATGGACCCCTACTAGTGTGGTGTTCCTCCTCAAAGTAGGAATCAAACCATTCAGGCCCTAATCTCCGTCTCTGCTTTGCAAGACCGCTTCACCAGTCTCCACACTTACAAACTTATTTTCCATTTTTCAAACCTCTCCGCTGTTGACTGAACTGCAGCGTGTCTAAGGTAATGGGTGGGACCTTAGTGATTTCCTGAGCGTTCATTGGTTACTTTCACAGAAACTGTAGACGGACACACAAATCCACCAATTACAAACGACGACGACGACGACGTGCGTCTCTCTTCCTCCTACCTCCAGCTGTGAATCACGTGCGATCTCGCGAAAGTCAGATTCCGGCAACAATTGTACCTCACGGCAAAGGTTAGCTGTATTGCAGCAACAGAATTTAAAAGGATGGTACAAATAGTAGAATCTCAAGTGAACAATGACATTAAGTCGCTGACTGGTACCACTGTCTAAGACTCCCAGGGTTTATAATCTGCACTTCCATAAAGTTGGGAGACTCAGAAGTTATAAATTTGTAAAAAACAAAAACAAAAACAAAACAACAACAACAACAACAACAACAACATCAAAAACAAAACAAAAAAAAAACACTGTATTTAAATTGTGAAAACTGAATGTGGAATAAGGTCTTACAGAGAGTTGAATTTTCAATGAGGACCAAATACAGTTTCAGAGCAAATTAAATCAATTTCATAATATTACATGTAGTTTGAGGTAGGCCTACACTATGCTAAATTATGCTATTCCGGTCCAGTTTGTCAGTGCAGAACAAATTCAAATGATGTGATTCAAATTCAGATGTTAATGTAATTATTCAAGTTGAGCAATTCAAATTCAAACAGGAATAATTTAAATTAAGTTTCTAGTGACACATGTTTCTGCTCATAAAAATCCTCCTCCACTATGACACTTTGTCTGTTTAGCCAGTTTAGTTGCCAGAAAATCCACTTCCCCTATGGAGAAATAAGCTGCAGGCCATCTGGACAAAACTCCATCTATAAACAATGTATTAACATTTACAGCCACATACTTGATGGGATACAGTATATTTATTAACATGTATAACTGCAGGGAAATTAAAGTGAAAAACATGTGTACCCTTTTGACATTAAACATTTGTAACTACATCGGTGCTATATTCACGTTGAATAATGAAAAATGCCAGTTTAAGGGGTATTGCCTAATTTCATTGTCCTACTTGTGCTAAGTGCAATTATGATCATTATTTACACATTTTGTTTATTTATTTATCTTAGCTCTCCTTAAATTGGCTGCTGCAGCCATGTCTGTTCAAAACACACAATCTTTACTTTGAAGACGAGCTGTCTCTGTTTCCGGCTCTCGACTTCCTTGTTCAATTTCTATTGCACAAGTTGGATAATAGAACAAACTGACGCTTTGGTGAGCTGAATTGAATTGCACGTCTTTATTTAATGGGAACGTAACACACGCCAATGAAGAACGAGCTCACAAACGTCAACATATATTTGCACTTAGCAAAAGTAGGACAATGAAATTAGGCAATACCCCCTAAACTGGCATTTTTCATCATACAACGTGAACAACTGCAGAAGAAGTATACTTCATTTTCATATTACCCATTAAAAAGAACTTCCTAACCTTTATAACTGATGACTTATTAAATCAGATTCTCATGGCAATATATTACTATGATTTAAAAGGTGAGAAACCCATATGGTTTACCAGCAGTGTCACCAAACTAAGCAAAACCAAAAGCCATGTCATCACCAATATAATGTATAAAAGCAGAATACTGATGCATTGATCACACCGATCTCTATTTAAACAACTGTCTGACTGGAAAATGTGATAAAAACAACTCCTTGCCTCTATTGCGCTTTCTAGAGTTTTACTATTTTAAGTATTGATTTAACAGCTAGCCAAATTCTATGTATTAGTCATATAATAAGCCATAGAATGGCTAATAAACTATACAGTCCCAGACTTATTGCATGAATATAATGAATATGACATATGCAGCCTTTAAGTTTAGGCGCTTTTATGTTGAAGGCAAACAACCAGAAGTCTATTTTAGGTTATTTTTGTTGGCTTCACACATGTTCGCACAGGCACCAAAGCTAGTAATCAAGTGTCTTCGACAACAAAACACCACATTTCCGGTTATGACTTTCATAATAAAACCCTATTGACAATCCTACAGTCATGTTTTGGTAACGTTTTTGAACCAAGCAAAGTATTATCGTGAAACAAGTAGTTAACAGATTAGATCTATGGAGGTTATCAAGTATTGTGTATTAAAATCAGCGAGCACAACAATGTGACACATATGAAAACATGTCAAGTACGTCTTGTAGGTTGTTTACAAAAAGTCGTGAATCGCGAGAACAATCATTTCCAGTCACATTTTGTCTGGACTTCACAATAAAGGTCTAAAAGTAGTAAGGTAAGTAAAGTATAATGTATATAAGTTGAAACTTTTTGGAGCAACAAAAGCAGAACATAGTAGTAAAGATAGTATGAGCGTGGAACAACTAGGAGGAAAAAAATGCATGTAACATATATGTAGTATAAAACGAGTGCAAATTGAAAAAACAACCATATCTTTTGCAAATTCAACAAGAGAAAAATGAAAACATATAGAAAACAAAATAATAGACAAGAAATTACTTATATAAAGGCTATCTTGTTGTTGTGAGTTGTGTTTTCTCTAAATGTTTTCTCTAATTAAGGTACATGTGTAAAAGTAACGCTACTCCATTACACGTAAAAGTCATGCATTAAAGTTTAAATTTCAAAGTTATATTTTTACTATTTATGTTCAGAAGTATAGTTTGCAAAAACATTTTCTGTGTCAAAGTGCAAAATGGCTCGTTTCAGAGGGTTATGTTCCCATCAATCTTTGGGTTTTAGACTGTTGGATACAAAACAAAATAATCGACAGATTATCGATAATGAAAATAATTGTTAGTTTCAGACCTAAAATGTGGGCTGCTTGGTTACTCTACTTTCCACCACTGCATACAATGTAATCACTGGTAATAAATGTCTAAAAAACTGGTGCACTGTTTTACCTCCTAGATTCCGTACACCAGCCACATAGATTATTTTATTCTGAAAAACACGTCAGTGACACACCGGAAAATGAACTGTTGTGTGTGTCTTGCTTCCACACAACTCTTGTCAAACAAGAGGCAATAGACCTTCCTCCTCTTTCCGATCACTAGCCACCGGATGGTTTCCTCTTATTTTTGCGGAAGTGATGATATTTTCCAAGGAGCTACATTATGTAAATTGTATTGCACAATCGTGCACGTCTGAGTGTCATGTGGCATTAAGAGTGGACCCGGATCAGTCAGGGTGTTGTGTAGCCTGTTGGAGATCAATTGAAATCATTCTTAAGTGTGTAGTAAATTAGTTGAAACATATTTTTCTCATGTAATCACAGATTATGTTTGTGATGGAAGCAACACCAGAAGTCTGCCCACTACTTTAATAAATGTCACTTATTAGATCTCTTGTTTGAATAATAGTTTTAATTTCTTTCTTTCGTCTAAGTATGTAGCTCATTGCACACATGGGAAAGAAAGACAAAGTATAGCCATCTTCGAGCTGCAGGGTGTGTGAGTGTGTGCGCGCATGTCAATCCCTTGCAGCGACTATTCAGCTAAACCTGTTTTCCTTCAGATCCTTTCGCAGAATGGCTGTCTTTATTTGGTCATCACATGAAAACCAAGTGCCCTAGTGCCAGCGAGTAGTTTGTGTGTGCCCTTGGAGCATTGCTTGGTAAATGTTTCACTGTTTTTTTTTTGTTTGATGTTGTCTATCTTTGCCTTCAGTTTTCTCTTTATAGTCTTCAAGGGTTGTCTTTCACAGTAGCCCACGCCCGTTCTTAGGATGAAGTAAATGTTGATTATGTAATCAGCTCTTAGAGCAGACACAGGCCTATTCCTAAATAATATGCACTCAAACAACTGCGGTAATGTTTCGAAAAGGAGTGCGTCGCCATATATGTTGTATTCTTTAACACAAAATGCATGTACAGAATATTTTCCTTGCATTCCTGCCTCTCGGGCAAGCAAGCATGCGCATGAGACGCTCAGCTTTGGCCTTATTTGGATATGGTAATGAGTGGCTTCAGACAGCCAATGAGGATCGAGTATTCGTACATGTGACGGTAAAAGACCGCTTGGGGGGCGGGGTCAGAAGCGGAGCTTAGGTTAAAAGCGGTGGACAAGACACAGCGCATTCAGTGTAGGGAGAAGCAGGGACTCTCTGTGAGGGGGAACTTTGTTACTATGAAACTTAGGAATATTTACAAAATATTGTAAAAATTATCAATATCCCTCGTGAATCAATAACCTGCCCCTAGGGTTTGAGTTTTTTAGTTTAGTTTGCCCGGAAAGGGCTTCTACACTCACTATTCTTACACTTTTTTGAAAGAATGTGTGAGACAGACAGTTAGCCAGCTAGCTAGCTAGCTGAGAGGTGATACAGGCGGCAGGAGAACAAAAGATTTTTTTGCGTTTTGGCCGGTTGTACTGACACCAAGTCCATGCAGAACGTGTCATTACCATCACAATGCCCGTTTTACTTTTTCTGATAGACACGTCCGCTTCAATGAACCAGCGCACCCATCTGGGCACTACCTATCTGGACATAGCAAAAGGCGCTGTTGAGACTTTTATGAAGGTACTGTAACCACGGGACACATTAATACTGGGAGATCCCCAGATCATCATTGTACTGTTGCAAAGCTCGCCTGTCAAACCTGATCTCTCGATAACCGTAAATAATTCTCTACTATTTCCACAGCTCAGAGGGAGAGATCCGGCGAGCCGAGGGGACCGGTATATGTTGGTAAATTTTGAAGACGTTCCCTTCGGGATAAAGGTAGAGTTTGTTTTCGGGTCATGTCCAGCTTTACATTGCGCAGATTGACTGTCCTTCCATCGCTCCACCACGTTGTGATCACTACATCAATTGTGTAGAGAAAATCTTCAGGAGGAGCTTTCATACCCCTTTTAAAACATGGCCGACATTTTGTTTCAATGTGAGCAGCAAGGAACTCTGGGTGTTATTTATACAGCGAGGTGATATCTTTTGGGGAGGGGGGGGGAGGAGGAGGATGAGGGGAGGCGGGTGACAGACTAGCCTACTTTAATTGTTTAGACCAAATTGTCACGGCGCACATGGCGACTTTGCTACTTTGTAATTTATGACCCCGGCCCGGTCGCATTAGCCGGCTAGAAACAGATCAAGGTCTTGGCTGCTGTGCTGTCAAATTATTGGCTTGGGCAAAGAGAGAGGAAGCGACATATATATAATATATATATATATATGGAATGTGTGTGTTTATCAGTTCAGAATCACAATAAAAAAAAAACACTCAAGTTAAACAGTGACTTATGTAAAAGTTGCCTGGTGTTCACAACAGTGGGGTTGCTATCTAGCTTCATGCATGTTAATAACTAAATTTTTTTTGTTTTGTTTTGTTTATTTGTTTTTTTTTTTGTTTGTTTTTTTTAAAGGCTGGATGGAAAGAGAGCCATGCCACATTCATGACAGAGCTGAGGAACCTCCAAGCAACTGGACTCACATCTATTGGCCAGTCCTTGAGGACCGCTTTTGATTTACTCAATCTCAATAGATTAGTGACTGGGATAGACAACTATGGACAGGTATGTAGCACTGAAGAGGACAGAGAGGAAATCAGGTTTAGAAAGTGCTATGACAAGGTGCTGTATGCGCCCCCAACAGACCCCCTTCACCCACCCCCTCTTCCCCTATCCCCAGTCTTACAAGCATCAACCACCTGCATACTGTGACCCCACACACTTTCAGTCATGTGCTCAAGACACAAACATAACAGCAACAAGTTCAAAAAAGAAAAACAGGAACAACTTATTGTCAGTAACCGTTGATTTCACCATTGAGTTGGTGTCTTTCGTTTGTGCTCTTAAATCATGGATGTCCTTGTGCTAACATTTTTAGCGGTTAACAGATTAGAGCTGTGGAGCTGTAGATCTGGCGATCTCTTGCAGCCTTAGAGGGATAAACGGTTAATGAAGTCTTTACAGATGGGCACTTAAGTTGATATTTTATTAGGTATAGCCAGCTAAAACTAATGCGCTCTAATACAACATATTTGCTTTAAATATTATATAACTTTTTTTATTAGGGTTATAATGTTGAGTTTTATTGAAACGGTTTTTAGAGAAATGTTTCAACGTTATGGTCAGTTTGAAGGTTGTATTGCCTTGTACGGAGACCTGACTCTAATATTTAGTCTCCCGTCATTAACATTAAAATTCAAAACGCCTCATCATCAGTACAGCTTTTAAAATGACAATGAAGTTGAATCAGCGCTTCCCTGTGTTAGTTTAAACACAAACTGAGCATTAAAAGCTTCATGAAGGTAGGATTTATTTCAGGATTGTTGAATTATTATTATTTTAAACTAGATGGATCTAATAAACCCTCACTTAAGTGTAATTTCTAGCTTGCCAGAGGCCATTTAAAATGTTTATATGACAATTTAAGTTTAAAGTCCCTGGTTTTCTGTGCTTCGATAAGCATGCTCTCAAGCTTTTTTGTGAAGAAAACATTTTTTCACATTTTACTGGACTGTCTTGTTTTATGCTGCAATCAGGTGTGAAAAGCTCTGCAACTGGGATTGGTTACTTTTTTCTTTCTAGCTTAGCAACAAACAAGAATTTATCTCAAGAAAGTTATTGAATTATTTAAAAAATTATGTGTACAAGGTCAGGAATGTTGGGTTACTCAAGGAAAAGCTTCACAATGTGACAGCGCTAGAGCAAGTTAAAGGAGAAATGGTTCTTTAAACTGGACTTCACTGATGTTATTGTTCTTATATTGCACAACTCGGTTTTAATTTGTGTATTTGAAAAAAGTCTCACCTCCAGCTGGACAGCAGAGTGGGCCTGATTCACAGCTGGAAGCCTGCAACAAGTATTCTTTTAGCCCGCAAAGTCTGTAACTAATTCAGTGTAACTGGTGCAATTCCAAAAAGGGCCGCCTAATGACATCACCAGTTTAGTCTCTGTGGTCAAATTTCCAGTTTAGGGAGGTAGTTGTTGAAAGCGAAGCTATTGTGGATACACTTCTCTGTAGATAGAAATTGTGAGATTGTGCAGTTTCAGAGTGCTGCTCTCATGTAAGCCTTCTTATCTGCAACACATGACCGTCTTCTTTCATCACGCTACTTACTGTGTAGTGTGACACAAAACGACCAGAGAAGCCCAGTCTTGATTTAGTCTCATTAGAAACGACAACAGAAAACAGCTTGCAGGAGATGCAACACATCACCCTGTAAGATTTTTTTTTGTCTTCTGTCCAGTGTGTGAAAATGAGGTGCAGTTTTCTGCCAGGGAAACAGAGGAGTCATTATTAATGTAAGCTTAAAAGTCTAGTCCATATCCAGTTTGACTGCTTGGAGAGGCTGCACACTTGTGGTTGATATAGAATCTGGATGTATGTTTCCCAGTGTGGAGGTAAGTCAGGAGGGTTGGAGCAATGATGAATGTTTAACTCCTCAGTAACAAACAGAACCATGCTATCAAGCAGGCTAATGCATACATACAGCGTACATACTGCTTGTCTGTCACTCTCGGCGAGTTTGAATGTCAAATACCAACTCTGCTGTCAGGCGGGCGGATACAATACGGACACGCATATACACGTGTCTGTAAACACAAACAGAACATGCGCAGGTCAAGGTTACTGTGTCCTGTGCACTGCTTACCACTGACCTCTAATGACAGGTTGATTTGACAATGATTATGATTTAATGACCAGTTCTCTCTCCTCCGCCTTCTCACAGCTGGCAGAAGATCAATTTCAGAACAGAGGGCACACTCCCCTGTATCCACTGTGTGACTCTGACATCATAACCGTGCTGTAATTACTAGTATCGAGTATATTTTTACAATGGAAGTTGTACAATGACCTATGTTAAAGGGCTGCAGCTAACAATTCTTTTTATTATTGACTAATCTGTCTTTATTTTTAACAAGTGATTAATCATGAAATATTCAGAAATAATGGAAAATGCCCATCACAGTTTCCCGCAGCCTAAAGAGACGTTTTCATATTAATTCTTTTGTCCAACCAGCAGAAAACCCAAAGATAATCAGTTTTTAATCTTAAACGGGGGGGGGGCAGCAAATCCTCACATTTGACAAGCTGGATCCTATTGATGTTTGGCATTTTTGCTTGATAAATGAGTTAATAATTTTCACTCTATCGATAAATTGATTAATTTACAAAATTTTTTAGCGCAGTGTTAGTGCACCACACCTCCTGTGAGCTGTTGTCATCTTTTGTTGTTTTTTGTTTCTTTTAAGTGAAGCTTAACCAGTTTGCTAAAAGGATTTCTCAAAGGAAGTGGATCAAGTGCGCTTTCCCATAAAATCATTTTGTTGCGTCGACTGTGTGGCTAACTGTTTGAGAGCAAGCGTCACGTTTACACTAAAATTACTATTCACTTGATTACAGCAGGCCATGGTGTGCAGATGATGTCAGTGATGAACCTAATTTTCCTCTGAACCTGAACATCACACAGAAGTTCAGATCATTTTGTCCAAGTTTACGAGCAGCGGAGGAGCCAGGCTGAACCTTTTTTTTTTTTTTTTTTTTTTGGAGGTGCACTTCTTTTCTTTGAGCAGTCAAAACCGACAAAGGTTTCATCAGCACTCTGATGGCTACACACACACTCTGTCGTATGTGTTTTTCAATCTCAATTTGCTTCAACAGCTGTAAACCAAAGTGATGCAGTAGCTTGGGTTTCGTTGGCATTGTATTTGATGTGCCCTGTATAATAACTCAATATCGTCCGCTTGTCTCTCCAATTTAATTCATAAGGAAAAGTCAACTTTGATTTTTCATTGTCAAGTTCTTAAGTGCTGAATGTGTAAGATGTTCAGTGGGGAGAGAGGGAGAAGACAAAGAAGAGTAAGCCTATAGGGGAGTTAATATTGCCCTGGAGTGCTTCTCTCTACAGTAACAAAGAGCCCTCCAGGTTGCCAGGCATCTGAGATGACTGTCCCTTGGGAGATGGAAGAGGGGTATGGAGGAGGAGAGGAATCCTGACACTGATCATGGTTTCATTAAGAGAGGAATGGAAAGAGCAGAAGAAAGAGGACAAAGGATGAGAGTGAGGAAATGATATGACCGCTGATGTTTGGCCATCGGTTAACGTGTCAGTAGGGGTGGTAAACACGGCTCTAATGGATCTCCATCAGTCTGCCACTGTGTTAGCAGACCAGGTTTCCCGCTGCTTCAGGTGGACTTGGCTGTAGCTGACAATATTGACAGGTCTACACATGATTAAGGCTGTGGTTAACAATTATTTTCATTATTGATTAATGCATTGATTGTTTTGTTTTCTTAATGAATCAATTAATTATATGGTCTATAACATGACAGCAAATAGTGAAAAATAATGCCCTTTGCAGATTCCTAAAGCACAAAGTGATGTCAAATTAATAGCTTGTTTTCTCTGTCAAATAACCCAGAATTTAAAGTTCTTCAGTTTAATATAGAATAAGATAAACAATTTTCCATATCTGGTTAGGTAAATTTTTTTTTTGCTTAAAAGGTAACTTAAGTAATTAATCATTTATAAAAAATAGTTGGTGATTATTTTTCTGTATGCAGACGTATTAGTTAATTGACTAATTGTTTCAGCTCTGCACATGCCACTACACTGACTGTAGCGGACAAGATTAGAGGAGCAGAGCTGGCTGATTCTGTGTTGTCAATATGGACTGATGCAATGTCCCAAAAATCTCATTTTAGTAGCTGTGTTTTAAGCCACTTGCATGCATAGCAGCAGTAAAAAGCTAAGTGAGCTGATGTGACATGGATGAAATCATCACTCGTCTGGCAAGTTAGCCTCATCTCCTGCTCATTAGCATGCCAAGAAAGTGCCTGATATCATAAAGGGATTTTGGGGAAGGAAGGAAAAAAAAAAAAATCCAGGTTGTCATGGATACCTACAGCACCGTGGATCTTGGTAGTATCCTGCTCTGTTTACACTGGGCCGTTTGTGTTAACGGACAAATCCATCATTCAGCAGAAACCGCAGCCTACAGGTAGAGTTCAAACTGAGTGGGTCCACATCCATTAATAATCGCACCGCTGTCAGAACAGGATGCCCTTTATGAAGTCCGTATGACTCTGTGAGTCAGTGCGGGCCAGCGCGCTGACCGTTTGCTGACAGGACTTGTCGGGCTGCGTCGAGGTTAACTCACCACATTTTTCTGTGGCCTCTGTGGAGATCCCACAGGGCTGATGTATAGTGATAAATGCAGCGCTGCTCCAGTTTCATTCTATCAGAGTGGAGTGTGCTGATGTCATGAAATATTGTGGGGTCTAGCAGAAAAGAGGTTTCATATAGATCCTCAGGTAATACACTCTGCCATCTTGAGGGATAGGGTGAATGTATACCGCAGATACACATCAGTGCTCGTCTCAGGTGAAGATGTAGTCTCACTCTACTAAAGATGGTACTTTTTCTGTTTCTGTTTCTATTTATTATCCCCTGGAGTTAAGGTTCTCTCTTTCACACACCCGCTCACTTAAAATAGATCCCCTGTAAGTTATCTATGTAATGATAGGTTAAATGTTCTCATTTGTGCCTCAGATGTTTTAAGTGCCATAAATATACCGGTGCTAAATTCCAGTATGAATTTTGCTCTTGGCTTCTATAAATGGACTTAACTCTTTTTAATTTGACACATTCCTTTTATCTGCTCTCATAGTTTAATTTTTAAATTGATTGTGAATTTATGTTTTTTTTCTCTCTCTCTTTTGTAGGGAAGGAACCCCTTCTTCCTCGAACCCGCCATCATAATCGCCATCACGGACGGCAACAAGTTGACAAGCGGCGGCGGAGTCCAAGACGAGGTCAGCCAACATCTCCACAGAGACGAGGGGTCCCAGCCAATCAGGAGAGCTTCCTGCATGGTTGGATGACAACTCAAGAGCCTGTCTGATCCCACATTGTTCTCTTTAACACAAGCATCAAACCCTTTCCTACTGTGTCACTGAGACTAAAAGAGCCACTGCTATTAATGAAGTATGTTCAAATTAGACTCATCCCATGACGATGTGAAGCAACGGCATCATATCTTACCTGTAAGATACCACTTGGTTAAATACCTCTACCTTATTAGATATCGCTACCTCAGATTAGTTAATCACAACAGGGTTCGGGCTGAAACTAACATTTGAGTATTGTCATTTATTTTCTCGATAAAATTGATTAATTGTTTGATCTATAAAGTGTCAAAAAAAACAAACCAACACATATCCACATTTGAGAAGGCACAAGAATTTTTTTTTCAAATAACTCAAACAATTGTTTTTATCATTGTTTCTTCTGCCTGTGTTTTGACTTATCATTAGGACACAGTGTAAAAAAGGCTCATTGTAGTTTCCCAGAGCCCAATGTGATTTTAAAATTGATTATTTTGTCTGACCAACAGTAAAACCCAAAGATATTCAATTCAACAGTGATAATGACACAATCAGAAATTCATATTTGAGAAGCTGGAAATATTTGAAATTTTTGTTTGATAAATTATTTGAACAATTGATCAGTTTTTCAACATTTTTGTGGATTAATTGATTATCCAATTAGTTGCCAATCGATTAAGCAACTGCCATTTTAGCTCCAATTATGATACAGAAGTACAACTACAAAGATCAGTCGTGTGAGCATGTAGTGTTGCCTTTGAATGTCTGCAACCACGATGATTCCTCTGCGGTCTGCGAGTCAGATTAAAACTCCTCTCAGTGACTCAGTAACTCACTCTCCCTTCAATTACTGTATTTCTTTATTTTGACTCCTCACTCTGTAAGATGTCATCTTCTCTGCATCTGCCATCCATGTTGAATAGTTCTGACGCGTTTCCCTGTGAGATGGAGAGAACTCCATTAAGCCATGTAGTCAGTTCTGTAGCTTGAGAAGTAAAAGTTGTGGAGGTCAGACACATACAGTTCAGTCCTTGATTCTGCAGCCACAGTCTAATTTATGGCTCCTGTGATAATTCCATGCTTGTGCCTGTTACCAAGCGAGCTTTGGTATGGGAAAGTTGACTTTAATTGCAGCTCTCCTGATAGTTATTTAAAAGTCTGGCCTGACTAAGACATGTCTGAAAAGAAAATGTATAAAAACAAAATGATGGAGCCTCTTACTGTGAAGAGATGAACACTGACATTTTCAGTTTGCAGTGGCTGCATTTTTAAATGTCTTTGAACAGTTTGTAATAGCAATATAATTTGGGAATAGAGGATCTCCTGCACGCTGAAATGAGAAATGGTCTGTATAAAAGATAATAAATAACTTTTATTGAATTATGCAGTGAATCAAATACCTGATAAATTAAGGGACTTTGTCAATATTCCCATAAAAAATCTTGCTCATCCATTTTCAAAATTCCCCCAACAGCCTCAAAACAACATATGCTACTAAAGAGAAAACTACTTTGATTCTAGTTATGATCCATGCTTCCTCTGTCATTAACGCTGTCATTGTCCCGTCTTCCACCGTCCAGCTCCATCTGCCTCTGACCACCCCGCTTCCCGGTAGTGAGCTGACCAAGGAGCCCTTCCGCTGGGACCAGCGTCTGTTCGCTCTGGTGCTGCGGATCGCTGGCAACGCTTCGGTGGAGCCCGAACCCCTCGGAGGCGTCCCGCCCGACGATTCTCCCATCACCCCCATGTGTGAGGTCACTGGAGGTAGGCCGACTGCTGGTGTTTGGTTAAATATGTGTGTTGTAGAGTGTATCGCTTAAAGGGGCACTTCACCAATTTTAAAAGGTCAGTGTAGTTGTTCTGAGGAGAACTACTCAGCCTGTGCAAACAGTTTTATAATGTTTCGTGTAGCTCTGGAGGAGCATTGTCAAGTCTGAGAAGATATCTAGGTTAGGGTTCGGCTTTATATATCGAATATCTCGCATGGAGAGTTTGAATGGAGTTTGAAAGATGAGGGCATTAACAAGCAGGGAAATGTGTCAGTGTCAGCTCTTTATCTGTTTGCTTCTCTCCTACTCTCCGAATTCCCTATAAAGCTGTCCTTATTTACATGTTTTTTTTCCCGCAATCGACAGCAAAAGTCACTGTACACATAAGTTGAAGACGTTTTGTGCTGTGATTTCAGCTATATTTACTTGTAAAATGATCACTCAGAGAATAATTTAGAAACTCATTCATGTCAGCTGCCATTCAGTCAGTTGAATGAGAGGCATAGAGAGGTGCGCCTGCGGAGGGAAAGTCCAACCTCGTGCTCGTGGGGCAATACTGGCGACTCTCTTCTATGGAAAGTAGGAAAGGTTTGTCCAAAGAAGTTGCTGGATTTGTCGCTAGATGCTTTTTTTTTTTTTTTGCTAAAATGGTCTGAAAAGTTTGTTAATCTAGAGACAAAGGTGCTGAATTGTCAACTGTGAAAAATAAAAACAAATTGGGAAAACTCCAAAGCTCGGCTGACCAATGCGGTAACTTCATGACTCAGTCACGCAGCATTCGGCTGACCAAAGGTAACTTGATCATTCAGTCAGTCAGTCAGCTGGCCCCGTTATTGCAGTCCAGCCAATAATACTACAAACAGTCCAATAATTGAGGACAAAACAATCCACTACATATTTAGATTCAGATTTTGTTGTGTCTGCTGCATTTATAATTTATTAATAAAGTAGATATAATTGTAATTGGCAAGAGAAATAAAAGTAAAAACTACACAGTCATTCTTGGCTTCTTTTTCAAACATTACAGACAGTTGGCTAATGTGAAACAAATCAGTTTAACACACATATGTGTGTATATATATATATACACACACACACACACACAATAAATAACAGAAACACCTCTCTGTTGAATGCAATACAGTTCAACAGCACCACAAACTTCATCCTCCAAAATGATCATACAGTTGATTCAACACCTCTCTGAAACAGTTTCAATAAAAACTGAACATTAAAGGAGGACTTGTTGCAGGACTGTTGTATTAAACTGCATTAGTTTTAGCTAGATGTATCTAATAAACTGCCAGCTGAGTGTAGATGCTATTATAATCTTATTTTGGAAAAAACATCATAGACATATTGCTCTTGGGAGTGACACAGGCCTAATTTCTACAACAGAGCCCCCGTGGAACATGCTGGGACGAGCTCAAAGTATTTATAACACAAGATCAAAATAGCTATTTGTTAAATGCATTCCGTAGCACAGCTGATGAATCATCTCTGTCAATACACAGAAAAGGGAGAATGAGTCTTTTTTTTTTTTTTTTTTTAGGAAAAAAACTTGATGATAGAGATAAAGATCGCCTTGGCAACTGTTCTGTTTTAAAATCAGCGAGGGACAGCCCAGAGCTCTTGTCTTGCTCAACATCCAGAGTGACTTGTGTTTACAAGTTTGCTAGTGGGAGCTGAACAACCCTGTGCAAGCACAGCATGCTCTTGTTTTAACCACTGAGCAACTCTGCCGAAGCTGCTGTGGAGGGGTTAAGTGCTTTGCTCAAGTGCACTTCAGCAGTAAATGTCGACTAAGGTTAGAAAGCCCAGATTTTCCCACCTGGTCCAGGATTGGAACTGTCTTTGTCTCATTCACAGACCCATCACATACTTTCAAGCCAATGATTTCGATCTGTAATCCCCCTGGCTGTAGAAAAAAAAAAAAAAACCAAACCCTGGCTGCCTACCTACCAGTTTTAAAGAACATCCACTTATAGAAGTAGACTTTTATCCCTCCTGTCTCCAGTCCTCATGCTGCCTGGTTGTGGAAGCAGCTGGCAGGAGGAACAGACTAGAATGATGCTGATGGCAGGTTAAGATTAACACACACAGAACAGAGCACACCAAAGCTTGTGTAGCAGTCAGTGGGTGCTGAATGCAGAACATGACACAGCTCCATTGTCACCGACAGTCTACAGTACATGCTGCCTGTCCATTACTGCTGATGGCAGACCTGACACAAAGCCACGGCCTTTTGAAATGAGTGAGTGAATGGGTGCATAACAAGGTCACTAGAGGTGAAGTTGGAGGCAGCAAATGACCAGAAGGCTGAATTAGACTAATCAGTTGTAGCTTTGTAAGACAGCGTCTGATTCACGGTCTGCACTTGTGTGACCTTTACTGTCCGGTGACTGATGCTGTGATGAATAAACTAAAGCAGATTCATGGCTCTGGAGCTACATCTCATGCAAATGTACCTTTTTTGCATCCACTGTATAAAGACTGATACAACCCCATAAAGATAAGCACGCTGTTAAGTAGAGGGCGCTTGAAATCGTGCCATACATATAGTATAGTCAGACACTGCTGAGTTTTAAAAGAAACTAAGAGTACTCTGCATTTAAATAGTACCGTGAGCTTTCATCCAGGAATATTGTCAGGATGTGTGATGCATTTGTAACTCGTTTGTACATGTTTGACTTCTGACAGCTGGCACCATTTGCCTCTGGTTTGAAGTTGGTAAAATACCTGGATTGGTCAAACTTTGAGTCTGAAATCATTTATCTTGTCTCACAAGAAAAGCATCAAGAGAAACTGCCACTTAGTTATTTATCTACATAATAGGATTATTAAATAAATTGGGTTGATTTGATTCTTCAGAGAAATGTCTAAGTACTTCTCAGAATTTATCCATAAACTTCAATTTCTTTTGATTCCATAAGTAAATTAGTATCATATACACTACTTTCCTAACTCCACTGCTGTGGCAGCGGGCAGATGCTTTCAGCAAACAAGCTCGGATAAACCCTCTGTGCACTACCTGCTCAGCATGAAACAGCAGACAGTCAAAGATAGAGACTAGCAAGAGAAGAAAGTGGAACATTTAGCAGCTAATGAGCCAGATATTTCTCTCAGGTGTTGGCAGAGCTAAAAAGAGAGAATATTAGATTAACACACATCAGCAAATTTGTCTCAAATGAATGCAGCTTTAAAACTGATGAACACTAAACAAATTCTGATTTGAAAGGAGCCAGATTTGACAAGTGTATGTGATAGTTAATTCAGATTCAAGAAAAAGCTATTGAAGTCCAACCTACAACACTGTGTCGAACTTATTAATTTCCCAGGTTTATACATTTATATGCGTGTGTGTGTGTGTGTGTATGTGTGTGTGTGTGTGTGTTGCAGGACGTTCCTACAGCGTGTTTTCTCAGCGTATGTTGAATCAGTGTCTGGAGTCTCTGGTGCAGAAAATTCAGAGCGGAGTGGTGATAAACTTTGAGAAGACGGGACCTGACCCTCCTCCACTAGAGGGTAAGAGACACCTCTGTTTGTCTAAACGAAATTTATTTCCGACTTTATTTCTTAAAGACCTTGTTGACAACTGCTACGCTGCATCTGTTTGATTAGTAGAGAAGCTCTTTGCTTTCTCCCACTCGCTTTTTTTTTTTTAAATCCTCTTTGAGCTTCTCTTGACTGTTGTTCATAAACAGCTGGTGGATGTCACTGTTAAACCCCCCACCTTCGTATTTTAACTGCCTACACACTGTTTCAGTTTCTCAAAACCATTTTGTTTTGTGTCATATCTCACAAACACCTTCTTGTCTGAGCTTCTGTTTGGCTGTTTTTACTTGTAAAGTAAACCTCCTCTATATGTTCCTGTACAGACGCTCCAGCTGAGGCGGTGAAGTCTGGTCCGCAGCCTTGGCACTGCTGTCACAAGCTGATCTACGTACGACCCAACCCTAAAACCGGTGTTCCCATTGGTCACTGGCCCATCCCCGAGGCCTTCTGGCCGGACCAGAACTCCCCCACGCTGGTAAGACACTTGTGAAGGAATCATCAAAGTAGAATATTTGTGTGGTTGGACCATGCACCTTTACCTTGTAAGGCCTCTGTTAAATTTCTTGCGTTCATATCAAGGGCATTTAACTGACAGTTATACAAAACTTTACAAAGATTATTTTTATTATGTAATTTTAATTTAATTGATAATTTTCAAAGAAGAAGAAAGAAAACCATAAAAAAAAAAAATATATATATATATATATATATTATATATATAATATATATATATATAAATAAATGGCATGCAATAATGAAAATGACACATAAAAGGTATATTTGTTTGTTTACATGGACACACAACATAAACAAGTCAGACAGTTCCTACAATAATAATGTTGTTAAAAGGGAAGTAATGAAGGCAATACAACAGAATTACAAAGGCCAACTATACAGTATAACACAATATAGCAAATGAAGGTACAACATGTGAAAGGACAGGTGGCAGCACAATACACATGTTTTATCCACATGTTCCGCATAATCATGTGTAAAGATTAAAGACGGATTTCCAAAGACTGATATAGACAGTGTAATTATATGTAATAAGTATTTAATCGAGGAAATGAATTACTTAAAGAAATTTAGTAAAACAAAAATAAATCTTGAGTTCTATCAAAGCAAGCATATTAGTATACAAGTATATTGAGAATATGTGAATGGCAGAGTCTCAAACTCACTCTTAAACTCTTAAACTTGGCAGCATTAGGTTGAAAGACTTGAGAGTTTTAAATATAAATACTTCAAGTTTTTTGTAGACGGGTGAAAAAAAAGGCTTTCTGTATTATAGTCAGGTGGTTAGTTTTACAGAGATGCATTTTTCAGTAAGTGCAAAGTGTTATTGTTAATGTGTTTTAACATATACTATAAAAGTATCTACCTCTCCCCTGTGCCCCAACCAGCCCCCCCGCTCAGCCCACCCCCACGTTCGTTTCTCCTGCCTGGACGCCGAGCCCATGGTGATAGACAAGGTGCCCTTTGACAAGTATGAGCTGGAGCCTTCACCGCTCACACAGTACATTTTAGAGAGGAAGTCCCCGCACACCTGCTGGCAGGTACAGCACCATCTCTCACACACACACACACACACACACACACACACACACACGAGCATGAAAGCTGAAATCCATTATGTTTTTAATTACAACATTTTTCTCATAGTGTGGTAATTAAAGTGTAATGTGTGTAAATTGCTGTACAGCATTATTTGCATTGAAGTTTCCTGGTGGTTTGACAACAAATGAATTGTGGTACATACCTGAATATTAACAGCGACGTGATAAATGCAGTGTTGGATGATTTGCAGTATTTGCTGTGGTTTAATGAGGAAAATACCAGGGAAGTTACAGTTCTCGGGTTTTCAAACGCTGCTCCAAATGTGGGTCATGTTAGTTTGCAAGCCATTTGCAAAGCAGCATTCGACAACAGCCTGGACATGTTGTTCCTTCTTGTCATTGCAACTGTCTGTAATGTTGTTTGAGACTGCTGTCTTTAACATAATCCCTTGAAAGCCTTTTGGCTGATGCGCCTGGACTCTGGGTGTACTTATTTAAAAATGAACACTACAACTTAACATTTCCAACCCTTTTTAAAAGTGTTCGCAGTTGTGATCGAGTTACTTCAGAAGGTTTTTATATTTTTATGGAGGCCAGTGTTTGTTGAGGCAAGACAAATTAACAATAAATAAAAAATCAGACAAAATGAAATCACATCAGACTATAACAGTGAGTGACTGAATTATCATAAAATTTTGACATTCATGGTTCCCAGAGGGTAGATCTTAGTGACTTCAGTTTTCCCTTGATTATTCAGCGATTTTCAAATTGTACATGTAAGTTCATGACAGGATACCTCTACTACTGATCAAATTTCCTTAAGCGTTCACCTTGACTTTGAGATGGACGCTAAACACTGGCATGCTAACATGCTAAATGTTGCCGTGCCAGCTGCATGTGGGTTGACGTGCTAACATGCTAGCATTAGTGTGTTACATATAAGTATGTGAAGATGCTCACACACTAAACTTGAGCATGTCAACAACCTACCTGAAGGTGCGTTAATGTGATGGTGTCGGCACAAGTGCATGTAAACAAACATTCAGCTCAAAGCGCAGCTGAGATCAAGGTTAACAAAGTGCAGCTTAGGTTGATAAAGGGTTTTCTGGATTTGACAGTGTAGATCTGAGTCTGAGATGTCCAAAAATGGTCACTGTTTAGAGGGTAAACTATTTTCATTAGATATCAGGCTCTTCCCTCTGCTGCCACCTTCAGACCGTTCAACATATTTGCCCCACTCGTGGTAAAGACTGAAGACTGGAAAGATTGTCGCCACATTTTTATTTTTTCATTCTTCCAATATTTTTTTTTTTTTTGTCTTCTTGTCTTTCCTCCCTACATGCAGATTGTTTTATGACTGTTAACTGCACACATGTCAAACAGAACTGAACAGCTGCTCATGGGACTTCTGCAGGTCGTTTTTTGTGATGATGTGATGATTTTTCTCTCTCATCTTTTAGGTGTTTGTATGTAACAGTGCCAAGTACAGCGACCTGGGCCAACCCTTTGGCTACTTAAAGGCCAGCACAGCTCTCAACTGTGTCAACTTGTTTGTGATGCCCTACAACTACCCCGTACTTCTGCCACTTCTGGGTAAGACTGATGGATCTGTTTGTCCCTCAGCTTCAGCCTGTCTCTGTGTTTGTGGTTCTGTGCCATTATTTCCTCTTAGCGTGTCCAATTATTTCAGAACATTTTTTTTTTTGCTCTCTTTTTGCAGACGACTTGATCAAAGTGCACAAGTTCAAGCCAACCATCAAATGGCGGCAGTCCTTTGAGAACTACCTGAAGACCATGCCTCCATATTATATCGGGGTCAGTGGACTTGGCACTTCAGCTCTTTAACTTTTGATTTGCTTTTGATTAGCACATTAAAACTGGTCTCATTGATGTGTTCTCTCTGCAGTCTTTGAGGAAAGCTCTGAGAATCATGGGAGCGCCAAACCTGCTGGCCGACAACATGGAGTACGGCCTGAGCTACAGCGTGGTCTCCTACCTGAAGAAGCTCAGTCAGCAGGTTTGTTGTTGAGCTGTTGTCTTTTCATCTTTGGGCATGATTTTTAGTCTCTGTTTACTTCCTTGATCTCATGTGTCTTGGTTTGTCTTGTAAGGTTGTAAATTTGAGCCTTTGTTTAGTTTTTGTACGACTGTTTAATACAAAATGAAACACTAATACATTTATGTTCCTCTTATTTTGAAAATTGGAAAAGGTTTTTCTTCTGGTAAAGAAACTCTGTTATTGTATTGATTATTATTATTATTATTATTATTATTATTATTATTATTATTATTATTATTATTATTATAGGTGCCAACTAGATGAGTTATACTTACTGAGAAATAGATTAATAAACACTAATATAGTTGCACTGTAGTGTGTTATAAGCCATTTATTAAGTTTTGTGTACTGCTTAGAAAAGCTAAATAGTGGGATTAAAGGTGTTGCTATGTTTTTATTATGTCATACATCAGGTAAGACACTGAATGATACAAAAAGCCTTCCTTTGCATTGCTTCTCACAACATCTAATTTGTTCATATTTCCAGTCAAAGATCGAGTACGACAGGCTGATCGCCTCGATTGGTAAAAAGCCACCGCCAGAGGCCGGCATCAAGGTGCGTTGGCGGGGCGGAGGTATATCTCTGGCCCAGCGCAGGGACTTCATCCAGCAGCTGCAGAGTCTCACAGGAGAGGCACCGACTCTGCCCCTGGAGCTCAACCCCAAAGAGTTTCAAGGCTTTCACCTGGCACTGCTCAACAAGGTCCGAATCTTTTTATTTAACCTTCTCTTTACCAGTCAAAGTTTTTCTGAAGACACACAGCTTTTATAAGCAAGAGTTACTCAGTCATGATTACGCACATCGACATCATCTCTTACTGATATTTGCTTTGATTTCCGACTGAAGAGCAGTCCCTTGTTCAAATCTTAAAGTTATTCATTCATGTTCTGCTCAGACTTTCCCTTCCTTCCTGGCTTTCCATCCCAGTATCCTCCTGAGGCGTTTATTGGGATGTTTTATGGAGCCTGTTTGTGTGCTTGAGCACTTTGGCATTTGAAAGATGGTTTTCTCTTTCAGGCTGTATCCACTCTGTTACAGCCAGTGCGACAGTATTTCACCTGAAAACGACCCTCCTTCGTGACTCGAAGGGGGGCTGAATTCAAACTCGCATCCCTCACTTTACTGTCCCCCTTACTGTCTTGTGTCATCATCAGGGCCTGAAACCTCAGAGCTTCAGGAATCCCTACGACATCCCTCGCAGCCACCTGCTGGACCAGCTGAGCCGAATGAGGCGAAATCTGCTCAACACCAGCGTCTGTACTCTCAGAGGGCAGGACTCAGGTAAGTCACTGTCTAGTTCCCTCACTTATTTGGTCGTAAGTGTGCTCTGCAAATCCTGTTAAAAACAATGTTGGGGTGAGAGCTTCAACCAGTGACTGAAGATTTTCAGCCAGTGATGAAGAACTCTTCAGAAAGTCTAGACTTGTCCCTCCATGTTGGTGACTTTCCCTGTCTCCTGTCCAGACCAGCTCCACAGCGTGCCAATCGCCCAGATGGGCAACTACCAGGACTTCCTCAAAGCTGCTCCTCAGCCTCTTCGAGACGCAGACCCTGAACAGCCCAAACGCCTGCACACATTCGGCAACCCCTTCAAACTGGACAAGAAGGTTAATCCCACTGACTCGAAACAACCCCACCCTATTCGTCTTTCATGAGGAAAAGCCTTCACCAAAATTGACCATCGTACTTTGCCGCTAACCGTCTTCCTCACTTTTCTCTCAGGGCATGATGATCGACGAGGCGGATGAGTTTGTGACCGGCCCACAGAACAAGGGCAAGAGACCAGGAGACAGCAACAACATGCAGGGTGGAGGCCCCAAGAGACGCCGCTGCATGTCGCCTCTGCTGCGCCTGGGCAGGGCTTACACGCCTCCAGTAACACCCCCTGCCAGCCCTCGACCCACAGCAGGTGAGAGTTGCATCGTGGCTATGACACACGTTATTATGCGTCTTTCCAGCTAAAACGATAATTCTCAGAAACAGTTGATCAGTTTTTAATTGTTATATTGAATTTCAATTTTTTTTATTTCTCACCAAAACATATTGTATCCTTTAGGTCTAATAAACATGGATGAGAATATCTCACAACAAACAAACAGAATAAATGAATAGCACTGTCTTTTAAATCTCTCCTGTTATAGACATGGACATGAACGACGGAGCACCTGAACCAGACATCATCATCAACCACCTCAATCAGAACCACTACGGCTCAGACAGCAGCTCGGACTCGGAGGCCGATCATCCCTCGGGGCCCGCCAACCACCAGGAGAACCACACAGCCACAGATCCCCAGGACCTCCAGCACAGTGACGAGGAGGAGAACGGGCAACCCCGGGTGGGCGAGCTGCTGCCGGGCAGCGAGGAAGGCATGGAGGTGGTGCTAGTCGATGACCAGCCGCCCCGCTACCTGTCACCTGCAGCTCTGAAGAAGCACATTCACAACGAGACGATGAAGGTCAACAACGAGCTGAGGGCGCTCATCACCAAGGAGATCAGGAAACCCGGCAGGCGTAAGTAGAATAAACTGATTAATGATAGTATTGGCAGAGTTCTGGTTTAAATCATTAAATATCTCACGACAGAATAAGTGAAGAAGACTTCTGGTGCTTGATAGATTTTGATATGGACATTTTAGTCAGCACCAAAAAAGTATTGAGCTTTAATACCCATCCTTTCTCGCATGTAATTACTGTAACGCCTGAAACTACTAACATCACGATTGATTTGAAACATTGCTTCTCTCAAGAAAAACTCTAAGCTTCTATGTTTGTTCAGGGGCTGTTGTATTGAATTTCATACCACAACAAGGTGCCGCTGTTTTAAAAGAAAAAGGCCAATCCACTGTTGAAGTGTTGTCATCCTATTCTGTCAGAGGAAACCGCATAAGTGAAGCTGGCAAAGCTGTTTTTCTCAAAAACTGTGCTTTACAAAAACAGCAAGCTGCTGCGTGTTGGGCAGTTGGACAGCATAACTTGAATATCTCTGGGTTTTAACCTGTTTATCCTCCAAAACAAGAAATTCCCGGGCATCAAAAACCTGTGATGGGCATTTTTCCCTACTGAGGAGAAGAAGAGAATCTGTGATAGAAAATAATCTATAGTTGCAACCTGAAAACAGAGAACTTTAATAATCAAACATTTTCTGAGGAGAAATTACATTATTGTATGTTTATAGTCATTAATGTTCTATATTTGAATAAAGAATTGGACCATAGAAACACAGTAATAGTGATTGATCCTCATTAGCTTCCTTCTGTTTCAGACTATGAGAAGATCTTCCTCCTCCTGAAGCAGATCCAGGGCACTCTGGACACCCGGCTCATCTTCCTCCAAAACATCATCAAAGAGGCGGCCAGGTAACGCGACTGATTGGTTGATTGACTGACTGACTGACTGACTGACTGACTGAATGACAGACTTCATTGATTGTGTGTGGGAAATGGTCGTGTTACTGCAGACTGAGATTAACAAAGAATTCAAATTTAAAACCACAACTGCAGATCTGCAAAAGCAGATGCTGAATAAAAATATACATCAGAAGCAGAAGATGGTGTGACGGGTTGAAGTGCAACAAGAACTGTGCAAAAGGTGCAGTGCATAATAAATGCAGTAAAAGTATTATAGACAGTATGCGCAGATGGTAGTACAGCAGTGTGTTCACCTGTCTGAGAGAGGAGAACAGTTTGTTCAGTGACCTCCTGTTCCTCACCGACTCAAACGTCTGCAGGTTCTGACCAACGCTGTTGTGAATGAGTTTATTGATCGTGCCCGCGTATCTGGCACAGATGCTGCTCCCCCACCAGACCACAGTACAGTGGATTGCACTCGCCAGCGCAGACTGGTAGAAGATTTCCAGCATCTTACTGCATTACATTGAAAGACCTGAGCTTCCTCAGAAAGTAGAGTCTGCTCATTCCCTTCTTGTACACAGCGTCAGCGTTGGTCCTCCAGTCCAGTCTGATGTTCAGAGAGACACCCAAGTACTTGAGTATATACAGATATACTGATAATGAGTTTTGTGACAAGTCAAACACCATCTCCTCAGTCTTGTCCACACGTAGGAGCAGATGATAGGAGCTGCTCCTCTCCACAAAGTTAGCTACCAGTTCCCTGTGCCCATCTCTAATACACCACACCACCGCAGAGTCATCAGAACATCTGCAGATGGCGTGATTCGGAGTTACACTGGAAATCTGGGGTGTACAGAGGGAACAGAAATGGAGACGGGACAGTCCCCTGTGGCACTTACCACCACATCAGACGTGCAGCTCCCCAGCCAAACAAACCAGGGGCTATAGGACAGATAGAGGTCCGGGAGAAGGGAATTCAACCCCTCCTCTGCTCTTGTCTCAAATAATCTGTGAACAGAACCGTCTGGAGTTGGCTCAGCAGTTCTGTATCCTACAGCTGTGACCAACAGAACAATGAACCATAACATTTGTTGTCACTGTTTGTTCCCTGCACAGGTTCAAGAAGCGCGTTCTCATCGAGCAGCTGGAAAACTTCCTCGAGGAGATCCACAACAGATCCAATAACATGAACCACGTGGACACGCTCTGAGTCCGGCTCATTCCCAAACTGAACTTACTGATAATGAACCCGACAACCCTCCACATCCTTCTAACCCCCCACCCCCTCCCCAAATCCTCCTGTACCGGGGGGGGGGGGGGGGGGGGGCTGCGGAGACGAGATAAGCATCCAAGGCAGCATCCGGCTCTTGAGTGGACTCTCTTCATTCAATCAACATCAGTGATGGTCGTGTTGGTTTACACACAGTATAAACTAAAAGCAGTGTTGACCCTGGATGATGCAAGTGCATTTTTCAGATATTGAAAAAGGGGGGGGGGGGGGGGGAAGCATTTTATTGTTGCAGGTGAAGTGTTTCCCTATGCAATGAGATTTCTTTGGGTCTGTAGAACATTTGGGTGCGGTTGCGTTCCCATCTGTGACCCCGTCCTCAGGCGTTCCCCCTCGATTATTTCCCCTCCCCTGATTTGATCGACTTGTTTTTAAAAGTGACAAATGAGAGTGAATAACCTCTCAAATGAGGGGGGGGGGGGGGGGAGGGGAGTAAACGAGGGAGAGCAGGACATTTCTGGAGAGGAACACATGGCAGCCTGCGCCTGGATGTGATGTTCAGTTTTCTCTGTGTAGGAAGGGTTCAGGTTGTGTGCACGTTTTCAGCCAACTCAGGGTCAGACGGGATCCAGCGGAGACGCTCATGAAACACTTTGCTCACCACACCTTTTCATGCGCTCACTATTGTTTTCACGTTCGGTCATTTTTTTGGCGTCTGGTTCTGTGGGGGAGGACGAGTCTGATGTTTCTGTGTGACTGTTGAATTTTACTTTCTACACTCCACTAACTGAAGCACTCCACTGCTGTGCTCTTAAATGGGTATGCTTCACTTCAAATCTTGAATTTGTCAACTTGTGGTTTAGCTACCAGACTGACAATTAATATTACTGAGGAGCAACTTAAGAATGAATAATTGTTCCCCTTGAGGGGAAAAAAAAGATCCACAGCTTTTCATTACGCTTGGAGATGGTAAACTTAAAAAGTCTGTGTCTTTTGCAGTGCAGGTTCTCAGAGAGGGCGACACAGTATAAAGTAAAATCATTGTGAATGATGCAACATCATTGGTTACAAATGTTGAAATACAGGGACAAAAAGCTCAGGAACTGATACTAATGCATCAAGATCAGCAATAACATTGGAGCTACTTTTACCCCCCTCCCTCCCTCCCTCCATTTTTATCTTATTTTAGCCTGAAACAGCTGATATGCAACACAAACTGTTGTCCCCTGGAGTGCTGATGAACCAAGGTCTCGGATGCCAGCTTGTCCCAATGTGCTGGTCGCTGCCAAATAACATAACCCCCCCC